>NC_052490.1:31946120-32311023 GCF_009730915.1 Dioscorea cayenensis subsp. rotundata | reverse complement strand
TTAGCCGAGAAAGGAACATGTCATTGTAGCAGCAAAAGCATCAATACTCGCATTAATAAAGTATTTAATTTTAGTCTCTTGTACAATAATGTAGGGCCTGTATATTATTTTTATAATATTTATGAGTCAGCCCTTTGCTATATTCACATGTAATTTAAACCAACAAAGTTTTTCAAATCCAAATAGTTTAACATTATTTTTATTACATATTAATTACTAATTTCGTCATCTATTTTGTACAACCGGAGTTGTATAAATCATATAAAGTTAAACCATTAGAAATATTAATTGCTAAAAGTTAAAACCGCATTAGAAAAGAGATTAATGGATGAAAGAATACAAAAACAAAAACAAAGTCCTATACATTCATATGTAGTTTCATATTTTCAGAGTAATTTCTTTTTCAACAAGAAAAAATATAATGAAAACATCAAATTTGGAAAAAACATTTTCTCCAAAAATTTATTCAAATAAACGACACTTTCTCTTTTTACTATCAGCAAACATTTAAACTAGAGAATAAAAAAATATTATATATGCATATAGACAGGTTGACATAATTTTTTACAAATATATTAACCATTTAAATATGAACCATAAACACACTAGGACTAAATTAAAAATAAAAAGGTGACTCCTAAATTTTTATATTCAGAATAATATTTTGTATAAAAGTAATGCTATATTTACATAATACCTTCTCTTTTTTTTCTAACACGGGTGCTCCACATTGTTAACTCTCCTAAATTCTTTTCTTAATACTATTTAATCTTTGTTCTTTTAATCCTAAATTTTAAACTTATTAGGATTTCGGATTTTAAAATGCTTTAAAGGGTTTAGGGTTACGGTCAAAGTTCGGTTTTTGGTTTAGAGTTTATGGATTTACAATTTTGGATTTAAACTTTTATATATTTGAGGGTGAAAGATGTAGTGTTTTTAGACCCAATATTGTAAATATAAAAGAATTAAGGCTAAGTAAAAAAAATATATATATTTTTATATTTAAAATAATGTCTTGTATAATCGATGGTGGATCTTCTAATAGAATTTGATTTGTTTATGATGAATTGAAGATGTTGCCAATGTGATGGGTTTATTTAAAAGGTAGCAAAAATAAGACGAAAATTAGTTTTCCTAATCATGCACGCGCAACTGATATTCATGACACAATTAAATATGCACTCATGCAAACTAACTCTTATATCAAAACCCAAACAAGAAAAAAAAGTTGCTCATTAACTTTCTTACAATTATGTATAATTTTTAAATTTATTTGAGAATGATTTAAGATTGCGGCAGTATATCCGTAAAAATAATAAATATAAAGTTTTATTATTCTCAGTTCAAAGGTTTGAGATGAAAAAAAAAGAAAAACTTTCGCTCATTTAATAAATTTTATAGAGAAAAATTGTTATTAAGCACAACTTAGAAATTTCAAAGAGAAGAATCTTGAATCTTGAATGGAGAAAATGGCTAAATCAATATTTAGTAATAAATCAAACAATAACATTGAATTATTTGGATATAAAAAAATTTATTGATTGCCAAAGTGCCTTATTATACAATTGAATATATAGAAAAAATCGATTATAAATAATGTGAAAAAAAATTAAATGAGATTTATTGATGTAGGATTTGATGCTTTTATCAAGCATAAATGTCACGTATTTACATATAAAATCTTAAAATAATAAAAAATCTCAGTTTCTAGAATATTAATATGTGTTACTCACATCAGTTTTTTGACAAAAAGAAAATTTTCATAACTCAAAATTCAAATAAATACAAAAACTCATGATTAAAAATAATAAAAAGAAGTATAAAAATTGAGTCCACCGTTTACTCATTGATCATCAGGCTTGTAAATCGACAAGTTAGTAATTATACGACCATAGAGTTTCTCCGCAAGAAACTCCATGGTCGTATTATTACCACCCTGCCCCATGAACGCCCACTATTATCGAAAGTTGAGTAAATCTCCCATTGTGTTTGCCCTTTTATAAATAAAGTTAGATTATGATCATAACAACCATATCTACAAAGAAGATAATGATAATAATAACATCAATAAAATTATCATGTAGGTAGTAGGAAATAAAAGTAGTTTTATTAGTTTAAATTTGTTTTAAGTTAATATTTTTTTTATGAAGATTATGATCATAACAAGTAGATCAGTAGATAGTTAGAAGATAAAGATAATAACAACATTAACAAAATTATCATGTAGTTATGGGAGATAAGAGTAGTTTTGTAAGTTTAAAATTATTTTTAAGTGATATTTTTTAGATAGGTTTTGATTTTCGATTTTTTTTTCTATGGAAGAACTATGCTTGTGTTAAATAAAATATAAATAAAAACAAACAAAACATATACACCGATTTTCACCAAAATTTTAATTTTTATTATTTTTAAATTTTGTCGAAAGGAACATGTCATTTATGCTTGACAAAAGCATCAATACTGCATTAATAAATTTTATTTAATTTTTAGTTTTTTCTTGTACACAATTTGTAATTTGTATATTATTTTTATAATATTTGTAAGCTGGTCCTTTGCTATATTCACATATAATTTAAACCAACAAAGTTTTTCAAATCCGAATAGTTTAACATTATTTTTTATTACATATTAATTACTAATTTCGTCATCTATTTTGTACAACCGGAGTTGTATAAATCATATAAAGTTAAACCATTAGAAATATTAATTGCTAAAAGTTAAAAACTGCATTAGAAAGAATAATGGATTAAAGAATAAAAAAAACAAAAACAAAGTCCTATACATTCATATGTAGTTTCATATTTCCAGAGTAATTTCTTTTTCAACAAGAAAAAATATAATGAAAACATCAAATTTGGAAAAAACATTTTCTCCAAAAATTTATTCAAATAAACGACACTTTCTTTTTCTTTTACTTTTGTTACCGCAAACATTTAAACTAGAGAATAAAAAAATATTATATATGCATATAGACAGGTTGACATAATTTTTTACAAATATATTAACCATTTAAATATGAACCATAAACACACTAGGACTAAATTTAGAAGATGACTCTAAATTTTTATATTCGTAATAATATTTTTGTATAAAAAGTAATGGTATGTTTACATAATACCTTCTCTCTCTAATCACGGTGCTCCACATTGTTAACTCTCCTAAATTCTTTTTCCTAATACTATTTAATCTTTGTTCTTTTAATCCTAAATTTTAAACTTATTAGGATTTCGGATTTTAAAATGCTTTAAAGGGTTTAGGGTTACGGTCAAAGTTCGGTTTTTGGTTTAGAGTTTATGGATTTACAATTTTGGATTTAAACTTTTATATATTTTAGGGTGAAAGATGCAGTGTTTTTAGACCCAATATTGTAAATATAAAAGAATTAAGGCTAAATAAAATATATATATATAAATTTTTATATTTAAAATAATGTCTTGTATAATCGATGGTGGATCTTATAATAGAATTTGATTTGTTTATGATGAATTGAAGATGTTGCCACTGTGATGGGTTTATTTAAAAGGGTAGCAAAAATAAGACGAAAATTAGTTTTCCTAATCATGCACGCGCAACTGATATTCATGACACAATTAAATATGCACTCATGCAAACTAACTCTTATATCAAAACCCAAACAAGAAAAAAAAAGTTGCTCATTAACTTTCTTACAATTATGTATAATTTTTAAATTTATTTGAGAATGATTTAAGATTGCGGCAGTATATCCGTAAAAATAATAAATATAAAGTTTTATTATTCTCAGTTCAAAGGTTTGAGATGAGAGAGAAAAAGAAACTGTCGCTCATTTAAATAAATTTTATAGAGATTGTTATTAAGCACAACTTAGAAATTTCAAAGAGAAGAATCTTGAATCTTGAATGGAGAAAATGGCTAAATCAATATTTAGTAATAAATCAAACAATAACATTGAATTATTTGGATATAAAAAAATTTATTGATTGCCAAAGTGCCTTATTATACAATTGAATATATAGAAAAAATCGATTATAAATAATGTGAAAAAAAATTAAATGAGATTTATTGATGTAGGATTTGATGCTTTTATCAAGCATAAATGTCACGTATTTACATATAAAATCTTAAAATAATAAAAAATCTCAGTTTCTAGAATATTAATATGTGTTACTCACATCAGTTTTTTGACAAAAAGAAAATTTTCATAACTCAAAATTCAAATAAATACAAGAAACTCATGATTAAAAATAATAAAAAGAAGTATAAAAATTGAGTCCACCGTTTACTCATTGATCATCAGGCTTGTAAATCGACAAGTTAGTAATTATACGACCATAGAGTTTCTCCGCAAGAAACTCCATGGTCGTATTATTACCACCATGCCCCATGGACGCCCACTATTATCGAAAGTTGAGTAAATCTCCCATTGTGTTTGCCCTTTTATAAATAAAGTTAGATTATGATCATAACAACCATATCTACAAAGAAGATAATGATAATAATAACATCAATAAAATTATCATGTAGGTAGTAGGAAATAAAAGTAGTTTTATTAGTTTAAATTTGTTTTAAGTTAATATTTTTTTTATGAAGATTATGATCATAACAAGTAGATGAGTAGATAGTTAGAAGATAAGGATAATAACAACATTAACAAAATTATCATGTAGTTATGGGAGATAAGAGTAGTTTTGTAAGTTTAAAATTATTTTTAAGTGATATTTTTTAAATAGGTTTTGGTTTTCGATTTTGTTTTCTATGGAAGAACTATGCTTGTGTTAAATAAAATATAAATAAAAACAAACAAAACATATACACCGATTTTCACCAAAATTTTAATTTTTATTATTTTTAAATTTTGTCGAAAGGAACATGTCATTTATGCTTGACAAAAGCATCAATACTGCATTAATAAATTTTATTTAATTTTTAGTTTTTTCTTGTACACAATTTGTAATTTGTATATTATTTTTTTTAAAAAAAAATAATATTTGTAAGCTGGCCCTTTGCTATATTCACATGTAATTTAAACCAACAAAGTTTTTCAAATAAAAATAGTTTAACATTATTTTTATGACATATTAATTACTAATTTCGTCATCTATTTTGTACAACCGGAGTTGTATAAATCATATAAAGTTAAACCATTAGAAATATTAATTGCTAAAAGTTAAAAACTGCATTAGAAAGATTAATGGATGAAAGAATAAAAAAAACAAAAAACAAAAACAAAGTCCTATACATTCATATGTAGTTTCATATTTTGAGAATAGTTTCATTTTCAACCAGAAAAAATATAATGAAAACATCAAATTTGGAAAAACATTTTCTCCAAAAATTTATTCAAATAAACGACACTTTCTTTTTCTTTTACTTTTTTTTACCGCAAACATTTAAACTAGAGAATAAAAAAATATTATATATGCATATAGACTGGTAGACATAATTTTTTACAAATATATTAACCATTTAAATATGAACCATAAACACACTAGGACTAAATTTAAAAAAAAGAAGATGACTCCTAAATTTTTATATTCAGAATAATATTTTGTATAAAAGTAATGGTATGTTTACATAATACCTTCTCTTTTTTTCTAATACGGGTGCTCCACATTGTTAACTCTCCTAAATTCTTTTCTTAAAAAAAAAAAATACTATTTAATCTTTGTTCTTTTAATCCTAAATTTTAAACTTATTATGATTTCGGATTTTAAAATGCTTTAAAGGGTTTAGGGTTACGGTCAAAGTTCGGTTTTTGGTTTAGAGTTTATGGATTTACAATTTTGGATTTAAACTTTTATATATTTTAGGGTGAAAGATGTAGTGTTTTTAGACCCAATATTGTAAATATAAAAGAATTAAGGCTAAATAATATATATATATATATATATATATATATATATATATATATATATATATATATAAATTTTTATATTTAAAATAATGTCTTGTATAATCGATGGTGGATCTTATAATAGAATTTGATTTGTTTATGATGAATTGAAGATGTTGCCACTGTGATGGGTTTATTTAAAAGGGTAGCAAAAATAAGACGAAAATTAGTTTTCCTAATCATGCACGCGCAACTGATATTCATGACACAATTAAATATGCACTCATGCAAACTAACTCTTATATCAAAACCCAAACAAGAAAAAAAAGTTGCTCATTAACTTTCTTACAATTATGTATAATTTTTAAATTTATTTGAGAATGATTTAAGATTGCGGCAGTATATCCGTAAAAATAATAAATATAAAGTTTTATTATTCTCAGTTCAAAGGTTTGAGATGAAAAAAAAAAAGAGAAAAGAAACTGTCGCTCATTAAATAAATTTTATAGAGAAAAATTGTTATTAAGCATAACTTAGAAATTTCAAAAAGAAGAATCTTGAATCTTGAATGAAGAAAATGGCTAAATCAATATTTAGTAATAAATCAATCAATAACATTGAATTATTTGGATATAAAAAAATTTATTGATTGCCAAAGTGCCTTATTATACAATTGAATATATAGAAAAAATCGATTATAAATAATGTGAAAAAAAATTAAATGAGATTTATTGATGTAGGATTTGATGCTTTTATCAAGCATAAATGTCACGTATTTACATATAAAATCTTAAAATAATAAAAAATCTCATTGCCTAGAATATTAATATGTGTTACTCACATCAGTTTTTTGACAAAATAAAATTTTCATAACTCAAAATTCAAATAAATACAAAAAAACTCTTGATTAAAAATAATAAAACGAAGTATAAAAATTGAGTCCACCGTTTACTCATTGATCATCAGGCTTGTAAATCGACAAGTTAGTAATTATACGACCATAGAGTTTCTTGCGTATAATAAAAAGAAGTATAAAAATTGAGTCCACCGTTTACCATGGTTGTATTATTACCACCATGCCTTATGAACGCCCACTATTATCGAAAATTGAGTAAATCTCCCATTGTGTTTGCTCTTTTATAGATAAAGTTAGATTTTTTATTATGATCGTAACAACCATATTTATAAAAAAGATAATGATAATAATAACATCAATAAAATTATCATGCATGTAGTAGGAAATAAAAGCGGTTTTATGAGTTTAAAATTGTTTTAAGTTAATATTTTTTTATGAAGATTATGATCAAGTAAATCAGTAGATAGTTAGAAGATAAAGATAATAACAACATCAAAAAAATTATCATGTAGTTATGAGAGATAAGAGTAGTTTTGTAAGTTTTAAATTATTTTTAAGTGATATTTTTTAGATAGATTTTGGCTTTTGATTTTTTTTTTTCTTTGGAAGAACTATCCTTGTGTTAAATAAAATATAAATAAAAGCAAACAAAACATATACACCGATTTTCACCAAAATTTTAATTTTTATTATTTTTAAATTTTGTCTAAAGGAACATGCCATTTATGCTTGATAAAAGCATCAATACTACATTAATAAATTTTATTTAAATTTTAGTTTTTTCTTGTACACTATTTGTAATTTGTATATTTTAAAAAAAAAATAATATTTGTAAGCTGGTCTTTTGCTATATTCACATGTAATTTAAACCAGCAAAGTTTTTCATATCCAAATAGTTTAACATTATTTTTATTAAATATTAATTACTAATCTCATCATTTATTTTGTACAATCGGAGTTGTATAAATCATATGAAGTTAAACCATTAGAAATATTAATCGGTAAAAGTTAAAAACTGCATTAGACAGAATAATGGATTAAAGAAAAAAAAACAAAAACAAAGTCCTATACATTCATATGTAATTTCATATTTCCAGAGTTATTTCTTTTTCAACCAGAAAAAAATGAAAGCATCAAATTTGGAAAAACATTTTCTCCAAAAATTTATTCAAATAAACGACAACTTTCTTTTTCTTTTACTTTTTTTACCGCAAACATTTAAACTAGAGAATAAAAAAAATATTATATATGCATATAGACATGGGCTTTTTTTATAAAAAAAATATTATATTTTTTTAATTATTTACCAAAATGAGTATTTTTTAAATTAATTACCAAAATGCGCAAAAAGTACCATCCATGGTACTTATCACATGGATTATTATTAAATTTTTTTAAATTTTATAATAGTTTTATATATAATATTTTACATTTACAACCTTATAAATTGTTTAAATTAATTTTTTTTTTACTTTTTTATACAATATTTTACATTTTAGTCCTTATAATTTTTTTAAATTAAATTTTTTTCACACAACCTTATTTAACATTTACAATGGTTTTTTAATATAATATTTTACGTTTAAGTCCTTATATTTTTTTTAATTTAAATTATTTCTAACATATATCATTTTCAACCCTCTTAATTTTTTTTTCATGGACACACATCATTCCTATTTACTACACTTGTTTTTTAAAGTATTATGCTAATGTCTTGTATATGACCAATGATTTCTGTATTATACATGTTTCATGTTTATTAACTATATTTAGTGTGTAATTTTATTAACCGTCCAACTAGAAGGGGGCACGGGCCGTCATTTGGCCCGGCCCGGCAAAACCTGCCGGGTCATCTGACTCGTTGAGACAGGCCGCCAACCCATAATCGGCCCGCACTGTAGCGGCCATGTTACGGGTTCAGTTTTCTGAACCCGGCAAACCGGTGGGTCAACCCGCCGGTTCGCACGCTAAGTCAACCCGGCGGGTTGCTATTATTTTAAAAAAAAAAATAAGAAAGAAATAGCTTCTCCATGGGTTTGAACATAACAAATTAATGTAATGCTCTAACCAACTCCACCAACATTTGTTGGTTTTTCACTATCATATATATATATATATATATATATATATATATATATATATATATATATATATATAATTGTTAGACATCATTAATTGTAAAATATACTTATTTGTATTTTGTCCCTGCAATAAATGATAAACCTACATTTAATACAAGTAAATACATGTTGGACTTAACAAATTCTTATTTGTCTTTATCAAAATATAAATTTATATAAATAATTAAAAGTGTGTTTTAGTATTATTATTTAAAAAAAGGGCAACAAGCATTTTTCTTTATAGCGTGTGAATGTGGATTGCAACATAAATTGTGAATTGTTTCCTTCAATAAGGATTAAAACCCTCACCACTCCACACATGACACAAAAAACTTTTTTTTTTCTTCATCGACAAACATAATGAGTATAAAAAATAACACCTTAGAATTAAAAACCAAAAGTAAAGTTTAGATAGATCTAAATAGATATAAATAAATAAGTGGGTGTTAACTCTAATAAAAAAATTAAAGAACTAATATTTATCACATAAAAAATTGTACATACCGTTTAATCAGATAGATAAATGAATTTAATGAAATATTTTTTCCAAAATTATTTTCTAATTTTTTAAGTTGTCTCAACTTTATCTAATTCATTAGAATTAATTTTTTATTTTTAAAAATTATTAAAAATAAACTTAATATGAAATATAGTTTTATTGTTTTAACAATAATGATAAAAAAAATTATGGAAAGGATGGCCAGGAGGTAAAAAGTTTTTAGAAATGACCCAGATTCGATTATCATCTCATTTTTGAGTTTTTAATATAATAATACTTTAAATCAAAAAATAAATAAATAAACCACATGGCCTGGCGGGTTGGACCCGATCCCGGCGGGTTTGAGTAACTGCCGAGCCGGGTCCGGGTCGCTTTCGGGTGACCCGTGACCCGTTGGGTCGGCCTGGTCAACCAGGCACGGCGGGTTAATACTGTTTCACGGGCTGGTTACGGGTTGGTCAAAAACTGACCCGGAACCATCTGGTCGAGCCCGGCGGGCCGATTAATCGGTTCGTGCCTATATCTACGTCCAACTGTCCACAGGTTGCTTCCCAATGGTATTACAGGTGTATTTTGGTCATTTCACAACCCGTGAGGATATTATAATGATGGGGGTAGTATAGTAATTTATGAAATGTCCAAAAAAAATCCAACAAACATTTTAAATAAAAAAAAGGGCTTTTTTTCCTTTTAACTCAGCTTATATGTATTTATGACAATGGCCTAGAGCCATCATGCCAAATTACCAATTAGCACCGTCAAATTCCCAATTAGCACCTTGAGGAAATGACCCAAAAAAGCATTGATTTTAACAATAAAATATTGGAATTATTTAGAGAGTAATGTTTTAAGAGATTTTATTCAAGAGGATAATAAACTATGATGAGAAGAATGACAAGAAATATTAAAAAGAAAACAAGTAAAAAAAAAAAAAAGAAACACTTGCAAAAGTTCACAAAATTATGGCCGGTTAAGTCCGGCGGTAAATCCTTCACAAAGATCACTTGAATCCTGTGGCCATCTAGCTTAGTTGGCGGTACTTTTTTTTTGTTTTTTGTTTTTTGTTTTTTTTTAAATCATGACTCAAATATTTTTTTTATAGAAATTTATTTATAAGAAAAAACATCTTTTAAACAAAATAAAATGAAAACACTTAAAAAAACAAAAATACTTGCATTTTATAAATAATAGCCTCTAAAAATAAAACAAATGTTAAAAAAAAACTAAAATCTAATAGGTTCTAAAAACATTCAAAAATATTTCTTAAAAAAACTAAAAAGAGCAAAAACAAAACATGGGCATTTTTTTGGGGCATTGATTTCAAAAAAAGATAACATTGAATTATTTGTTTTTTTTTTTTAAATCTAGCGTAATAACTTGTAGAGTAATGTATCCATCAAATGACCTACCGTGCCACATCTCTTAATTATAAAAAGAAGTGTGAATTACTTCTAGACTTTTTATAAGAGGTCAAAAATATGGATATAAATCATGGCTATAAAAAAATCCACAAGTTTATCATGATCACAACAATATTAACATTTTGTAACAACCTTATCAATTTGAAATTGTAATGTTTTCTACTCAGAGGTGAGAACCCAAAAACTATCGCTGTAGTAAATTTGAGTAAAAAAATGTTTGAAATAACTATGTAAGAAATTTTAAAAAGAGAAAACCATGTTCCAATAGGTTTAAAAAAATTTTAAAAAGCAAACATATTTTAAACACAATAGAGCACAATTAAGTTTTAAAAATCATGCAAAAATCCTTATCATTTTAAAAACAATAATAATATAAGGTTCATAGAATTTTAGGAAAAATGGGGCAAAAGAGAATCTAAAAGAGCTTCAAAGTCACACCATGGTAAACAAAGTAAATATTTATTAATGCACATTTATTTATTTTTATATAAATATTATTGAAATGTCCAAAAAAAAAAAAATTAGTTAAACAATCATTTTAAATATAAAAATAAGGTGTTCTTTTTCAACTTAGCTTATATATTTATCACAATTGCCTTATAGTCTTTTTATCAAATACCTAATTGGCCACTCTCGGTTTAACTTCTTAGTGATGGATCTAATGGTATAAACCCTAATTCAAAACCTTAGATCTTCTTATTTGGAGATTGCTTAGGAACAAAAAAAAAATGGCGGAAGCGTACATGCACTTGAAACCATTGATGACGACGAAGGTGATTGGGTCTTGTGGTTATTGTCACTGATCACACGCAGAGAGGGGAGATGGAAACCCTAATTCAAAAAATCTAATTCTGAATCTCAATTGTTGCATGCTCAGTCAGAGACCACACCCTATTTATAAGAAATCTTTATGGGGCTAATTACAAGTCTGCCTATCATTGATTTGACAATTTTGCCCCAGGAATTCTACACAATATACGATTAATATGTATATCCACACATTTAAAATTAGATAATTAGGACCCAATTCAAACTTGAATCAGATCACAATTTGGGTCCATTCAAAAGTTGAATATAATAAGATATGTACAATTATGTGCATAAGTTGTGTGGGCGTACACAACTAATGTTTATAATTGTGTATATCTTATTATATTCAACTTTTGAATGGACCCAAATTGTGATATGATTTTTGTTAATTGCTCTATGTACAGTTGATATTATGAGTGTTGGCAATGTGTCTGCTACACTCAGTGACGTTCATGTGCTTAATGGCACAAACTTTAAGACTTGTAAAAACAAGGTGACACTTGTTTTGGGATGTATGGATCTGGACTATGCATTAAGAGAACCACATCCTGCACCTCTTATAGATCAAAGCTCTAGAGGATATGAGAGTTTTTGAGAGGTGGGAGCGGTCTAATGGCATTGGTTTGATGATCATAAAAAATACAATCTGGGAGACTTTTCTGGACACTATGTCTGAGGAAAATGTTGTTATGCACTTTCTCGACACCCTCGAGGAACGCTTCTTAAGAAGTGATAAGGCGGAGATGAGTGTTGTCTTAAGGAACCTTGTCTCTATGCGGTATAAGGGTGATGGGAACATACATGAGTATGTTCTCGATATATTTCATCTAGTTGGGAAATTGAAAGGCTTAAAAATTGAGTTACCAGAATATGTTATGGTGCATCTGGTTTTAATTTCCCTCCATCCTCAATTCAGTCAGTTTGAAGTGAGTTATAACTGTCAAAAAGACAAGTGGAAATTGAATGAGCTCATCTCACATTTGGTTCAAAAGGAAGATAGAACGAAACAGCATAAAGCTCATGCACTTTTTTAGGACTTTTGGTCTTCTTATACGATTTCGGTGCCGTAGCTTTATCGTATTTCCTCTTCTTTTAAGGGCCTGAGTTAGAAGATGTCAAATGCACACGTTGTTTAGTTCTATCTTCCTTCTGAACCAAATGTGAGATAAGCTCATTCAATGTCCACTTGTTCTTTTGACAGTTATAGCTCACTTCAAACTGAATGAATCGAGAAGGGAGGGAAATCAAAACCAGATACACCAAAACATCTTTTGGTAACCCAATTTTTAAGCCTTTCAATTTTCCAGCTAGATGAAACATATCGAGAACGTACTCACGTATGTTCCCATAACCCTTATACCGCATAGAGACAAGGTTCCTTAAGACAACACTCATCTTCGCCTTATCACTTCTTACGAAGCGTTCTTCGAGGGTGTCGAGAAAGTGCATAACAACATTTTCCTCAGACATAGTGTCCAGAAAAGTCTCCCGGATTGTATTCTTTATGATCATCAAACCAATGCCATTAGACCGCTCCCACCTCTCAAAAACTCTCCTGTCCTCAAGAGAGCTTTGATTTGTAAGAGGTGCAGGACGTGGTTCTCTTAATGCATGGTCTAGATCCATACATCCCAAAACAAGTGTCACCTTGTTTTTCCAAGTCTTAAAGTTTGTGCCATCACTGAGTGTAGCAGACACATTGCCAACACTCATAATATCAACTGTACATAGAGCAATTAACAAAAATCAACTCACAACTAAATAACAAAAATCTAATAATCAAGCATATAAATAACAACCACCCATCTTCAAGTTAATTGTTGTGACATTAAACCTAGTCTTTGGACAGAGATTCAATTCACTAGTAATTAACTTGTTGCAGTAATCAAGTTTTATTGTAAAATCTAATCAAGTATACAGTCTTCCTTTGGGCAGACTAAATACTCGCAATAGACACTTTATAACTATAAACAACTTATTACCACATGTACAAACAAATCTCTGCCAGACAACAGTCTTTCTTTGGGCCGACGTGCTTGCACGATTATAAGCATGCACTAACACCATGGTTATTCACAAACAAAAGGTTTTCACAACAGAGGTCACTTTGGTGACAATGCTGCTTCTATCAATTGCAGTAAATACCCAAAAAAAAACTATAAAAACAACTCTAAGTTGTTATTTCCTAATAATTATTAAAACAACTTTATAATTATAAATATAAAATTAAATTCATAATAATTAAATTAAAATCCAAATATTATTCCAATTCAAAATCAAAGTAACATAAATTATTAATTATACTCAAGGGCTTTCATTTTGATCATCAAGATTAATGTAATGAAATAATGATAATAATAATAAATCTAATCATGTGTTAAAAATCCATAAACATGTGTGATTTATAAATTAATTCATCAGCACTTCAATTGCTCTGAAATAATCAATATATAATATTAAAATAAATTTTAAAATATATCTATTGAAATCCGTGAATCAATCAATTTACTCAAATATAAATCAATCACACAGAAACAATATAATGAAGTATAAATCAATTCGATCATGCATGTGCACTGTTTCGGATCTATTAGATTTATACCAGCACTTGGATTTCTTTTGGATCATTATGTATATATAAAAATCAATTAAACAATCATATACATACCAATATATGTATATACAACCATCGTCATATTAACATGAAAATTCTCAACCGAAGCATGCTTAATAAAATCAATAAATGTAAGATTTAATTAAAATAAATTCTAAACAATTCCAAAACAAAATGATTATGGTACCACTTGATAGATTTAATGGGCATAAACCCTAGTTCAAAACCTTGGATCTTCTTGTTTGGAGATTGCTTAGGAATAAAAAAAAGTGGTAGAAGTGTACCTGCACTTAAATTCATTGATCACGACAAAGGTGATTGGGTCTTGTGGTTCTTTTCACTGATCACACCTAGGAAGATGGGAACTCTAATTCAGAAAACCTAATTCTGAATCTCAATTGTTGCATGCACACTCAGGAGCCACACCCTATTTATAAAAAATCTTTATAGGCTAATTACAAGTCTGCCCATAATAGATTTGATAATTTTACCTCCAAGAATTCTACATAATATATGATTAATATGTATATCCACATATTTATAATTAAATAATTAGGACTCAATTCAAACTTGAATTAGATCACAATTTGGGGCTATTCAAAACTTGAATATAATAAGATATACATAATTATAAACATTAGTTGTGTATGTTTACACAACTTATGCACATAAGTCCTTATATCCCTACATAATGTGTGGTCCACAACCTAACACCTAGCTCTTCAATGACCAACTTTAATTCATCAATATCGGTAATTGGATCATGATTTAATGGTTGATAATTTGACGCTTATAAATTCCTTATATATAGATGCTAAAAAGATGTTTACCATATATATATATATATATATATATATTATCTTATTTTAAAAAGTAATTTAAGGTGGATAACAAATTAGCTACTATTCCTAGGGCCTACTAAAAAGGCTAGCTAGGAATCTTCATGACTTTTCCACGTAAGATCCTTGAGTTACACTTCATGTTGATATGATTCCAGTGTGCCCATTTACTTTCCTAACCACATGTTTATCACGGGAACTTACCCTTTGGACCTCACTGACTCTATCATGCAACTCACTACTTTTCAAAACAAAACGTTTTAAAAATCTATATATTAAAAAAGTTATTCCGGATATATGGTCCATTAATCAAAAGTTATTCTTTTCTATTCCATGTATATTGATAGAACCATAATTTTATTAATTTTATGTAATTCAAAATTTTTCTAATTTTTCTATAAGTTTATTGTAAGACAAAACATGGATATCTTTTATATATATATATATATATATAGAGAGAGAGAGAGAGAGAGAGAGAGCGTGCTTCTTCTCCGGGAAGTTCTTAATATTTGAGCTGGTGGTTCCCTAGAGAGTTTCTCTCTGATTGGGGTTCTTTGCTTTCTAATTTATTGTACTTAGGTCTTTTATAGCTGGCATCTTCCACTTCTTGTGGGCTATCTGACGCTGATTTTGTTCCTCCGTTGTTTACTTGTTTATTGTTCTGTACTTTTGCTTAATGAATGTGGTTTATTCATTTTTTTTCAAAAAAATAACATAACCATTAAATATAATTTTAATTTTCAGAGCACATCTAATATTAAAATACCTGCGGATAGATAATTCATTTTTACAATAATCACACTAAAAATTCTACTCTTATTACAATTTTTAATTTTGTTTGTGCTTTCATAAATACAAATAGTCTGATTAACTCGTAAGTGTTCCCCAATTTTTATTTTTTTTAAGTTGATTTTATGTATATTTTTATTTATAAATTTTAAGTGATTTTTTAAATAGATTAAAAAATAATAAAACTCTTAATAAAACTCTAATATGACGGTACTCTCGACTTTAAGGCTATTTAGGTAATGTTACATAAAACTTTTTTAAGATTCACCCGTGACAATAATCATAACCACTTTCATCATTCCGAAACCTTTTAATATGCAAAGAACATCACTTATATTTAGACATGATTGTTCAATTGATCCAATTGTGTTTCCCTATTTCTTCCGAAATAATATATGCTTGTCCCTTTCATTACAATTTCATTGAGAGCATATAAAATTTATATTCTATTTTTAACCAAACTGTACAAAAGTTGGTGCTTAAGATAAGATCATAAAAAGCCACGTACAACTTGTTCTTCCACTAAAATAAATAAATACAGAAATAAATAAATAAAAATTTTCAAGTTGCTTGTGGATCTCATGTGTCTCCATGTTGTCTATGAAGCCCTTGTTCAGTAGCCACGAGACATGCTACCTTGAAGCAATAGTAAATTATTCATGGGAATCAATGAATAATCTGCCAGCTATTGTTGTTGTCTCAGATAAAAGCCATTATTTATGGCATTAGACGTAAAAATTTTAAAGGGGCATGCTGTCAAAAATTGGAGCAGTCTGACCATGATATCAAGAGAAGCCTGAAATTCACTCATTTAGGCAGGGTAAGCCGTGCCAGCCAAGACGATCGTGCTTAGCACGGGTTAGATTCGCTGAGTTCCTAGTGTTTTCTAGGGAGCTCTCTTTTTTTTTTAGGAGTTTTTTTATATCCAATTATTCCACTTCTAGAGGACTATGTTCTTCGCTTGTTTCCATTTTGGCTGTGTGATCATTTCAGACCGTAGTGAGGTGCGTCGTTGTTGGCGCTATTAATTATTACTTTGGCATGTAACTGCTTTGATTTTTTAATAAACGTGGTTTATCCACTTTATAAAAAATAATAATAATAATTTGTAATTCATTTTTCGCTTGCTTGTTGAATTTAAATTTTGTTAATTTATTTTAAAGTTTTTTTTGGTAAAATAGATAAATTATTGTCGAAAACATGGATAATTTGGAGTTACTCTTTCGTGCTCTCACCTTGTGATATTTTGAGGTTATTAAAAAATATTAATATTTTATTATTGTGATTTAATGTCAATGAATCAAGTGATAGTTGACTAAGTTTTTTTAATTAAAAAAGGATAGGTGCCCACAATTAATAACTAGGCCAAAAATGTTGTCTAGTGTTTGGTGGTGAGCCTAATCTTGTGTGTCTTTTTTTATTTGTTTTTAGTGTCATTGTTGTGTTCCTCTGTGCTTTTTACCTTTTTACACTGATAGAAGATTCAAGCTTGCATTCAACACTCAAGTCTTCTTTTGTAGGTTCTTTCAGCTACCACAACAGAGTTTCAAAAGATGATATATATATATATATATATATATATGTTAATTTAAATTTTAGTTTGATTAAATTTGGAATAAAATTTACGTAAATTTAAACTTAGCTTTATTCATATTTATTATTATGGAAAAAATCTATATTAATTCATATTTTGATACCTATCTACTTTAAAATTTGTAGTGAAATTAATCTTTAGAAAATTATCTAAGGAAAAACCACATACAAAACACTGTTATGGTTTTCAAATATTAAAATTAATCTATTGTGGATGTCATTTATTAGACATCTAATATTTTACTTATCTAAATTACTAGGACAAAAAATATGAATCTTTGTTTTCATTTGTTAATTACACTGTTTCGATGACATTCACAAACATCATACTTGTTAATTTTTCCAACATGATGCATATTCCAATTAGTTAAAAATATTTAATATATATTAGAACTAATAAAATAAACTTAAAATATACAATTTATTAGAAAATTTGTTGCATAAAAAAACTCTTAACAATTGGTAAAGGTGATGTACTTCTATCCTTTTTCAGTGATCATGTTTTTATGTATTCCTATAAATTTATTTTATTCCTTGCACTTCTTTCTGTTTATTTTAATAAAATAATGGTTTATCCGTATTTATTAAAAAAACTCATAACATAAACAATACTCTACTTTTTCAGTTTTCTTAAATCCTCATTTATTTTTCAGACTATTTGTTGTTTTGGATCAATTGTCGTTTATCTTTCTTTAAATAAATAAAACTAAATAATACTACTACTAATAATAAGAAGACAATAGTCCACTTAATGTTGGTACATTAGTCATCACACATTAGACTTAAACAAAGATTATACAATGACAGCCCCAAGTTGAACCACTTGCCTGATCCTGTTGTTGTCAGAGATATCAATCTTTAGATTTATATAATAAAAATATCAAGAGCATGTGTTTGGAGACTAACTTTCAGGAACATTGATATTAATATTATATATATATATATATATGCACACCCACATATTTCTATTGTTTATCTCCCAAAAGTAAATTTATTTAAATTTTTGTTTTTTGTTTTAATTTTTTTGGGTGGAAAGCGTGATCCTTTTTATCTTTTACCAAACACCAAATCCTAGCTTAACGAACTTCATGTTGTGTTCTGTTAAGATGTTCTTTTAGAAATTAAAAAAAAAATGATTGAAAGAAAACTTGACTTTATTGTTTTTTGTACTCTAATTAATGATTAAAAATTTATCAAATAGAAAATATCTAATGTGTGAAGTTTCAAATCATATATAAAAAAGAAAAAAATTACCCTTTTTTTTTAAAAAAAAGTTATTCAATTGATCAGCACAAAATATGTTATTATAGCTTAAAAACATAGCTTTAAAAACTTAGCACTTACATTAAACAAATATAAAGATTTAGCTTAAATATCATTATATTCTAAGAGTAACGTATTGGGAGCTCAGTAAAGAGTTGGTCAAGTGGACTTAAAGTTTCTACTCTTTGAACAAACATTAGTTACTTAACAATCATAATATATATATATATATATATATATATATATAGGCTAAACATTATCTGTGGTCGTCCGCAGATGATGTACAGTATTTTTTATAGGGTTGGATGGCTGTGATTGATTCAGTTACTGTGTTGAGATTGATTGGACGATTCAGATCAAAAATCATGCGTCCCGACTTTTCTCGTCTTTATAAATAGTGCGTGATATTCTTTCATTCGCGCAGCGATGTTCAACCGTTGGATTGAAATCCAACGGCTCATATCAACATTCACAGATTACGTTTCTGTAAACGACAGAACTTGCCACTGCTCATCTAATTTATATATATACAACTAAGATACTCATTTAGTGTATTAGTATTTTTTTTTTAACAAATAGACCCCATTTAAAAAAAGTTAAACGTGCATAAATGAAAAATTAGTATTTTTACCAACATGTGCCCTCATCTTACGGATTTGATCCTTCGTCAATTGTGAAAAGATCTCATCAGGGCCCAAGTGCCAATTAACCCGAAGAGCATTTGCATGTATTAGTTTTTGAACTGGCGTATTCATTTTAATTTTAAAAAAATAAATAAATTTATTAAATTGATAATTAAAAACCAGAGACCAGCGATATCCTCACATTTCACCATATTGATTCTTCTTAAACCCAAGGACTAAAAGTAAATGTATGAAATAATTATTATTACAAAATTGTAATATTTTACAGGGTTATAAGCGCAAAAGAAAACACTATAAATATAGTCTCTCTTCCTCCTCGAGCTTCCCTGAAAAGCTTTCTCTAATGGCGCCATAGCTCCACCGGACCAACTCTTCTCTCCGATCACCGCCCTTCGACGCCTCTCCACTTCATCCCTTCCGATTTCCATGGCCACAGCCTCAATGAAAAGATCGGTGAAGCAGCTGCACTTCGGAGGCCCTGACGAGAAGGCGGCGGCGGCGGCGGAGATCAAGAGAATCGCGAGAGGCGATCTCCGCACCAGAAAATCTCTAGCTGAGCTCGGCGTCATTCCGACACTTGTCTCCATGATCCTCGATTCACCGACGGTGAGTCCTGGCAGGAAGATCGCCATCGAAGCTCTTCTCGAGCTCGCCAATGGCACATTCACGTGAGTCTAATTCCTTTTCTCATCCCTTCTATTAAACCCTAGTTGATTAATTGATGGCCGCCATTGATGGACTTCTCTTCTCTTCTCTTCTCATCTGTGGACTTTGAAATTATATCTGTAGAAAATTTGTTTTTAGAATTAGGCCATTCAATATTAGAACTCATTAATTTCTATTTTTGTGCTTCTTTAATCAAGGATTTGATGATTCATTCATGGCCGCCATTGATGATCCTCCATTTCTTCTTCTCTTTGGTTTTCCTTTGTAAATCTCTTTTTACTTCTAGGGCCTTATTTTTTTAGAATTTTATTTTACTTTAAAATTCGTACACTCCACTGTTGAGGGGGGTAGGTATAATTTTATTTCTCTTTAAGTTTTTTATAATAAAGTTTTAATTTTGAGTTATTTTTGGTTTTTTTTTTTAAATTTGGTTGATAGTGTTATCAGTATAACAGTAAAAATTATGGAGTTTTTATCTATGTACTAATGAGAATGTTTTGAATATTTTATATCCACAAATAATGTTATTTCATGCACAGCAAAAAAGAGAAAAAAAAATTAATTATTAAATATACACTGCTGTTTTATTTTTTTCTTAACACTTGTTTCATAAATCTAGTTATTCTGTTAAATATATTATACAACAGTAAAATTAGTAGAGTGTTTGCATGTATGCCCAGAAATATTTTTGTTAACAAACAATTGCATGCATAATCATAAGCCCATGGGTATATAGATGCAATAATATGAATTTTTGTAAAAACAGATGAAATTACAAAAATTGTTAAGTTATATGTGTAAAAGAACCATAATAATTGGTAAGAATTAAGATGAAGAGATCAAAATGGATCATTGAAAAGTTGGGAGACAAAAGGACTCCAAAAGTGTGGCCACTTTGTCATGAGAAGACAAGCAAAGTTGTTATTCATTCAACTTTCTGATCTATCATTGTGCTGAGGTAGACCCACACTCATCATGCAAACTGGCAGTTTGTGTTACAATTAAACAAATTCATCATCTTGTTTTTTGTATTCTAAATTTGCCACTTGATCAGATTTAGTCAATATTGTTCTGGTAGAATTCGGTGCATATTCACAACAACTGATCAACTGTTTATTAGTCAAGCTGATTCTTTTGTTAGGTCTGTAAGCACACAGCAATGTCAAAGATGACAAATTGGATTACTTCATTGTTTATCCTCCATTTCTTGTATTGCTGTTTTAAAAATGCCTTGTTAGTTTGTAAGAGACTTGTTTGTCAATTGCCTACTATTGTCATTCTGTTTTTCTGTCACAATAATTTATTAGCAGTATCAAAACTGTCATGAATTAAGATAAAGATTTGAATTGAATGATAAAGGAAATTCAATAAATTGAATGAAATTTTTTCTGAGTATGTTTCTAATTATGAGTTATATGCTCATGTACTGTGTTTCTCTTCAGAAACAAGGCACTGATGGTTGAATCAGGACTTATTGCAAAGCTGCCAAACATCTTCAACACACTAGACTCCTCAACACAAGAACAACTTGCCAACCTCCTCTTGTCCATCTCATCTCTTGCAAATACTCAACATTCCATTCAACCAC
The DNA here is from genome assembly GCF_009730915.1 of Dioscorea cayenensis subsp. rotundata. Lineage (NCBI taxonomy): Eukaryota > Viridiplantae > Streptophyta > Magnoliopsida > Dioscoreales > Dioscoreaceae > Dioscorea > Dioscorea cayenensis. The sequence goes on along the minus strand of NC_052490.1, from coordinate 32,289,509 downwards.
ATGAGATCCTTCCTTTCTTGATAAAGATTCTGAATGATCGTGACACCGATGATGAAATTAAAGTAAAATTCCTGGCAGCACTCCAGAACCTGTCAATAAAGATAGAGACCACCAAACTTATTGTGTCAAGTGGCCTTGTTCATGCCCTCTTATCATTCTCAGTAAACAAAAGAACATCCAAAGAAGCTCTAGCAACTCTGTCCAACTTGGTTCTTACTTCAGTTGGTAAGAAAGCCATTGAGAATGACTCTATGGTGCCAGAAATCTTTATGGAAATCATGGCATGGGAGGGAATGCCTCAAAGCCAAGAACTTGTGGCATATATTTTGATGGTTATTGCACATCAAAGTGCAAAACTAAGGAAGAAAATGATAGTACTGGGCATAGTACCACTACTTCTGGAGGTAGCTCTGTTAGGTAGTCCTCTAGCTCAGAAAAGGTCACTTAAGATGCTGCAATGGTTCAAGGATGAAAGACAAGCAAAACTAGGAGCACATTCAGGGCCACAATCAGAAGTCTTCGGCATCTCCAACGCTTTGAGATTGAAGGGAGAAAGCAGTGAAGAGTGTGAGAGAGATGTAAGGAAGATGGTGAAGCAGAGTCTTGATCAGAATTTGAAGTTGATCATCAGAAGAGGTGATCTATCAGATGGGTGTTCAATGATCAAGTCTTTGGTATTCAATTCTAGCTCAAAGAGTTTGCCTTACTGCTGATTATTATTATTATTATTATTCCTTTATTTTGTGCATGTATGTGTTTTCTGTGGAAGTCATTTATGTGAGCACAATGTACTTGTAAATTGTATGGAAAGTGCCATGTGTTTTCTGTTAATTACTGTCCATTAATTCTGATATTATGTTCAGGCTCAATTTTTTTTTTAATAATTTTTATTAATCAGATAACTTTTTTTTAAAAAGCACTCAGCAAGTCCTCATTTATTCTAATCAATACAAATATCTAAATTTTTATTTTTCATGCAAATGTATACAACTTTAAAAGCTTTTTTTTTTCTTATAAAAAGGCAATCTAAATCCTTATTTTCCTCATCTCTGGTGAGGATAACTGTTTACTTTCTTCTCTTTTTGTTCTAGCTGTTATTTTTCTCGACATGTACTTTTATTTTTCCCGGTTTATCTTCACGTTTAATAAATTCAGTGGTTTTATCCACTTTTATTCAAAAAGCAATCTAAATCACTCTAATCATTAGCTCTAGACATAATATGAGATTGAGAAACAAAATTTGACCAAAAGAATACCTATATTAGACAAAATAAATCTTTTCTTCTTCGTACATATATACATAAAAAATGATATAAATTATATAATAATTAACCAAATTATTAAAATACTGAAAAATAACTAACATGGTCAGGCCTAACCAGCTTAGTATGTTTGCACTAGTGGATAGTTCTAGGTTTAGGCAACCGATAAGGCTTAAAAAGTTCCAAAGAGACACCGGAACAAAGGCTCATCCCATCCCAACATCAGCTCCGCCTCGTTTCAGTCTTCGCGGATGCGGCTCTTCTCTTGTTTGTGAGTTCCTCGTCGATCGATCATTTATCTTCGCATTTATTCCATTAAATTCTAGGTTTGATTCTATGCTCCGTTGTCATTCGAATCATTCCCCCTTCGAAAGCTTTTTTTTAAAAAAAAAAATTTGAAATTCATGTTAAACATTCAATGCCGGTATAATTAGGGCTTTAATTTGATGATATTTGTAGATTATTCAAGCTTGAAGGTGTCAATGTTTGTTTGTTTATGAGAAATCTCGTCTGCAGAGCTTGAGAACTCTTTCGGTATGACACTTCATTTGTTTGGATTTATTGTTCCCAAAAAAAGGGGGTTTTTTTTTGTTGTTATGATTTGATTCGAAATTCAAGCGAAGTATACAGTGTTAGTTATAATTCGTGCATAAATTCGTCAAAATTGTCAATGCTGAATCCTCTGACGAAGAGATGGAGAAGTTCTTTAGTTCTTCATTCTTTTGGATTTATTTCTAATGGAACATGGATGTATATGAATATTTAAAATGTGAACTTTACTCAAATTCATGTTGTAATCACCATTTTATATAGTGATAAGTTAGCCAAGTAATTTGTATATAATTACTGCACCATTCCATTTGTTTCTTCTTGCCTTTTGCCTACTTTCAATGCCAATAGCTTAACTCATGGTTCTTCTGTGGAATACTTGGCATTTCTTATTCAGGTGATGAGTTTTTAAGGGCTTGCTTGCAATTGATTATGGAGTGTGTCTATGTTTATGGAGGATTTAGGTACTTTCATTTTACAGGAATCTCTTCTTGTTTTGTATATGAAGAAAAATAAGATGAAAATTTATGGTATGTTTTTCGATAGGAAATTCTGAAACTGTCACTGGTACTTTATCTTGGATAGTAATTGTAAAAGACATGAAAGATAGCAATAATTGGAAATAAAAGAATTGGATTTGTATGAAACAACATATGAGGTAGGACCTATTCGTCATATATTTATATTGATGCTCATCTCTCTCAAGGTTGTGTTGATCATTTGAGGTAATGCTAGGTGTTGATTGTTAGCTAGAGGCAGCGTGATTAGTATGTATGAGTAAGGAAATCGTTTCCCATAGGAAGTCCAACCTTTGTTTCATTTGTCTGTGCAGATCTGCTTCTTGTTCTTATGTTGCTTTTTTAAATTTTCATGTCAGGGTTTCAGTTCAATATCCAACATTCAAGCATGCCCTTAACAAGTCTTTAGTATCCATTCTTAACCGTGCAATGGGTTGCATTCATTTTCAACAAGCACTGGTGCAGACAAAGTTTCATATACCTTCTCTAAATAGTGCATCTCGATCATATGTCTCTGTTCAAGCCTTTTCTAGAGAGCACGTTCTCGGAAAGTTGCAACTCTTGATAGAGAGAGACTCAAATAAAATCAGTAATCTGGATTCTAGTTCTGAATCACACCTGAAGTGTATTGAAAATGATAATGTTTCAGTAGCTAACAATGGATATTATGGCCAAATAGACTTGGCTGAGGATCAGATGGGGGCAGCTGGTTTGGCTCCTAATTTTAACAAAGACCTCGAAAATATTTCTGATAAGGAAATCCAAAGAAGACAAAAGATTGGCCTGGCAAACAAAGGTAGAACACCATGGAACAAAGGACGGAAACACAGTGAAGGTAATTGGTTTTATGTCAATGATTGAACATTCTTCGTGTCTCAATATGATAATATTGTTCTCTTACCATCATTTTGGAATGTTAGAGACCCGTCAACGGATCAAAATGAAAACTATAGAGGCCCTGAGAAATCCCAAGGTGATGTCATGTAAGAATCAATGTTATGCTGTTTTTGTGTGACGTGTCAATTCTTTAGTCAAAGGTCTTTTACTCTATCTTGCTTTTATTTTGCTTTACACCATTGCAGATCAGGAAGAAGATGTCTGAACACTCTCGTTCTCATAGGTATCTATAAAACCTTATTCATTTATGCTCAGGGTTTCTGTTTGTTAACAAAATCATACCCGAGTTTTCTACAAGTGGCTTGAGTTGCTTAGTGTCATCAGTTGAATCATTTGCTCCAGTGAACAGAGCAAGGCAAGAATAAGCATGGGTTTAAAAAAGATTTGGGCAAAGCGTTTGCAGTTTAGAAGATCACAGGAGAAATGTTATTCCTCGTGGGCCGGGAGGATTGCAGAAGCAGCAAAAGAAGGTGGTTATGATCAAGCGAAATTAGATTGGGATAGCTATGATAAAATGAAGGCCGATATAGAATATCAGTTCTTTCAACGAAGAGCAGACAAAGTAAGAGACAAGGAAATCGCGAAACTAAGAGCTCTAAGAGCTGCAAGGATTAGAGCAGAAAAGCTTGCTATGCAAAAGGAAGAGAAGGCAAAATCTATACAAGCAAAGGCATCAGAGCATAACAAACCAGTGACGAAGAAAAAGAAGGCCGTTATGTCAAAGGCTTTGAAATTGAAGGCGACATTAACGAAGGTAAAAGTAATCTTCATGAATTGAACTTTACACTTGGGCCTGCTGTTTTACGAGCTAGCAGACACAAGTTGAGCTCACATTTCTTATGCTTAATGCAATTTAGTGACCTTGTTTAATGTCGTTAGAAATGAAAATAGTCTGCAATGCCTATAAATCTAGATCACAAAGACATTTCATGTTTTTATGCTTGTCACTGATGTAATGTTGTCCTTCATAGTTCCATCACCGAAAGAAGCAATTGGATAGTTTGACCAGTGTCCAAATCAAGAAGACAAACAAACCCCGGCCACTCTTTGAGAAATGGGATATGGAGCTAATCAAGAAGGAGAAAATGCGCGGATGTGTTTCCTTAGCTGATCAAATTCAAGCAGTGAAGAGCAGGAAACCAAACTTTTGATGCCGTGGAAGAGAAAGTCGGAGTTTTCTCTTAAATTCACACGTCCTGTCTATTTTTTTTATTTTTCTCTGTTTCATGGAGAAAAAAAATCACTTTGTACTTGCTCTAAACTTGTGATTGAATCTATGAATGAAGAAACTTTGACCCTGTACTTATCCAATATCTCATCATTGTTCTTGAGGTTGAGTACAAGCAAATTTCTTCAGCTTCTAGACATTAAGCCAAGGCCTGTTATTTCAAGACAAATATTGAATATTATATACTTAATGTCAAAGAGTCCTACCAACATCATTAAGGAAATTAAACTTCATATAATTAGTCTGCTTTGAAATGGTTCTGCCTCTAAAATAATTTTATATGCATCTCTGCATTAATGTTGAACATTAAATAACAACACCACAACACCTTGCTTGGAGATTTCCGAAAATGGTTGCAAGATATAAGAGATCATTTCCATTAATAAGATCTCCTACCTATACCTGCATCAAATTAATTAACTACCTGAATACTCAATGCTCTTTAATTTTCTTTCAGTATCGATAACCAAGCTATAGTATAGATAACAATCAGTTTCTTATTTCATACAAGAAATATTTTTTTTCCTTTGATGTAAATACATAACAAATCCATATTAGTTTGCAAGTGGTCCTCACTGATACTTTAGTTAATCCACCAACCTTAATTCAAGAACTATGAGACAGATATCATACTGTAGTTATTTTTATTTTCTTGAAATAAAAATAGTTTTTTTTATGGCATGGAAAATTAAAATGTAAAATTAAAATTGTTTGGTTTTTTTGGACCTCACCAGTCACCACCTTTGGTGAACCAACGTAGACTGAAGTTTTCAAATAGCTCGTGACCAATGTTGCACGTTAGGGAGAGATGGGTGCCCCCAACTTCACCAACTATTTATCAGTCTTGCTTAACGGGTCAAGCTTTCTGTTCATCTAAAAAACATGCAAAACCTAATTTTTCATATATGCTCATCATATTATCTTTCATGATTCTATGCATCCAATTGCAAGCCAAATATATTTTCCTAAAATGTCAATATAGGTTTTTTTATTAACAAAAAAAAATATTTTATATATTCATATATATATATATATATATTGAAAATATAGTACCACATCGGTGGTGTGATAGAAGTGTAATGGGTTTATATATAGGTATAGGAGTTGAGCCACTAAGTCTTGAGACTTTTTGGTATAAGACCCCTAAGCCAATATAGAGCCCATATAGGGCCCACTAGTACCAAAAATATAAAATCTAACATGGTATCAGAGAAATATAGTGGAGCCAACGATGTGGTACAAGTCTATGTGTGTATGACCTCCATGTGTGTAGGACCTCTGAGACACAAGTAGTGTACAAGTCCATGTAAACAGACCTCTGGTGTACAAGTCTGTGCAAGTTCGACTGAGTTGAACTTGAGGGAGGGTGTTGAAAATATAGTACCACATCGGTTGTGTGATAGAAGTGTAATGGGTTTATATATAGTTATAGGGGTTGAGCCACTAAGTCTTGAAACTTTTTGGTGTTAAACCCCTAAGTCAATATATAGCCCATATATAGGGCTCACTAGTACCAAAAATATAAAATCTAACAATATATATATATATATATTGCTTTATAATATATGTGTTGCTTTATCAACTAAAGCAATTTATATCGCCTCTTGCAATATTATTTGTATATATATGTAAAATTATATATTTTAAAAGTTAATAATGATTTCTCAATGAATATTCAATTTCTAGAAATATACAAATAAAATTGTATAAAAGACATTTCATTTGCTTTCCTTCATTATAGAATGAAAAGCGAAATTTGAAATACATATACATATATATATATATATATATATATATGAAAGGTGATAATCAACTATTAGTCTATTACTCTATATTATAGTTTAAATTATTTAAATAGTCAAATCCACTTTGTTCAAATAGTTAGCAACACCAACATGAATTTTATTTAATACCGAATAAGATAAAAGGGAAAAAGAAAATCAAAAGAGATACCTGTAAATAATATATAAACTTCTCCAAATATCTAAAAACAGCAATAATACATTACAACATCTAAGAAATAATCAAATATTAAAAAAAAATTGAGTCACATTATAAGACAAGCTTTTCAAAATACTATATTTTGCATGAAGTCCTCACAAAGCATTGATGTTTGGTGTGTTAGCTCATCTCCTTCTCCTCCTTTTATCTTCTAACTCTCCAAACTTCCTTTTCATCTTCTCCTCCTCCTCCTTCATCTTCATCTCCATCTCCATCTCCATCTCCATCTCACTCCTCTTCTCCCTCCATGGACCTCCCACTAAGCTCACCGGAACCCAGTCACCGGAAAACCCAATACCATATACAAACAAGATCATTATCCTACACACTCCCTTCCAGCTCCGGCAACTCTCTCTGGTCTTCTTGCCATAACTTTCTTCACCCTCAAACAAGATCCATTCTCAAAGACATAACTTGTGAAGCAAATCCCGGTGAGCTTCTCGCAATTGTAGGTCCGAGTGGTGCCGGAAAAACAACTCTTTTATCAATACTCGCTGGAGTTATCCACCCACAAAGAATCTCCGGTGATGTCTTAATAAATGGCATCCCTATGAACATCTCAAGATTTCGTCGAATCTCCGGCTATGTCTCTCAAGAAGACACACTCTTTCCTCTACTCACTGTCAAAGAGTCTCTCCTTTACACTGCTCGCTTGAGACTTGGAGTCACAGTTCATGAATCCATGGCTCTAGTTTTTGACCTTCTGAAAGCTTTAGGACTTGATCATGTTGCCGAGACAAAGATCGGTGGCGGCATCTCCGGTGGAGAGCGACGCCGAGTGTCCATTGGCAATGAATTAGTACACAACCCTTCTGTTCTTCTTCTCGACGAGCCGACTTCCGGTCTTGACTCAGTTTCAGCTCTTCATATCATTCATATGCTCAAATCAATGGCAATGATTCAATCCAAGACCATCGTTCTCACAATCCATCAACCCGGCTTTCGCATTCTTGAGCTCCTCGACAAGCTCTTACTCATCTCAGGTGGCATCGTTTGCCACAACGGCTCCATAGAATCACTCGAAAAGAAGCTCATCGATGCTGGCCATTACATTCCTCATCATATAAACATCCTAGAGTTTGCCATGGATTCTTTATCATCATCATCAACATCATCAACATCATCTAATCCTCTAGAGCTGTATCATAGATTAGTAATCCCCGAAGAGAAAAAACAAATCCAATACCCAAATTCACGTTGCAGAGAAACCTCAATCCTCACAGAGAGATTCTTCAAGAACATCTTGAGAACAAGGCAGCTGTTCACAGCCAGACTAATTCAGTCAGCAATAGCCGGCATTGGCCTCGGCACCGTCTTCATGAATGTCCACAACCTTCAAGCAAGAGTCGGCTTTTTCGCCTTCAGCCTTACATTCCTCCTCTCCTCCACAACAGAAGGCCTTCCTATCTTCTTACAAGAAAGGAGAATTCTCATGAAAGAGACATCTAGAGGAGCTTATAGAGTCTCTTCTTATGTTGCAGCAAATGCTCTGGTTTTCCTCCCATTCTTGCTCACAGTTGCACTTCTATACTCCATTCCTGTTTACTTCTTGGTTGGTCTCAGAAGACAAATGGATTGTTTCCTTTACTTTTCTCTGGTGGTTTGGATGGTGATGCTCATGGCCAACTCCTTTGTGGCATTCTTCAGTGCACTTGTGCCAAACTTTATTATGGGGAACTCTCTAATTGCTGGGTTTATGGGTTCTTTCTTCTTGTTCTCAGGGTACTTCATCTCAAGAGACAGTATTCCAAAGTACTGGATTTTCATGCATTATTTGAGCTTGTTTAAGTATCCTTTTGAGGCTTTTGTTATAAATGAATACGGCGGCGACGCCGGCCGGAGACAGTGCATGCAGGTGGAGGGAAGTGTTTGTGTTCTTGATGGAGGTTTGTTCTTGAGACAACAAGGGTTTAAAGAGGTTGAGAAGTGGAGGAACATTGGAGTCATGCTGGGGTTCATTTGTGGTTATAGGATTCTATCTTTGCTTGTCTTGTGGTTTAGGTGTTACAGAGTGAGGAGATGAGAGGTTTTTCTTTTCTTTTCTTATTATTATTATTTTTTTAAAATTTAATTTTCTTTGTTGGTGTTTTGTTTAAGATTATAGCTATGATTTTACTATTGGTTTAATTGAGTATATTCATAATGTAACAATGACTTTATTCTCAATAAATAATTAACTTTTGCAGTTAATTTTTGTTTAGTTGGTTGTTTCATGGAGGAAAACAGAGCATGATGAGTAGTAGCATTCTCTGTTGTGGTGGTTCTCAAATGTGTTGTATGGATTATAGGGTTGAGGTTGCATGTTTTGCATTGCATAATAAATTTGATTATTATTCAAAATAAATATCATATATATATCAATATATGTATGTGTTAATATTCAAAAAATATATTTGCACCAGATGGGGCACGGATCATTTGTGTCCTGACTAGTCATTAATGGAACCCAGAAGGATGTATTTTTCTAGGTGTGTGAGTCACATATTATTTTTATTTTTTTTTTTTTTAACAAAATGAGAAGTCACAAAATTAGGGGCATGTACCGAACTAAAAAGTGAATATCCAACTCTGTACTTTTAGTCAGAAAGATAAAGTTTGAGTAATAAATTTAATTACGCAATAAGAATCTATTATCATTATTATTTGATTGTCTAAAAAAAATATTTAAATTTAGGATAATAAAAATTTCTGATCTCAATCTTGAGCAAGTGGGATTGTGAAAGTGGACTTGTTGTTTTTAGTTATATTTATTTTACTATTATCATTTTAGTGTAGTGTTAGTGAATTTTCGGTTATTCTTCTCCTTGGTTAGTACTTTTATTTTTTTTTCTCTTCTATTATTAGTGAATTTTTCAGTATTCTTCTCCTTGATTTGTACTATATCTCTCTCCCCCTTCCACCATTCCTATCTCTCATGTTGTTTTGTATTTTGTACTATTTTTTTAAATACTTTTTCATTTATTTTTAAGCGAACTAGGTTTATTCAATTTTTTTTTTTTTTTAAATATCTGCCCTAACATAACCATATTTAAAAGGACTTCAATTAAAATTTTATTTTTTAATTTTATATAAATTAGTACGAATAATAAATCAAAATAACCCATCTATGATACATATATAGTCCCAACCAAACCCTATGTTCCATCCAATACCGTATTAGGACACGTGGCAACATTCCGGCGGTGTATGGACGATAACACGTTTCGGACGAGTTTGTATTTCTCACTATAAGACACGCTTCTCTTTCTCTTTATCACTCCTTCCTAATCGACCCCTAATGGCGGCTGCGACCTCGTTCTCCTCCGCCGCCGCTATCGCCTCCCGCTCCAAAACCCTAAACCCGCCGTCGAGAACCCTGTGTTCCACCTTGAGCTTCTCCTCGTCGAGGTCTCTCGGACGTGTCTTTGCTGCGGTTCGATCGATGTCGGTCGGTGGCGCTGCAGTTGGGGCTAAGATGGTCTCCGCTCCGGCTGTGAGCAAGCCTCCTCCTTTGCTTGACTTCGAGACGTCTGTTTTCAAGAAGGAGAAGATCAACCTTGCTGGCCATGATGAGGTTTTTCTTCTTGAGTTTTTTTTGAAAAATTAGGGATTTTTTTTGGGGTCTTTTGTATGATTTTTAATGAGGTTTGATTTTCAGTTCATAGTGCGAGGAGGGAGGGATTTGTTCCCCTTGTTGCCCGAGGCGTTCAAGGGAATCAAGCAGATTGGGGTCATCGGATGGGGGTCACAGGTGAAATACTACTGATTCCTCTTCTTCTTCTTCTTCTTCTTTTACCTTTTTGACATTGCTCTCTGGTCTAGAGATAATTGATAGTGTCCATTCATTTGTCGTGTGAGTTCAGAGCTTTGGATTTTGGAGATGATTTCAGGTGGTGGATATATGCCATCTCTGATATAAGATTTATGAGCGATTAATCTAACAAATAGCTGTTTTAGTGCATTATGGCTGTTGTACATAGAAATTGAATGTTTATTCTTAATTACTGGGCAAGTGATCATTCTCTGCCTATATATTTTTTCTTTTTCTTTTTTTAATGCTGGTTTCTTAAACTGTATTTTCATTTATTAGAAATTCGTCAATGAAGTAAGAAATGGGGAAGAAACTTTAAGAAAAGTAAATATGTTTGACAAGGTGTCAATTTTGGCAAGAGGTATATGTCACTTGTGCACTTTGTAGTTGTAAGTTTTACTTAAGTATGTTGCATCTCCTATTATATTATCACAGTTAATTACTCTTCTTTGTGCTGTCACAAAGAGTAACTATTTTTCTATTGTTTTGTTACTCTGTGTTCTACTTCATTGGTTTCTCTTTTTGAAATAAAATTACCTTTTGCCTGTGTGACCTTATCCCGCATGTGGTTGCTCTTTTCATAATCTTCCTCAATCTTACAACAGTTAACTATCTTTCACTAGGGCCCAGCACAAGCTCAAAATTTGAGGGATTCGCTTGCAGCAGCTAAATCTGATATCGTGGTTAAGGTAATGTTTTTCCAGTGTTTCCTAACTGTTTCTTTTGTATTATTTAGTGATGATGTTTCTGGTGGATTCCTATTATCACATGTTATGAAGCTGTAAGTCAGTTATAAAGCTTCTTTTTATTCGATTGGGATATGTACTCAAACAAAGTTATTGTGAATTTGCAAGTTAATTTTCACCATCTCAAGGTTGTACCTGCCTAATTATATTATTACCTTGAGCATTTGCATTGTTGTAATCCTGCTGTCTTCTGTCTTGTATCTTATATGTGAAATTTACCTGTCAGTGTTTTCTGTGAAAGCTTTATGGAGCAAGCGCAAGTAATTTTCCTCATTATAATCTGATGTAGATTACGTTCTCCTTGTCTTTGTTATTTTGAGTAAATACCTTCCTTGCTATTTGCGCAAATTGATTTTCTAGCATTTTTTTTTTAAATTTGAGCAGTCATCATTTTAATTTTTTGTAATATGTTTCTTGTAGATTGGTCTTAGAAAAGGCTCTCGCTCTTTCAATGAAGCACGTGCTGCTGGATTTACTGAAGAAAATGGCACATTGGGGGATATTTGGGAAACTATTTCAGGCAGTGACCTAGTGTTGCTATTGATCTCTGATGCTGCTCAGGTTAGTTATTGGAAATATAGTATTCAAGTTGTTTAAGTAGATCAAGTGTTGATATATGTGCTTAAATTTCTTGTATGTTAGAAGATTGTCTTATATGAGTTCCTCTACCATTTATCCACCAATTGGTTTATTTGTGATGTCTAATCCATCATCAGCTACCCTATTTATTTGAATTGAAGCTGCAAGTTTATCGCAATCATATTAAGACATGAATATAGTGGAGGTTGTGACTTTTGGGCTGTACTTGCTGCTTGTAACGTTTAGCCATTGCATCATTCACCATGCCACACACCATTCTACAAGTTTTTCTTAATTGTAACTCTTTGAAATTGAGAATCCGATTCTAATAAATATATACTCCAACATTCATAAACCTATGTTCTGTGCTGATTTTTTTGTTGGTTTGTGGTGCAGGCAGATAACTATGAGAAAATACTCTCTCATATGAAACCAAACAGCATCTTAGGGTTGTCACATGGTTTCCTTCTCGGACACTTGCAGTCTCTCCGCCTTGACTTCCCAAAGCACATCAGTGTGATTGCTGTATGCCCCAAGGGCATGGGCCCGTCAGTGAGGAGGCTCTATGTTCAAGGGAAGGAGATCAATGGTGCAGGAATCAATTCCAGTTTTGCTGTTCACCAGGTCCCTTCGCTTAGATTGTATCTAACATGTAGAAGTTTTGTATGCTTATTGCTTAGTTATATATTTTGCATTTCATATTCTTGATTGTCACGTGTTATAATCTGGCAATATCTATGGGAATATCTTCTTATAATTGCTAGTATCTTGAAGGATTTTGGTGGATCTTTTCTTTAGTCTCTTATGGTGGCATGTATCAACAGGACATTGATGGGAGAGCAACTGATGTCGCCCTAGGATGGTCTGTCGCTCTGGGATCTCCTTTTACATTTGCCACTACTCTTGAGCAGGAGTACAGGAGTGATATTTTTGGGGAGCGGGGTTTGTTCACTGATCCATGAACCACAAGTTGTCATCGGCTGTATGCTTATTCTGATTCACTGATTACTTTTTGGCATCTAGGTATTCTACTTGGAGCTGTGCATGGAATGGTGGAGGCCTTGTTTAGAAGGTACACTGAAAGTGGCATGGCTGAAGAACTAGCTTACAAGAACACCGTGGAGTGCATAACAGGAATCATGTCAAAAACTATCTCAACAAAGGTAAGTTTACTCCTGCTGTGCATCTTATCTTTATATTCTTTATAGTTTCATATGTTGATCATGTCATTTTTCAGGGAATGCTTGCTTTGTACAATTCCTTGTCTGAGGATGGGAAGAAGGAATTCAATGCTGCCTACAGTGCATCCTTCTATCCTTGCATGGATATCCTGTATGAGTGCTATGAAGATGTTGCTTCTGGAAGTGAGATTCGCAGTGTTGTTTTGGCTGGGCAACGCTTTTATGTAAGCTGTGGAACTTGTACTGTAACTCAATGCAAATTAGTTAGGATCTCAGCTAGAAAATAATGAACTTTCTTGCAAATATTTATGACAGGAAAAGGAGGGCTTACCTGCATTCCCCATGGGCAAGATTGATCAGACAAGGATGTGGAAAGTTGGCGAGAGAGTCCGCGCTTCCCGGTCCGCAGATGATCTGGGTCCTCTTCATCCCTTCACGGCAGGGGTATATGTTGCACTAATGATGGCTCAGGTACGAAGATCCATCCCCCTCATGTTCCTCGGTCAAAGTTCTTTTTTCTTCAATTCTTGTAAATGAAATCTGAGCGGATATTGCAGATTGAGGTCCTAAGGAAGAAGGGACATTCATACTCAGAGATCATCAATGAGAGTGTGATTGAAGCCGTGGATTCCCTGAACCCTTTCATGCATGCCCGCGGTGTGTCATTTATGGTTGATAACTGCTCCACCACCGCCCGCCTGGGATCAAGAAAATGGGCCCCTAGATTTGATTACATCCTCACCCAACAAGCATTTGTTGCTGTGGACAAAAACACTGCCATCAATCAGGACCTCATCAGCAATTTCTTCTCAGATGCAGTTCATGGTGCCATGGAGGTATGCGCCCAATTGAGGCCCACTGTTGACATTTCAGTGCCCCCTGATGCGGACTTCGTCCGTCCAGAACTGCGCCAATCTAGCAATTGAGGTTATGAGAGTTTTGGTTTAAATTGCAGTGCTTGCAGGGTGAGATAATTTAGTTGCATTGTAAGCTTCTGAATCCTGTGTTATGTATGCTTATTAGCGGTCTTTAGCCTTTGTATCACCCTCTTGGAATAAGCAGCAATGTTTGCTGGGTGTCAGACTTGCACTCTTTCGACTATTTTATTAGGATTTGGTTGCTTCTAAGTGGTTAATTCTCCTAAATTTACAACCATTTATCCATCAGAAATTATATTTAAAAACACACATATAATGTGTTTTTTATTAAAAGTTGAGATTTTTATATTTAGGCTTTAACATTAAATTAACCACTCCTAGTATCCAAAGAAAAAGGATATACTTTTGTGTTTATTTTTATTGTTTGATACATATGGATAGAGGTTAATATGTTTATGTTTTATATTATTTGTTATATTTAAAATTATAATTATTTATAAGAGAAATTTCTAATTCTAAGATATATTTATTTAAAGATACATGATATTGGAATAAGAAAATCTATTTCTTAATATAATCATTAAAGGGATAACTAATGATTAACCATCATTCAGTAAAAAGTCAATTTTAAAAATATATAAAAAAACTCAAAATTAAATTTACAGTAAAATAAGTCACCTGGTCCCTTGCATAGAGATTGAACATAACATGCTTATTGAGTTTGATTGCCCTTCATACACCAGTGGTGCAGTGTTTGTCTTAAGTAAATTTAAAGGTGTTTGTCATTTATTTATAAATAATAATAATAATAATAATAATAATAATAATAACAAAATGAGCAGTGGATTGTTTGCATACAGATTAGTTTGCGGTAACGGTAATATGAAAAAATTACCATATGTTATGTAGTAATCTAAAAATATTACTACATTTGTCATTGCATCAGACAATCTGGATGGTAATATCACATTATCAATTTATAAATATTAACGAGAAGGTTGATAATCCTGTTATCACTAAATTTGATATTTATTTTATAATTTTTTATATTTTAACAAATTGATTACCATGACAATCAAATATGGCAATCAATTATTTCAAATAAACATTCCCACTTATATTATGTTGTTATATGTCATTACACCTAATCAAACGCCCCAACACCCTCCAAGGGTTATGCGCCTCGATTACGATCAATCCCGGTCTACTTACCTTCCTCGCGAAGTATGGTACGTTCTGAGATCCATCCACGAAGACAATAGAGAAACGGAGAGAGAGAGAGAACAGCAAGCAGCGTTGACAGGCTAACATCTATGCCCTTCTTGTCGCCGTTCTCCTCCTTGCCCTAATTCGATCTCTCTCCTCTCCTCTCTTCTCCTCTGCCGTTGCCGCCGTCACCACCTTCCCCTCCGCCATGGCTCTCAACATGAAGACCTTGACCCAGGCCCTTGCCAAGGCCTCCGCTGTGATCGAGAAGACGGTCCAGACCACTGTCCAGGAAGTCACAGGTCCCCGCCCTCTCCAGGACTATGACCTCCTCGATCAGATCGGCTCCGGTGGCCCCGGCATGGCCTGGCGCCTCTACTCCGCACGTCCTCGCTCCTCCGCCCCCCAGACCCCCTACCCGCTACTCTGCGTCTGGCTCCTCGACAAGCGCTCCCTCTCCGAGGCACGCTCCCGTGCTGGCCTCTCCAAGTCCGCCGAGGACGCCTTTCTTGATCTCCTTCGCGCCGATGCCGCCCGCCTCGTCCGCCTCCGCCACCCCGGGGTAGTCCATGTCGTCCAAGCCCTCGACGAGACTAAGAACGCCATGGCCATGGTCACCGAACCCCTCTTTGCCTCCGTCGCCAACGCTCTTGGCAACCTCGAGAACGTCCCCAAACCCCCGAAGGACCTTCAGGGCATGGTATTTACTCCATTGGGGTCTTCCTCTCTCGATCTGTTGAATTCGTTCGGGTTTTTAGTTCTTCCTTTCTTTCCCTTGCCTGCAGGACATGGGGATTTTGGAGGTCAAGCATGGGTTGCTCCAGGTTGCGGAATCATTAGATTTCCTCCATAACAATGCTCACCTCATTCATCGGGCAATATCCCCCGAGGTTTTAATCCGCAACCAGGATTTTATGTAGCCAATCCATTTTTTGTTTGTTTTGAATGATCAATCACCAGATTGCCTTGTTGTAGACGGTATTTATTACTTCCTCTGGAGCTTGGAAGCTTGGTGGTTTTGGTTTTGCCATCTCTTCTGATCAGGCTTCGGCTGGTGCAACATCTATGCCACCATTTCATTATGCGGTGAGTTCCCATTTTGAAAAAAAAAAATACTTGATATTGCAACTTTTTTTTTTTTCCTCTAGTTTTTGCTTCTCTTTTCTGTTGTTCTATAAAAATTACAATATTTATCGATTATATGCACAGGGTCTCTTTATAACATGTATACTTCACTGAAATTGTACTGCATACGCGCTATGCTTGTGATAGCTCCAAATTTTCTTCTTTATAGAAGATTTATAGTTTTTCTCGTATCTTTGGTGCTTGGCATGCTATAGATAATATGCATATGCATATGCATTAAGTTATGGATATACACTAGAATATCTAAGATTTTCATGCCTGGAATAAAAGCTTAACTGAAGGATGTGAGGTACTGCATCGTTTTTTTTATTTTAATTTATTTTGTTTTGTTTTGCTTGAAAACTGTTGAACTAATTGTCCACTTGCTGATATGTATCTTGTTGCAGGAATATGATGTTGAGGATGCTGTTTTACCCCTTCAACCCTCTTTAAATTATACTGCACCTGAATTGGTTCGGAGCAAAGAACTTTCTGTTGGAGCTTCTTCTGACATGTTCAGTCTTGGTTGTCTTGCCTATCATTTGATCACGCACAAACCGCTTTTGGATTGTCATAATAATGTTAAAATGGTGCGCTTCATTTTTGAAATCTTTTGGAAGAACGCTCCATCCATAACTGTATTTTATCATATTGGTATTGTTTCTTCTGTAGTCGTAAGTGAAATTTCACTTATTGAAGGTCTATGCTCAACATTACAAAGCGGGCTCAAATAATTGTTTAAATCTTTTATATATGTTTATTGTCCCCTACATTTTGACTGTTACATAAACATCATTCTTTACATGTCC
The DNA here is from genome assembly GCF_009730915.1 of Dioscorea cayenensis subsp. rotundata. Taxonomy (NCBI): domain Eukaryota; kingdom Viridiplantae; phylum Streptophyta; class Magnoliopsida; order Dioscoreales; family Dioscoreaceae; genus Dioscorea; species Dioscorea cayenensis. The sequence continues at coordinate 32,272,740 of NC_052490.1, read as the reverse complement.
CCTTGTGATTAGTGACATTCTAATTCTTTTGCGGTCTATAGATTTGTCACCAAAGCCTAACACCTGAGGACTTAGAAATCATGATTGATTAGGATGAGAATATGAATGGCCATGCATCTTCAATGGATCAAGTCTTGTTTCAGAATGTGGACCTTCAGTAGATACTTATATCTTGCATAAGGATCATGTGACCATTAGTGAATAAACTTGTTTTATGGTAGGCCAATTATAGAAAGGCTAATTGATGGCGGAAATTGCACTTTGATGAGGACTTTTCAACCTGGGATCTCAGAATTTATTTTATTCATTGTTTCTGTGAAAAATCATGCATTTACCCTGGTTTTAAGTTTTTATGACCTGTTTGACTTGAGCACTAATGGTTATATTGTACAAGCATGTACAGTAATATTACCAAATTGCATTGATCTAGTTGTTTTTAGTGCATTACATTTTAGATTTAGTATTAAATGTCTGTTTGAAATGCCTGCTGGTCCATCATATTAAATGTTTTATTTTCTGTTGATTAAGGATAACTTGAAGTAATACAATGTATTAAGTTACCTTTTTGCATGAACTTATTTTGCCAAAATTGCAGTATATGAATAGCCTGGCATATCTATCGAATGAAGCATTCTCTCGTATACCTCCGGACTTGGTTGTGGATTTGCAAAGGATGCTGTCAATGGATGGGGCTTCCCGACCAACTGCGATGGATTTTACAGGTAATTAGTGCATGTTTTCTTCAATATTCTTAGAAAGGTATTTGGCTTTTATCCTGAACTTTATCCATTTAAATGTGAAATTTAGATGTTGAATTTACTATTATTTTATCCTTGGATAATAATAATAATAATATTATTGGTTAAAGTTCAAAGTCCATTTTCCTGTAGATTTAAGGAATCGAGTTGAACTAGGATGGCATTTGAAGTTGACATGTATAGTTGGATCTATGTGCCATAGCTTGTGATTACTAGGTATTTCTTGTGAGTTTGTCTGGTGTATCTTTCCTTGACATTTTTGCTGCCTGGTGAATGAATTTCGCTTTTTGTATGGGTGATTATTGCCTCAATTTTTTCCCATTAATAGTAGAAAGAGAATGAGGGTTTAGTTATTGTGAAAAATTCTTTCTTTCATTTGGCGTACTCTGGTGTCGGCAAACTTGGTCTAAAGAAAGATTACATGCTGTTTTAGTCATGCCTTTCTTTAAATGCTTGTTTGCCATCAAACACCTGATTTCATTTTTGCAGGATCTTCTTTTTTCCGTGATGATACTAGGCTGCGTGCCCTTCGTTTTTTGGACCATATGCTTGTATGTTTCTTTGAGTTATATAAAAATGTCATGAAAACCGTAGGATTTCTTTAGCACAGAATATAACAAGATCTGTAAATGCTTTTATTTTGTGCTGCCAGGAAAGGGACAACATGCAGAAAACTGAATTTCTAAAGGCCTTATCTGATATGTGGAAAGATTTTGATTCTCGTGTGCTGCGGTATAAGGTTTGATTTTCTTTTGCTTTTCTTTTGCTTTTCATATTCTCCATCTCCATGAGTGCTTGGTTCAGTGTCTGTTAGTTCTCCATTGCACCACCAATCAAGTTAAACTTTCTTGTCAGGAATAAGGTTTATGTCAAATTTATCAACCTTTATTTTTATTTATTTATTTTGTATGTGCGAGCACGCTGTTGGGTTATGTTTGGGGTTTTCTCTTCTGCTTCACCAATATTGATCTGATGTTTATGGTTGTGCTGGATTGGAAGAAAAGTCTGGGCTGCAATGAGTGAGATGATTATGTGATTTGACAGTTTCCCACTAGTTAAATGACTATAAGCATGTGTTGTGTCATGTCATTATGTGGCATATGATTCTTTATACCTGAGAGATTCAGAATCTACTTATGAATTTCATCATAGGAATGCTTTTCATTTTCATGGGAAGGATTATGATCGTTTATACTAGTTTTTGTTATTACTTATTACATATGTAATAATTGTCTAAAGTTCAGCTGCATTATTCGGCAACAAATGCAATCCTTTTTATTTACTTGGTGCATGCTTAGGACTCCATGACATCATGTCTTACAGGTGCTTCCACCTTTGTGTGCCGAACTTCGGAATCTTGTCATGCAACCAATGATTTTGCCCATGGTTCTTACAATAGCAGAGTCTCAGGTGCGTTCTGTTTTTGCCCTTTGCCTGTCACTAAGGTATCTACTTATCTAGGTTCAACTCTTTTTTAAGATGTTTGTGCTGATTTTGTCCATTCGCTCATATTGTTTACCAGGATAAAGCTGATTTTGAGCTTTCAACTTTACCTGCACTGGTTCCCGTCCTGAGTTCTGCATCTGGTGAAACACTTCTTCTGCTTGTCAAGCATGCTGATCTTATTATTAACAAGGTATTTAGTCGTAATTAAGCCACGTGGGAAGTTTCATAATTTTACCTTTGGTTATTATTCCTTTTATTGTTTTGTTTGAAACAGCAAAAAAAAAAAAAAAAGTATCTTCATATTTCTTATTGGCTATTTCTTCAGCCTCTTTGGAAACTCCACAAATTAGTTTAGAGATTTGAATAAATGCATGTCTTTGTTTCCACAAGAATTGCACACCTGCAGTAGGTCAGAAAATCACAAATAGTTGGCTTTGGTTTATATGGGGTATTTACATTATCCATCTAGTATACACTAGATAATATGCGTTACCAATTATCCCCGCTTATCATAATCAATGTACAAAGTATAATGGAAAGATATGAATGTTACACCTAGTGTTTAGTAGGACTACATATTTTTCTTCTTCTTCTTCTTCCTTTCAATTTTTATTTTTTAATTTTTTGTACTGTGATACATGTAAAATCGAGAATGTGCTAGAAATGGCAGTTTTTTCAAGTAGAATTCATTGTTTTCTTAGGATTTAGTCATTAACTGAAGGTTGTGGTGATTTTTATTCAATGTCTTTTGTTTGCTATACTCTCTTTGTATGTTTATTTGATTGTAAATGCTTAACTAAAGCAGTTATTCTGCGAAGTTTCCTTTCGAAAGATAAACCATGTGTCTCATTTCTGACAAAGACCTTTGAACCTTTTAGATTTTTTTCCTCTTCCCTTTAAGATATGATGGGCCAACCCTTTGTCACATTATTTTTTCTAATTAACTCTCAAAATTTTCGCCCATTTTCAAAGTCAGTCCTGTCATTGTTGCTGGTGCGTCAAGTGGTCAAGTTACTGGTGCATCCAGTATGAAGCATAAAAATCAGAGTGTATTTATCTTATGGATTACATAGCCTGCAATGGCTTTGTTTGTGAACTCTTGCCTACATTGGATGCATTTCACTAAGTCGCTGAAAAGTACCATGTGGCAATAAAGATATATTTTAACCGTTCATCTTACAATTCACTGGCTCATGGTACATATCCAATGCTTTAGTGCAATGCATCGGGTGTAGGCTAGAATTTTCCTTTTTAATGTATTTGCACTTATATCATCTCTATCAGGCTGGTTTTTGGTTGTATTCATGTTCTTTTCTTCTCTTGCAGGCCAGCCAGGAGCACCTCATAGCTCATGTTCTTCCATTGCTTGTTCGAGCTTATGATGATACTGACCCTCGTGTACAAGAAGAGGTCCTGCGAAGAACTTTTCCTCTAGCAAGGCAACTTGATGGGCAGGTGATACTGTCATCTCTTGAAAGCATTATTCACCTCTGCAATTTTTCAGACTTTTTGCCAAACATCTGGAAATGTATAATAACTTAGGGGGGTGTGGGAAATTTTTCTGAACATCTAAGTGTTGATGGTTTATGGCATTTTCTGCCGCAAGTATGCACTTTTGTTTGTATATCTTCCCAATGCATACTCTTATTAATTATTTGCATCAAAGATCAATGGTCAGGGATATTTAATTATTAATAATAAAGGAAGTTTGCTGTATACTCCTGAGTCCTGAGTATAATATACCAGAAACATTTATTTTGACATGGAGGTTCCTGTGATATTTAGCTGGGATTCTGTTCCATCTGTTTTGAAAATGGACTTGCTCCTGTGGTGATTCTATTTTATGAGTTCATTTTATCATATTATTGCTTTTCCAGAGAGGATGAATTGCTTCAATAAGTAATATTGATCAAATATTGACAGAGGGCCTTTTCTTTTTTTGCAGCTAGTAAAACAAGCTATTTTGCCTCGTGTGCATGGCTTGGCACTTAAGACTACAGTTGCAGCGGTATGTGAGCATTTGTATATTACTGTAATTCTAAATTTAAATAGGGTTTATGATTAATGCCCCAGAGACTCTTGGCTTTATGTTTGGCTGTGGATCACGTAAGATGAGTGACCCGCCCTTAAAAAAAAAAATTCAATATTTGCATTGGTAAAAATCCTTTGTACAGTTGGGTTTGTACCAGCATGGTAATACTTTTATGATATTCTGCCTATATTTCAAGCGTTAACCATATCAGATGAGATCTTTTGGGTACACGACATCAGATTTAAAGGCCTGAAAGAGAAGTATCTGTTACCCTAGAAGTGAGGGCAATTTCATAGATAGGTCCAGGTCCTGGGTGAAATGATAATGCATATGGGGCAATTTGTGATAATGTAGTAGAAGCATGGTAAAAGTATAGTTAAAATACCTGTGCTTAACATGGTTTGATAATTAACCATATCTTGTGTTGTGGCAACTAGAACTCAGCCCTTTTTTGCACTCTTCTGCTAATCCTAAATGGAGTAGATGAAACAGCTTGAGTTCTTCTGTGCATTATTAATAGGTGCGGGTAAACGCCCTTCGTTGCTTGGGTGATCTGGTACCATCACTTGACAAACAATGTGTACTAGACATTTTGCAAACACTACAACGATGTACTGCTGTCGACCGCTCTGCTCCAACTCTCATGTGTACTTTGGGAGTTGTAAATTCAATGTATAAGCAGGTAACTTATGAATGAATTATTCCACATGACTCTCAACACAGAGTCTCCACATTTCTTTTGCCACTAGGTTGCAGTTTGTGGCCTTTTTTTGTAGTTGTTTTTTATCTGAGTTCAGATCTTCTTAAATGTGTTCAGTATGGAGTAGAATTTGCTGCAGAGCATGTAATTCCTATGCTCTTCCCATTACTGACTGCCCAGCAATTAAATGTCCAACAATTTGCAAAATACATGCTCTTTGTGAAGGATGTCTTAAGGTGCTGCATAACTGGTGATAATTTCTTTTTATGTTTTTTTTTTTTTTTTAAAGTCATGTAATTGGTATTTTGTTGTCTCAGAAAAATAGAGGACAAACGTGGTGTGACAGTGACTGAGTCTGGAGTTTCTGAAGTCAGAGTCTCGCCTTTATCATCCAATGGGCTGCATTCTGTACCAACTCAAGCACAAAGCAATCCAATTTCCTTAGCAAAGAAAAGTCCAGCATGGGATGAAGACTGGGGTCCTACAACCAAGGGAACTGCAATCTCTTCTGTTCCAGTGGAGTCTAACCTACTACCTAAACAGACAATGCCAACTCCACAACCTGCTGCAGTCACCAATACTATGTTACAGCCTTCAACATCTGTTCCCAGTCAACAAACATCATCATGTACGCCAGTTGACATAGAGTGGCCTCCTTCAAGTTCCAGTTTTGGCTACCAGTTTGGCAACAGTGAGAAAGAAAAGCAGAATAATGGAGGACTTTCTGACACTGCATTTGATGATATTGACCCTTTTGCCAACTGGCCACCTAAGCCAAACAGTTCAGTCGCAACTTTGGCAGCTCCAACCAAGACAACTTATGGCCATGGAATGTCAGCTTTGAGCACAAACTACATGAGCTCTTTAAGCAACACCAATCCTATTGGACTGTCAAACACTCAGCAGGGAAACTCTGTGTCTAGCAACATTCAAAATGGTGCGGGTTTGAATATGCATAACATTGGACTGTTGTATCAGGGGAACACTACATCTGGTGCTGGAAATTCAAATCTACCTTTGGGTGTGGGATACCCTAAAACAAATAATACAATAGGCAGTCAAAATACGGGCCCCAAATCAGCCGATCTCGGATCAATATTTGCTTCAGGAAACAATGCAAATCCTACACCTAAGCTTGCCCCTCCTCCAGCCACTGCAGTAGGAAGAGGGCGCGGAAGAAATCAGGGGCCTGGTGGTCTTTCTCAATTATCGCGAGCAAACCATGCCAAAAGCTCTACTACAGATAAACCTCTTCTGGATTTGCTTTAGGATAGCCCTTTCTAATTGTTCATTACCATTTGCGTGGAAGATGACCAGTTTAGGTTCCTATAAGCCGAATATCAGCCCCCTTTGTTGAGGGAAGCATAAAATTGAATTCAACAGTGCAGATCACAGAGGTTGTTAATTTTCTTCCTAGCAGGTTCTGTGGTCAGTGTGAGATGGTAAGTTGGTATACTAGCTGTTCAAGTGTCAATCAGTACATATGTATTCTTTTGCAAACATGCCAGGCCTTCTTTTCATTTGGAGACAATAAGTAAGAGTCATGCCATTTCCCTGAGATGTTTAGGATTTTGGTTCTTGAGAGTTGTCTTGCAAAATACATCAGTTCCTTCCTTGTGTAAATTTTGAGTACTTAATATTGTGTAAATCTTGAGTACTTAATGTTGTGTATTTTTCCGTATTTTTCCAACTCACAAACATAACTGAAAACCGAATGCTGTATATTTTGATTTGAATGTGGTTTTTCTTTTATTTAGTTTTTGAAGAAAGTTCAAGGACTGGGATCACTTGCCAGAAAAACATGCTGTGGAAAATTGCAAATCATCTCTAATATATCTGACAGCAGTACGCAGGTTGTGGCTCTTGTTCTTGAAGACATATATCTATATATATATATATATATCAATATCACTATGGAGGTAAGGTAACATCTTTCCTCTCCCCTGAAAATTCAGTTCGCTCTAATGTGTACATATGTTTATTCTTTATTGAGAGTCTTCTCTACTTTATAAATCTTATATAGTATTTATTAAATGCGCATATGTATGTCCGAATGGATGAACTGGCATTTGTTTGAGTGTATGCAGATAATGGATAGGTTGGACTGGAGAGGTCATCCACAAGGTATACTATTAGTATTGAATATCCTAGTACAGTTAACTCCAAAGGCCATCTCAGTCCTTGCACATTGATTACAAAAAGGTTCTTTTGACTCTCAGGCCCATTCTGAGCCTGGAAAACTTGTCAGCTGCCAGGTGGTGATGAACAGACTCCAGTCTTGATAGAAAAGGATTGCTTATATTCAGACAAGTGAAATGGTGTCATCTCTCTTTCTATCTCTCTCTCTCTCTCTCATAACCCAAGGAAAGCGTCATGATTATTTTTCTTGTTGTCTTTACATTGTTTGTTTCTTCTCCCAAACTTAATTGGAACTGATCCCACTCATAACATGCATCACAGTCATGAACCCAACCTCTCTGAGCAGTGAGCACCCACCCATTAATTGGGTACCACATGACCTCTCTGATCTGGATCTGACGACATTGTTTTTAGATCTAGACTTCAAATTTAGTTTTGTGGTTACCATGAACAAAACATGCTTATTTCTTCTGTGAAGTTGTTGTTAATTAGTAGTGTAAAATTAAGCTTCACTTTCATCTCTTTTAACTTTCCAAAACCAAACTTTATGATTGAGTGAAATCAAATCATTTTAATTTAATTCATTTCTCTTGAATAGTGATATGTTAAAGGTAGGAAGTGCAATATTAGAAAATATCACAATGATATCCTTTGGGTTTTAAGAGAATAAAATCTAATTACTACTGTGCTCTTTCACAGTTTATATTATTTATATACTAGACGTCTAGACCCATCCATCATTCATAATAACTAATAAGATGAGAAAAACCAAGTGCTTTAATTTAGCCAATGAAACAGGACTCAGCTGATCAACAAAAGAGAGAGAGAGAGAGAGAGAGAGAGAGAGAGGTTGAGGAGCATTATCCATGTCGTCCAATGGCAGAGGACCCAAGATAAGTTGCCTCTGTCGTGCATGTGGCTCGCACGTGGCACCTTCACGTGTCCCCAAGCCCCACACATGCGTACCACCCACTAGATTACGTCACCTTCATGCAAAAGCACACTAATAAAATGGTTTCTTATAATACAAATTAGCCGTCCTAGTTCTCTGAATCTCTGGCCCATTACTTTTGCATTTGCATTTGCATGCATGCTGATCATTGTGCTGTCTTGGACTTCCCTCACTCTTTTGTTTCATTTGCCTTATATTCATGCTTCCCTTCCCTCTTTCTCTCTTTTCTTTTCTTTTCTTTTCTTTTAACACATCCATCCGTACATTTTAAGTTTTGAGGAATGGGAGATCTTGTCTCATTCTTGGGTGGGAGATTCCCCATAATCCTTGCCATATTCATTCTTCAATTTCTTTTATTTTTCACACTGCTGTTGTTTCTTGTTACTGTATTCATTATCAAGAGTTTCTCAGTCCCTCCTCATATATCTATGTATCTCTTATAGATAGGACTTTACTCACTTACAGTGGCAAAGAAGAGTAATTTATGGAGATGATTATATATATATATATATATATATATGCATAAACAAGAGTTCAATATTACAACTTAAAAAAATAGAAAAACAATAATATGATATGGACCACCTTTGTATGAAACTGTGAAGTCACAAAGATAATCACAAGCAGATTGTGACAAACATTAACTCAGACATGTTGCTATCTTCTACTTTTTTTTTCCTCATCTCTTTTGTTTGGTGAAAAGTGTTCTCAATATAAAAATGCTTATAAATTTATGTATATATATTTTAAAGTACTCTAAATTATTTAGCCAAATTAATGTTTCTTCATTAATTAGTTCAATTTTTTAAGATAGATTGTACTAACTCTATGTTAATCATCCACATGATTTGGTCTATGGAAAAACAAGTGCTTTAAAATGTGAAAGATGGCAGATTTTTGTCAATGCTTGCAAAGCTTGGCTTTCAAACTTAAGCATGATTCCCATCATGTTCATGTCACAATAGTACAGAGACATAAGGGAGCAACATAAGGAGCAGGTAAATATTGGCTTTCATCACAACTTACTATATCAAGTACCTACTCAATGGTCATAAGAAGCCACAAGTCATGATTCTTCAACCTAAGTTATACATGGAATCATTACCTTACATACCACTTATTGGGACAAATGTTTTGTTTTTTATACATCATATAGTGCACCTACTTTTATGACTTTGTAAGATTAGGGATGGCAATGTGGCCGACTTTAATAAAAAGATTGATTGATAACTCTCTCTCTAGTTTTTTTAATTGAATATACATATAAATCTTATCTTATAATCTGATGGGGAACATCCTTATTTTTTTTAATTAATTAAAATAAATTTTTATAAAGTATATTTATACTAAATTATATCATATTTTATAATCAAAAATGACTTTGAGCCACTGTGGCAATAACTAATACTTAAATCATTTAACTCCTATACATAAAAAGATCAAATGTTTAACTCCCTTTTAATGCATGATTGAGATTTTAATAATAAAATATATGTTAAGGTGGCTTGTCTACATTGTTTAAAAAAAATTTATTTTTCAATAAGTGAGTTGGTATTTTAGTTTTGTTTTAAATCAAAAAGTTAAAGTATCATCCAGTGGTATATCCATATTTATTAAAAAAAAAACTTATGATGAAAACAAGTCCTTCCTTGGGGTAAAAATAAAATTCAGATTAATTATTGTATGTGTGTATATAAATATATATTAATGGGTAATATAAATATTGCTCATTGAATATAATATCTGGACTAATTTTGCAATAGAAAAATTGATATTTTATTCCTATCCCTGGTTAATAAAAGACTGGAGTATTCGAATCCCACTCATAACATGTCCACAACTTAAAAAAGGAAAAAGTAAAACTTGGAAATACAAATAGAAATGAGGTAGTACAAAAAATTGTTGTGTTTGTTGTTGGATTGGTATGTTGTGTGGCCAGAGAAACTTGGAAATTGATTATCATGGTTTTCTGGAAATGGACCTCATGAGGCTGTGTTTGTAGGACCATTTGCTGAGTGGTAATTTGGGTTTCATGGCTGGAAAGGATGAGGATTGCCAACTTAATTAATTTCTTCCCTTTCCTACCACCACCTTGTTGCAAATAATTCATCATTTTTTAATTTAATTATGTTTCTCTTTGTTATTTAAATCAGTGGTGAACCCACATGGGTGGCAGCCCAGGCTGGCCGGCAAGAAAAGCTTAGAAAAACTCCATCTAATAAGGTTTAAGTCTGGGTTGAGGGAAGAAAAACCCGAGGTGAAGCCGTGGTTGGGACACAATGTGTATATTATAAACATCGATTTTTATTTAACCCCAGGCTGTACCAAATTCATTGGTCCGCCATTGATTTAAATTCATATATATGTTTAAAAGATTAACATTAAATTAGATGACAATATTTTTTTTAAATTTATATAATGATTTGTTTTAAAGTGTTTAATCCGCCGATTTCCTGAGAGCTATAGATTTTAAACCAGTCCATGCTAAGTAATGAGAATTCTATAAAAAAATAGATCTCTCCCATTTGGTGTTTTTTAGATACATAATATATCAAACTCAAAACTATTTACTTAAACGGTCAAAATCTCTACTATTTAGATCATGTCTCTATTAATATAGAATTCATTTTAATTTAATACAAAATCAATAATAGTTTGTTTATTTAATATAAAAATTTAAATGACTAATATATTTAGACTTTTCTTTACCAACAAGGTTGTTTGACTATTTTCCCCCCATTTTTTAAACCAAAAACATTTAATGTGTTTCTAACTTCACTCTTAAGCTTCACTATGAAAAAATTTCTTTACATGAAAGAGAGAATCATAACATGTAAAAGAGAAGACTATATAAACAATGCTACTCACAAAGTTTGATATTTAATCATAACTTAATTGACTCTCAAATTCAATAATTAATCTATAAGTGTCACAAGCAAGCATAGAATCAATCCTTTTTTTAAAATAAAAAATAAAAAATCATATACTATGTTTTAAACCTTTAATATTCCCCGGGCCCCGGGACCCTAATCCAAAAAAAATAATCACCTAAAAATAACTATTTGAACATTAACAATTTCACTAATAATTCATGCCATTCCAAACCATTCCTTGATTTGTGATTAATCTTATTTTAACCTATAAAAACCAGTTATTGGCCTAGTGTAACACTAAAAACTTAAACAAAATCTCATATACCCCACCTTAACAACCATATAAACATAAGATCGAATACTCAATTGTTTCATCATTGAATCTGATAACATTATTAAGCCTTGTGTTATAAGAATCATATACATAAAAGGGATTTCAACATAATCATAGTAATATAATTTAATTCCCAGTATATCCCTTCATATCTTTGACTTAAACCTCTAAAAATCTCTAATCCTTTTATTATCTCATTAATAAGGTTTAATTTGAAGATTTGCTTGCTAAATGTGTAGCCAAAGATCAAGATGTTCTACTTCTCAATCTATAAATATATTATATATACATACCTAAAAGGTATCATATTTTTCACTTTATATATCTCTATTAACAATTGGAATTAATAAAATTTCAGTAATAAACAATTCACTATTATTAATATAATATAAATTTTTTCATAATAAATCATTGATTTTTTTAACAATTTATCAACAACTTCTTTGTTTATTGGTACAGGATCCCTATATAGAGTGTTTGTATTTTTCGAATCTTAATTCATACAAGGCAAGACACAGATGTGTTACGGTATTAATTTCACATTCATACACACTCTGATATAACTAGTACATTTTGTTAAATTTTTTTTTTTCAATATTTGTCTATATTTTTTAACATATGTACGTTGACATGACTAATACATTTTGTTAAAAAAAATTTGCGTAAAAAAAAATATTTTTGAAAATTTCATATAGTATTATACAATAGAATGAATATAAAGGTAAAATATCAAGTGGAAAAATACACTCGAAGGTTTCATGGCATATAAAATATTTCCATATCATATGTACATATTGATGTTGATATATTGAGAAATAAAATCAAAGTGATGAATTAAAAGATTTATCATACATTGAACACATTTTAAAAGATTCATGCTCAAAAAACCACAGCAATTAATTACATCATTTATATTTATACATAAATAGCGCCACTTTTTTTGGTTAGCATTCATTATTTAATTAACTGCAGTGAAATTAGTGAATGATAAGATTAACCAACCCAACATAATCAGCACAAAACCCTTGACAGAATATTCCAAGGATATCTGTGACGGCGTTAGTGATCTCCGTTAAGTTGCTGAGCTGGACGGCGATGGAGTGCTTAGGGTTCCCTGAATGGGCCAGCTGGCGCGGCACCCTTTCACATGGCCAGCTGCCTCTGTCTCCAGCCCTCACACATTTTTACCATTATACCCCTACCCTATTTAACCCAAATTTACCTTTCTACCCTTCCTTCTTTAAACACTTATTACATTATAATCACAATAAATTCATATATTGGTCAAAACTGAGATAATAATACTAAAAATGTTTATATTTTTTGTTTTTAACCTGTTTATTTTGTAAGAATCACTGATTCTAAATTAGAGATACTGAAAACCATATATAAAAATATTTTAATAAATTTTTGTATAAATTAGTATTTTAACTTAAAATTATTTATTTATGCGATTTTGATCCGACCCGGTTGATGATTAGTAAAAATTTATAATTATATGAAAATAAATATGATATGGAAGGGTAGAATAGTCATTTGGCAAATGGCTTAACTCGAGGTACAGAATCTAACCATTTATTTTGCATAGAAATATGAGAAACAGATTTTATACACAAAAACAGATATATTCATATATATATATATATATATATATATGTCTATATATACAGATTGAAAAAGAGAGAGAGAGAGAGAGAGAAAAGTCAGAGGGATTATTCTTATATTCCACTAAAAACAAATAAAAATTGCAACTTTTCAAAGATAATTACACTTTTGCACCAAAATAAATAAATAAATAAATAAAATAAAAAGAAGAGAGAGAAGTTGGAGAAGAAGATGACCATTTCTTTGAGGCCTTAAAGAAGGAAAACAACAATAAAAAGGTAAGAGTGATGAAAGAGAGAGAGAAAGAGAAGAAGACTGGGTTGGGTTTCTCGTGAAGGAAGAGAGAGAGAGAGAGAGAGAGAGAGAAAGAAAGAGTTTTTGAGAAGGAAAGAGAGAAATATTGAGGAAATAAATAAAAAGATCCAAACTTTTTATTTGTTTCCTCTTCTTCTTTCTCTCTCTTTCTCTATCTTCTCCGTTCTCTTCTCAATCTATCTCCCAATCTACCCACATTCATTCCTTGCTTCCTCTTCTTCTCTAATCACGAGATCCCCATCGCTTGCTTTATCTCTTCTTCTTCTTCTTGTTCTTCATGTTTGGGTTTTTATCTTCTTCAAAGGTGTCAGCTTTGGTGCTCTTTTGCTTTGCCCATGGCTTTCTCTTCTAGCATACGCCGTTGATCTAGCACGGAGCTTCAATAGGAGCTCGTTTTGAAGAGATCTGAAGAGGATTTGGTCATAAAGTCGTCACCTTGGCTTTGATGTCGCACTCTCAGAAGCTAGGCGCGCTCTCCGACCGGTTCCATGCGGATCTTTGTTTGGATGGGCATGGTGACAAGCCGGATTCCAAGGAGTTTGTTGATCTCGGCTCGCCGGTGTCCCCTCTCCGCAATCCCCATGCGGCGCCCACGAATACTAGTAGTAGCTCCAGTTCGTCCGGCTCCAGCTCCGTTTCCGGCAAAGCGCAGCGCAATGCGGCCGTCAGGAAAGTCTCTGAAGGTGGCGCCGCAGGTGGGCGGAGTCACTCCGGAGAGCTCTCTGCATCGGGCGAGAGCAGCCCCACTGGGTTCCCCTCTCGCCCTGGTCACCGTCGGTCAGGGTCGGGGCCTCTGATTTACACTAGCAGCGGGAGCACTGCGAGCTCGCCGATGACGAATGTGCTTCCCGCTGGGAACATCTGCCCGTCGGGCAAGATCGGGAAACCAGGGATGATGAGCCGGACTCCGGCTAGAAACGATGTGCTTGGCTCTGGCACTGGGAATTACGGCCATGGGAGCATAATGCGCGGCGGCGCGCCGAAGGCTGACTCCCCGACGGCGAGTGGGAAGCCATTGTCGAGCTTGAACCACCCTGAGGCGTTGACGAAAGCCGGCAATGAGCACTACAAGAAGGGAGAGTTCCTTGACGCGCTCAAGCTCTACAACCGCGCAGTGACGATGTGCCCGGACAACGCGGCATGCCGCTATAACAAGGCGACGGCGCTCACAGGGCTCGGCAGGCTCTCCGAGGCCGTGAAGGAGTTCGAGGAGGCTGTGCGGCTCGACCACGGCCACGGCCGCGCTCACCTTCGTCTTGCCTCTTTGCATTTGAGGTAAGACCTCATTGTCTCTTCTTTGGTTTTCTCTTGTTCTTTGTGGATTGGTTTGGTTTGTCTGATTCAAAAGATCAAATCTTAGTGTTGTCGGATGCGCTCTCTTAGATCTGCATTTTGGTTTCTTTGTTTGTTCTGTTCATTGTATTGAGATCTTGTTTGAGTGGCAACAACTGAATTGCATCCTGGAATTTGTTTAGATTTATTGGCCATGCATTCTTTGTTCTGGTTTTCACTACAGATTAGGACAGGTTGAGAGTGCGAGGAGGCATCTCTTTGCGTCATCGGCGCAGCAACCGGACTCTGTTGAGCTTCAGAAGCTGCGGGAAGTGGAGAGGCATTTGAGAAGATGCGAGGAGTCGAGGAAGTCTAGTGATTGGAAGGGTGCATTGAGGGAATGCGATGCTGCCATTGCAGCTGGTGCCGATTCTTCTCCTCTGGTAAGATTTTGCAGTCCCAGTCTTAATTTTTGTATATCGAGCACCTCCTAAGTCAGGATTTCCAATTTGCAGCTCAATGCAATGAAAGCGGAAGCATTTCTGCGTCTTCATCACCTTAAAGAAGCTGAATCAGCAATCTGTAGTGCATCCAAATATGTGCCTTTTTCATCGAATCTGCAGACCAAGTTCGTTGGTATGCTCAATGATGCATATATCTACATTGTGTGGTCTCATGTTGAAATGGCATTGGGAAGGTAAGATCATAGCTTTAAAGTTTTGATGAGGTGATTAAGATTACAGGATTAGTGAGTGTGCCTGTGATGAATTTTCTGCAGGTTTGAGAGTGCAGTTACTATGGCTGAGAAAGCCAAGCACATTGATCCTAGAAATGTAGAAGTAACAGTGATACTTAGCAATGTTAGATCAGTAGCAAAAGCCCGGCTTGAGGGGAATGATTTCTTTAAAGCCAGTAATTTTGCAGAAGCCTGTATAGCTTATGGTGAAGGACTCAAGTATGATCCTTCGAACTCTGTACTTCACTGCAATAGAGCAGCTTGTAGGTCTAAGCTGGGGCAGTGGGAGAAATCTATCGAGGATTGTAATGAGGCCCTCAAAATCCAACCAAACTACACCAAGGCACTTCTTAGACGAGCCACTTCTTACAGCAAGGTGAATTATCTGGCATCAATTGTATTTCATTCCCAAAGTACCATGCTAATGTTTATTGCTCTTTTCCGGGTGATTAGCTTGAACGCTGGGTGGAGGCAGTACGAGACTATGAAGTGCTTAGGAAGGAACTACCTGGTGACAATGAAGTGGCTGAGGCGTTATTCCATGCTCAAGTCGCACTGAAAAGGTCCCGCGGTGAAGAGGTCTCAAATATGAAGTTCGGTGGTGAAGTTGAAGAAATTAATGGTATTGAGCAGTTTCGAGCTGCGATAGCTTTACCCGGTATGTCTCCTGGCCTATATGATTCTCCGTATTGATCTGATTGTAATCTGGCATGCTTTGTATATATCTTGTGTCCCTTTTAAGCTTCGTTGTGCTGATGATGTCTCATGTGAGATCAAATTCTTATTTCAGGAGTTTCTGTTGTCCATTTTGTAGCGGTGTCAAACACACAATGTACCAAGTTAGCTCCTTTTGTAGATCTTCTTTGTAGTAGATACCCATCTGTGAGTTTTCTCAAGGTAATCCATCTCTCATGCAATGACACATTTGAGCAAATTTCTGAAACTAATCATTTGCATTCTGTTCAAACAAACAGGTCGATATCAATGAAATCCCGGCCGTTGCCAAAGCAGAGAATGTGATGATAGTTCCAACATTCAAAATCTACAAGAATGGAACAAAAGTGAAGGAGATGATCTGCCCGAGCCAGCAGGTGCTGGAATGCTCAGTGAGGCACTATGGCCTTTAGTATCAAAAACAGGAATTAGTTATACTGATTTTTCATAGCATCTCGGACATTCAATTCATATGAACTTCAGCTCCCAAGTGAACCTCCTAGATAGCAACTTATCAAGCGGAATCATGGACAAGAGATAGATAGGAGCTCAGTTTTTGCATTTCGTTTCCCCTTGTCTAGTCCATTCTCCCCCCTTATTTAGCATCTTACCCATCTCATTTATTCTTTCCATTTTCAGCACTTGATTCACCTTTCGACCTTCTCCAAATTAGCCTAGGCTAGCTTCAATTCTCTGCATATTCTTCTTGAGATAGCTTGTTTGAGAGAGATTGAATGAGAGCTGAAGGTTAATAGAAACATTACATGTATATAGACCATACACCAAGCATTTGAGGCCATTTTGGTTTGGATGTGCTGCTGCTGCTGCTGCTGCTGCTGCTGCTTGTCCTAGAGATAGAAGAGAGAGAGAGAGAGAGAAAGAGAGGTCATTGTTGTTTTTTTTTTTGTTTTTTTGCTGGAGATGCTGCTGCTGATAAATGCTACAATTTCTATGAATAAAAAAGCTTAAAAATTCTTTATCATGCATCGTTTGTAACTCCATTGAATGTCAACAAGATCTATCTCTTCAAATTTTTCATCAACTCTTTTTTTTTTTTTTCCTGCTGGAGATGCTGCAGTTAATAAATGCTACAATTTCTATGAATAAAAAAAGCTTAAAAATTCTTTGTCATGCATCATTTGTAACTCCATTGATTGTCAATCAGATCCATCTCTTCAAATTTTTCATTAGTCTCTTTAATCTGTTGTTTCTCAATTAATTTGCAGCAATTGCATTTAATGTCACATTGGACTGATACATTATGTATTTCTTGTTCCTTCTTTTTCCAGACTAAGCCAATGCTTTTCCAAAACAAATTGGAATAGGAAATAAGCTACTATTGCAGTGTTTTTGACTCTTAGATAAAGAACAACAAAGAGAATAACAATGATACTGAGATTCCTATTCCAAAAACAAGAAGTCAAAAATGTAACTTTTATTCCTAAATCAATCTCTAATATGGTAAAAGATTAGGACTCAGTCCTCATCTTGGAGTAACCTTTATTCCACCACATTGCTTCTTGTTTACCAATCCAAACTTAGATTGAATTAACTTGGAATGCAATCAACCTCTAAAGACAAAAACATCAGAATGAATAACAGAAGTGCTTCCCAATGGAGAACATAGTAAACCCCACCACCTATATGAAAAGCTTAATGGGAGTCTAATGGGGGGACCCTATTCCTATCAACAGCTTGCAATCCATTGCCATCATAAATTCCATTGTCTAATGCTTCTCAAACATTGCAAATCATTGTACATTTTTCTTTTTCTTTTTATTTTTCTAGCTAATATAACAATTTAGGCACCAAACACTTTTGATTTAATGATACTGGGCTGCTATAATTGACCTCACTGCAAAAAAATATCTTATGAAGACTTATAATATCTATGGTTTGAAACACATCAAATACAGTGGTTAAAAACTAATTGTAGGAGCGGGTTTGTAATCCAATATAGCATCTGTCGAGTGGATGTGCATAAGTATGATCAATTTTGAACGGTACATCCCTTCTTAACGTGTGACTTGACTGGTTTGGGAAAAAAAATAAAAAATAAAAAAACAATTTAAGCCATACCAACCTATGCAGACATTTTGTAAAGCCCACAGGAATAGAGGGTTGGGATTTGGAAATAGTGAGTGGTCCTAAAGAGAAGCACAGAGGGGCCTTTTTTGGACTAAGTCTGACCATCTAATAATTGGTCTGGACCCAATTATTTCATTGTTGCAAGGCCATGGTTGTTGAAAAGCATCCAAAATTTGGCTCTTGCTAATGTTTGTTTGAATTTGGTTTGGGCTCTAATTATGGTGATAGTTTGTTTATTTGGACTGTTGTTTGCCTTTGGTTTTATGAATGTCATTATCAATGAAGAAATATAATTATTTCAGAATAAAACTTTGGAACATTTGGTTTTTATATATGGATGATAAATTATTATCTTTTATTTGGAATGAGACAATTTTGTATTCCAAACTAAATTTACTGTGTATAATCAGTTTAGAAGTGATTAATCAATTATTTAATTATGTTCTATTTCAATGTAAAAAATTTTGGGCTTCTGAATTGGATGTATTTATGTGTGTGTATGTTTACACATAAATTGAGTTGTAGAGATAATGAGTTCAAGTGTAGAGATAACCAATTTGTACTTGAATCAGTGGAATTTTCCTTCTATTTAACATAAATTTTTGCATCTTTAATTTATTTATTTGTTTTTATGATTTTATTGTTTTCACAATAAATTAAAGAGTGACAGACTAATAAT
Source organism: Dioscorea cayenensis subsp. rotundata (assembly GCF_009730915.1). NCBI lineage: Eukaryota > Viridiplantae > Streptophyta > Magnoliopsida > Dioscoreales > Dioscoreaceae > Dioscorea > Dioscorea cayenensis. Next base: position 32,254,097 of record NC_052490.1, on the reverse strand, counting down.
GTTTATGGCATTATAAATATATATTTATAATAAGTTATTTGTGAATGTCTATAAAAATTTGCATGTGATAAAAATAAGAGAAAGAATCAATAAAGAGAGAGAAATACCGGGGGCGGGGGTTTAGTAGAATTGGTGGATTTTATGAGTTGTTGGATATTGACTTAGGGTCTCTAGAAAACAAAATCTCATCTATATAATTCAAAATTTTGTCATCAATTTTTATTTAATTAAATAATACATAATTATTATAATTAAGGTTAATTATTTGAAAGTTCTTATAAAAAGCTGACCAGTCTTTTTTTAAAAAAAAAAATTATTTTTTTAACATGCTTGTACATCCGTATTTTTTTATACTATCTATTTTACTAAAGATGAAACAGGTGCTTGGACTAATTTGATTCTTCCTAACAACCAGATTTGCTTGTAAAAGTTTGGAAAAAATAAAAATTCACAAGATATTATGAACATTGAACCAAACATTCTATTAATTGCACCCTTATATCTCAATAATAATAATCATTACAAAACAAGATAACTATATTGATAACAAACAATTGATAGCAAGTAATTAATAATCATCTATTCTTTTTCACCAAAAACTCACCGACAATAATTATAATTCACGACTTTTATATTTATTGACATTAAGTCCCCAGTGTATGATGTTCATGTTTTCATCAAAGAAATAAATTCAAACCTAAAGCACATAGTATTAATTCCACATTTATGTATATCAATGACGTGATTTGCCCATATTTATAAAATAAAAAAACCCCCAAAAAGAAAGAATACCTTAGCCGTCACTCCTACAACCTTCTTAATACTCTTGCTTGAAATTTATCCATGAATTAATGGTAGTGTCATATCATAGCTCACTAACTTATTAATCATTTTAATTAAAGTTAATTTCAATGTTTTTCTCTTGCATGCGCCACCCACATGCAACCAGTCTCAGTTGCAAAACCAATTAAACCCAATGATGCCTATATATATATATATATATATATATATATATATATATATATATATATATATAATTAATAGTGAGAAGGCCTAAGGAAAAGTTGGAACTGTTTTATATGAGAGAAAGCAAACTTCATGCCCGGCCTCTTCATGGCCCTCTTTCACAATATATGCCACCTTCTTTTTCATCCAATATAATTAGTTGATGTCTGGGAGAGTTTGAAAGGATTTATAGGCCATTTAATTTGTTGTGCATTAATTTGTATTGAGAGTGGGAGAGAAGAACAATTAAGGGAGGTTAAGACAATGAGTGACGGAGAATTAGTGGGAAGTATGCAGGCTTTGCATTCATCCTCTAGCTAGTGTTTCAAAATGGCCATGCACACCCATAATGAATTTCCATAGATTATATCTATGTATCTATGTATGTATGTATAATGAATTGAATTTTCAAGATGAATGATAGTGACACCATGTTCTCTTATAATTGGTGGATTGTTATACATTGGGGAACTCCGCCCCATATTGTAACCATTTTAGATTCTCCTTGTTCAAGCTTTTGGCAATCACATTTTCCTCTCTTTTTTTCCTTTTTTTTAAGGTGGGTATGGAGGTGAATTGTTTTTTGTTTCTCCTCGTGTTATATTATATATATGGATTTTAAATTTAATCAAAATGTTGTCCATATATATATATATATATATATATATATATATATCTTCTAAAGTATATGTGATGATCTTATGGAACATATCCACTACCACTAGGGTTGGTATTTCTTTTTAAAAGCCACATGTGCTATCTGACAAAAGGGTTAATTTGTTAATTAAGATATAGACATGTATATGATAGTGCAATAATTACAGTGGTTTATTGATCTCTTAGAGATTTATATATTAACTTGATCAGAAGTCATATAAGGCGATTAGAGACGTATGTGCATGTACAAAAGATTTTTCAGAAATCAAATCTAGCTAATAAATTCCTCAAGCCATACAATTCTGGAGGGGAGAAAAACGACGCCCTCCCACAAAAGATCCAATAAATTATGAATAAACAATATTCCTATAGTATTACTGGCATTTGCACAAATTACTACAGTATTACTAACCCTAGATTGGCATATTTATTATTTAAGTAACAATCCACTACACCAAATAGTGGTTGTTACTTAAAGGTCATATTTGTATATTTTCTCTTTCAATTTGTGTTCTAAGTACTTTCGATGCATATAACATTATTCCTTTAGATAATATAACTTTAGTACATTAAGCTACTAATATAATATAAGCTTAGCATCTCCAGTAATTATGATAAAAAGTTTGAGAATGAAAGATTTTCAATCTATTTCGTTGTTTTATTAATTCATTTATGTCTAGAATTTTTTTTCCTAAAAAATAGCTGCTTTATAAAACTTCCTCATCTTCGCTTAATAGAACAACTTATAGTTATCTTAGTTTTTCTCTATGTTAATATGAATTACAATTCACAGTTTTGTACTCGATGCTTTTTAATTCTCCAATCAAATTTTGAGAAAAAAAAAACATAAATTAATCTCTAACTCTTATGTGTGTCTTCGTCACACATCTCGGAATCTCCTCTTTTTATCCATAACTTTATAGAAGGCAGAAGGGAATCTATACAATTTGTGTGTACTATTTGTTTCTTGCACAATGAAAGGATATATAGAATTCACACTACTTGTTTAAATTTCCATCCATTTTTAGATCAAATAAACAATTAATCTACATTTGATTATTGTATATCATGTATATGTATATGATTAAGTCTAATTTTCATTTATCCAAGTCAAATGTGGGACATAATTGATTGATAGCCGAAAGATGGATATAACAACCAATGGGGAATGAATAAGATCCACAATAAATACTATATATTTTTTTTTCTCACATTTTGATTTCATATTCTAAGGCATCCTCTTTGTAGCTTTATAGTCTTTGGAATCCTTTAATTGCTTCTCCTTCTTGAGCCTATCATTGTCACATTAATCACTTTTATCATTTTTATCACTCTATGTTAATGTATTCTTATTGTTAATAAATATATATATACAACATTTAATCAATTGTAGGCTGCCTAATTTATCAATCTTTCGGTGCAAATTTGTGAAAGAATAATACTTGTTTAGTGAACTACATATGTGTAAAGAAAAAGACTTTTTTTTTTTAGCATTTAAATATTGAAAGAGACAAAATTTTGACTTTGGGTATATCTAATTAATTAAACGTCATGAATTGGATTTATTAGTTACTAATTCCAAATATATCAAGCCATTAATTAAAGGTGATAGAAACAATCAAGAAAAATCTCTTAACTAGGAAAACTCACCTTGATCTTATCAATCGTATCTGTCTCTTCTTATTACATTTCATTTTTGTTTGTATCTAAAGATCTCACCCTCAAAATAATTTTAATGCAACAATAATTTTCAAAGATATCATGAAAATGAGACTTGATATATATAATTAAAATATGAAAATGATCACTAGATCATGTCATATGATATATATACAAAGGTGATCCATTGCACAAGGTTATGGTTATGGACTAAGAATAAAGTTAAGCCACAGAAAGCAAGAACCTTGCCCCACACTTCGCCCATTGTCTTTATTCACTTATACTGACCATTTTCCTCCATTTTTAAATCACCAATATTTGACTAAAAAAAAGTCTTTTTTTTTTAAAAAAATAATAATAAAGAAAATTCCAACAAAGTGGAAAAGAGTTCTAATCTTATAGACCCTTTGTAATGCGTTCCACGTTGCAAAGCATAGCTCTCTTTACTTGCTTTTCCCTGCCAACAGTTGAAAAAGAAGAACAAAGGTTACTAACACTGGCCACACTTTCTTGAAATATTCAAGAAAAAATAAATAAATAAATGAATGAAAAACATTGAGAATCTGATTTGGTTGGTGGTTCTCTATAAACAAATGAAGATTATGATGAGATCGATGTTGCATTTATTTTCTTTAACTTCTCAAGAACAATGATGTTGGTTTAGGATGAGAAATAGGGCCACATACTTCATTATATACACAAGTTAATTTCCTTGCTTCTTTTGGAGAAGTTGACTCATAGTTTCTCATTTCCTCTTGAGTCAAAGTTAATTATATACACATGAAAGCCATTCCTTTCTTCACAATATCATCATTATTCTTAGCAATGCCAGCATCAAAATCCAACACCATAAGCTCCCAACTTCTTCTCTACATCCCTGCCTCACAAAGAAACATGTAGTCAATTATATATATATATATATATATATATATATGAACATAAATAATAAGTATTTATATATGCATTAATTCCATACCAAAGTAGCAGAAGAAGTGAGAGAAATGGAAGCTCCAGAAGTGAGGGTGGTAAGGCCAACATTGTAAGCCAGGGTGCCATCAGGCTGATACAAACCATAGTTTCTTTCTGATGTTGGTCCGGGCTTCAAATCCTCATTAAACAAAGCAAACAAGTAAACGTCCAACTTCTGGTTTGGCTTCAATGGTGTCCCTTCATTCTCCATCTGCCTAAGTAGCAAGTTCCTATTGTAAACTCTAGCATTATCCATTGTTGCACCAATCTCATCGCCATCGCCTTTCGAAGGCCAACCGGTCTCCGAAACTCTAACTTCTATCCCTTCATACCCCATCCGAGCAATGGCAAAGGTCACTGCATCAACCTGAGCGTATAACATGTTGTCATAGTGTAGGTTGGTGTAAGGATCCACCATCCCTGTAGAATTAGGGTTAAATAAGACATAGTCTAGTGGAACCCTAATAGGGTCATTTTTATAAGCAAAGTAAGGGTATGCATTGATCCAGAATGGAGCCTTGGTTGTGTCTAAGAACTGTAAGAATGGGGCAAGTAGAGGAACCAGTTCAGGCTTGAATGAACCTAAAGATGGAGGATAAGAGTTCTCAAGCACTGCAAGAGAATTAGCTGTTGATATATAGATGGATGAGTCTAGACTGAGTTGGACTAGAGCTGAATGGAGGGCAATCATGGCAGGGACTAGGTTGGACATGAGAGCTTCATCCTCAGTAGTATAGACTTCGTTACCGACGGCGATGCCGGTGATCTTTGTTGTCGGAATATAAGGTTGCACATTGGTCATTACCCATTGTAAAGCTTGTTGTGGATTTGTTAATTCTCCGACGATCTCGTTCGGTGCAGTGATGATAAGCTCAATGCTAGAGTTAGCAAATGCTGTAAGAACTTGAGGGTTGGTGTCATAGATCCTTGTTTTGGTGATCTTTAGGGAGTTTATGAGGATCAGGGCTTGGTCAGGAGATGGGAGGTTGTTTGCTACTTGGCCATAGTTGATGCCTAGTGTTGCACCAAGTTGTTGAAGACCAAACTCTGCAATGCATGCATGTAGACAAATTAGCACATATATATCATTCAAACATATCAAAAATTAGCTAGTGTTGAACATTGAGATCATGCATGAATATTGTTTTGTATGAAAGAAGGCTTATTGGAGGCGAATGATGGACATGAATACAAAGTTAAAAGAGGAAAACAGTCACCTGAAGAGAAAAGAAAAACCATAACAAAGATCACCTTTATTCTCATCTCATCACAGAGTATATAGGAACCCATGGAAAGAAACAGAGAAAGAGAAAGAGCCTCTGTGTGTGTGTGTGTGTGTGTGTGTGAAAGAGAGAGAGAGAGAGAGAGAGAGTTTGAAGAGGAGGTATTCTTTCCTTGTTACATATATATATATATATATATATATATATATTATATAGATAATATGAAAGAAAGGGATGGCGTTGGGTTGGGTATGATGGCAAAGAGAGAAAGAGAAGGGATTAATATATTTTGAGGTTTGGAGGATGTAGTGCTTGGCTCATGGTTGAAGTTGCTTTAGTGGAGGTCATTGTCTTTACAACGATGCCTTCTGGTGTCCCATTGTGGTCTAGTACCACAAATGACACAATGAAGGGGCCTTTAAGACAACAAAAGGTGGAAATTAAAGGAAAAGGAGAAGGAATGACAAGGAGGACAAAAGAAAAGGGCTCAATGCATCTCATGGTGTAACAAAGCCTAAGAACATGGAATTGGCCATGGCTTCTTCTTGTCAACTTAGAGTGGACCATGTTATTAGGTTTTATTATTAATCCCTTTTGTTGATGTTCTTCTTTGGTTTCTATGAAACATATATACGGCTTCATTTTGTCTTGGAGAATTTGGTAACTAACTTTGTCTTTGATATCATGTGTTTGATTTCATTTTTTGGTTTGTTTTCTTGGTTTTATTTTCTCTCTTTGTTAGCTCAAATTATACTTTATATATATCTTCTCTCTCTATATATAATCACTAGAATATTTGGTGCATTACTTTTGCTCTCATTTTATTTGGCAATCATTTTTATACGTACTTTCATATAAAAAAATAAACTATTTAGGTGGAAAATTAGTAAATTACTAATGTTGGCTATAGCTTATACGTTAGTCTCTCTTTTTCCTCTTTCTATGAATCTTTGATTTATTTGATTTTCATAAAATAGAATAAATACTTCTGAAAATAAAATTTAATAATAACAATAACAATGATAACAACTTGAAAATATTGTCACCATGGTACATAATCTTTAATATTGATTACTTATTTCTTAATTAGTTCAATACAATCGTCAAATATGAAAATTTTTAACTAAAAAAACAGTGAATTGGATGATATATGTCAATGTCTGCTTATGAAATTATGATTTATTTATTATATTACAAGAAAATGTTTATTTCTATATCACTTCTCAAAACGAACAAATATTCCAAAAGATAAAACATTAAAAGGGAATAATAAAACAAAACTTGATTGCTTGTAAAGCATATATACAAAGCCAAGTGAAGATCTCAAGATAAAAGAGTTCTTTGGGATTTCAAAGAGACACTTGATCGATTGTCTACATGAACATCATATCCTCTTTTGCATCAAATACATATCATAATGAAAAAAGTATTGAATCTTATCACCTCTCAAGAACAGCTTCATCTTTCTAGAACATAAATATATGCACTGTTTCCTCTAACTTTTTATCATATGTGACAGTGATTCCAACTATTGAACTCATGGCCCTACACTGCAAAGGATATTAAAGAAAGAATAATAATTAATAAAAACACCAAATACAGCATATATGCCCCTTCTCTAAATTAAACACTTGGAGACTAAACAGCTTATCACCACCCACTTCAATATATATATATATGTGTGTGTGTGTGTGTGTGTGTGTGTTTATACACGTACTCATCCATTAAAATTAAATCTCTAATTAGCAATAGAAACACACCAAGCTTTCCACCATATCCTTTTCGTACAAAAACCATCATTTATAGTCTTAAGGTCATTCAAGGATGACCTCACAAGAGTCTTTATCATGTCCAAAAACTAAAGTCTATCCTTTCACCACATCACTAAAGAGAAAAGGAAACCTCAAGTGGTAGTGTTTGGTGTGGAGTATGTAGAGGAAAGCTAAGTGCATGGAAAGAGGAACAAGCTCATTTGTCAGAGAGACAAACTAAGGAACCCAACTGAGAGGAATGAGGAGACAAAGCCACAAGGGATAAGCAAATGAATACGTGGTGATGGAGACATGGCTTGCTATATATGGTCCTTGCCTTATCCCAATCTCACTTCCCCCTTTTTATTTTTTCCTCCATGATCTCTTTAAACATGGCTTCAAAAAAGTCCTCACGTTTGACACAGTGCATTGCCAGGGTGCTTCCTCCCTTTGCATGCAAGAGAAAGCAAAGAGAAAGATATATATGTATATGCATACATATATATATACGGTGGAAAAGCTCTTGGCATTGAAAGAGCTGCACTTGATCACCATGCATGCATAAGTACTATTGTACATTATATATAACTTTTTCATGGTAGGCATTCAGATGTTCAAATAAAGTTATATTCCAATATATATATACATTGAATAATTGGTCATTTACGTATATATATATTCAATGCAATGTAAACGGCTCCTTGCTTTGCGTGTGAAAACCAATCCTGTCCCACAACTGGTGGTGTAAAATGATGATGCGTTTATATGTTAACATGTTGTGCATTTAATTATTTACATGATAAATTTATGATCCTGATGGAGAATAATTAGAATGGGTTTTAATTTGAAGAAAAGTCAAGTAACCTCCAACAAAGATAATTGTTCACATGAATCACATGGTTAATTTAGATGTGTAATTACAAATTATACTAGAGATAATTCCCCATTATGGCAATTTGGTAACTTCAAATAATAGATTAATTAGTTAAATAATCTTGCTTATATATATATATATACATGTGATTTTTTTATACAAATACACAGATGTGTAATTACAAATTATACTAGAGATAATTCCCCATTATGGCAATTTGGTAACTTCAAATAATAGATTAATTAGTTAAATAATCTTGCTTATATATATATATATATATATATATATATATATATATATATATATATATATATATACATGTGATTTTTTATACAAATACACAAAGTATACTGTTTTTAGAGCAAAATCTGTAGCGTGTACACAGTGATCGAATGTAGAAATTAAACCGTGGGGAGGGGGCTTCTATAATTGAATTTAATGGACCGGCTTTGATGCATGTACGCCGTATTTCATATTGTTGGTGTATCAGATAAGTCCAAATTAGTGAGCGCTTTCCGGGATCACGTTCCAAAGAATCTAGGTCATCTTCTTTTCAGCCAATCAAGGAGTTTTAGTTGATAGTTCTTCCTCATGCACAATAATTTCACTTGAAGACTCAATTAAATTTAATGGAGTAGATGTATTAGTTGGAGAGCTTCTTTTCTTTAAAAAAAAAAAAATCAATTGTTTGATTCTTCATTTGAGAAATCTAAACTAATTAACACAGAAATTGATGAGATAAATATTATAATTAAAGATTACAAGGAAATATGTTAGAAAATATATAAGTAGCAAAGAGAACTATCTTATCCACTATAATAGCTTTCTAAATATAATCAAACTCATGTTAATTAGAAAATTTAAATTATAATTCATAACCTAAACACCAAATCTTACAATTCATAATCAACAAGAAGACAAAATAAAAGAACAAATATATATAATCACCCTAAAATGTTCAACATAACAACTAGCATCTCAAACATCAGTCACATCACTAACACTAATGTGAGAGAAGAACAGAGTAAGCAATGGAAATTAATCAAATATATTGAAATATTGGTGATACATCAAACAAAAGAACAACTAGCAAAATTAATAGTTCAAAGAGTTTACCTCGTTACGCTAGGCACACTCAATGAGGGTAGAGGGGAAGCCCACATTAAAACCAAACAAAAATTACATATTTTGTACAAAATAAATATAAGAAAAAACATAGATGAAATGAACACGGGGACAAAACCATTGAAGCACCTTCTTCCCCAAATTCACTGAAGCTCACATTTTTAAATTCCCCCAAAACTGTTATAACCAGCTTGGTACTGTATTATAACCAAATTTTTCTGTAGCATTTTCAGCTCACTACTGTAGCATATGGTACTGTATCACCCGAGTTTTGCATTACTTTCTCCTTATTTCTCCATTTCTTTCTTTTCCTTCTTCTTCCTTTCTTTGGCCGGCAACTTCCCATTTTTTTTTTTTAAAAAACCTCTCCGGCGACCTATTCCGGTGAATCCAAGCTTGAAATCTCTTCCTCTCTTACCCTTGAATTCGGTAAGAGCTTCAATCCAAGTTTTATTCCGTATTTTGCTCATATTTTATCGTATTTGAATTCTTCAAAAACCTAGATTTAGAGCTTGATCTATGGGAGATTATAGGTTTAAATTGAAGTTAGTGATTTTGTGATTCACTGTGGTTGATGTATGTATAGAAATTTCCATGTTTAATGCTGTAAATTTGACAGAACATCATTGTTAAGGTCGGGGTTACTGTAGCAGGCGTTTATTATTGTAGCAGTACTATAGCGCCAGTGAGCTTTAGTTGTTTCTTTTTCCTCTTTGGTTTAGAGAGAAGCTCATATCCTTAGAAATTCATTAGTAACCTAAAGATCTAGTTTTGAGCCAGCCCTAGGATCAATTTAGTGTTGTTTGTTAGAGAAACCTAAGGATTCATTGTTTGATTTATTTTGTCTAATTCTTGTTGATATTTTTGTTTGTGTTTTGGCAAGGCGGTGAAGTCTTAGCTCGAGGCAAGGAGCCAGCGAAGGATCAGCGTCCGGGGAAATTTAATCGTCTAAGTTGTGAGTGAGCTTGTTGTGCATAATTCTACGAGAATTATACCTATATATATATATATATATATATATATATATATATATATATTATATTGCTTGAGTGAAGTTTTTTTTTGGGTTTTAATACTTGAATTGAGGCTTTGATTGTCTTGAAGTAAACTTCTTCATTGATGCTTCTTACTTAAAAAATGTTGATGTTCGATGAAAAATTTTCATGATAATATTTGTGCTATGAGTTGTGTATTAAATCGTTTTATGAAACTTTGGATATGCTTATGCTTTCATCATTTTTATGTGTGGAAATAGATGATATTCTGGTTGTTTAATTATTATTGTTCTGATTATGGACTCCATGTTGAGATATACTTACATGGTTTATTTGGTGGTGTCCTACTGTAGTAGGCGGCCTTCGTGGCCAGCCTGTTGAAGTGGCGCAGTAAACTGCCTGATCTTTGTTCGCCAATTCAGGAAGGAGTGTAGAACCCTGATTAGAAGATCATCCGGGAGCCAGAAACATGACGGTGAACTGATGAGTCACCGTCAAGGACATTAGTACTTTGATGGTGGACGGTGGATGGTCAGCCGATGATGGCCAGGCCTAAAGTGAGGTGGCAACAAGGGTGACTAATAGGTGACCACATGGGGGAGAGTCAAAGGGAGAGAAAAGGTATGTCAAGGACTCACGGTTCTCACTAACTTCTTAGGATTACTTGGAGAAGTTGTTTTAATTTTTATGTTTTTCACATATATACCTATGAAGTTTATATTTACCTTGCATCCGCCAGTGCATGTACAATGCCAGAAATTTGATTGTCCAGCTTATACACCCTCGCCTAGTGACACAAAGTTCAAATTGCAAGCTTGCCCCCACAACTGGGCATCCGTTACAATTTCTATATTTAGCAAGACTTGAATTCATGCTCTTAAATCCCCACACCAACTTTTTATATAGTGGGGCCAAATAGTGGCGAAACTAGAAATAAAATTAAGGGAGTGCTGAATTCAAATTTAAAAAAATATATATAAAAATTTTGAATAATTCTATTAATTCAAACTTGAGATTATAATAATAATAATAATCTATATAAAAATATACATACATCTAAAAAAATTTTTGGGTTAAATGTAAAAACTATTATGGCTACATAATTAACAATCAACTCAACTTACTAGTAACAAATAATGCAATTTAAAAAGAACTTAATGCAAATTCATAATCTAATTTAATTTGTAATCTAATGAACAATCAAAATTTTCACAACAATTAATAAAAAAATATTTAACAAATTTTTATAATAATTTGCACAATAAATTCTTCATAACAAATTTTCATAACAAATAACAAAACAAATATTTAACAAATATAAAAAAAAAATTAATAAAAAAATAATAAAACAATTAATGAATCAAATTAAATTCGATTAAAAAAAAAGATAAGTCTCACATAAAACAGAAAATTGGAAGAGATTGAGTGAATAGAAAAAAACTCATCAATCAACTCAACCAACAAATGATATAGAGTTAAATTTCACTGTTGTACTACGCTTTTGATTTATAAAAGAGAGAAAAATTGCATTTGAACTTGAGAGATAAGGATTACATCTTTCTTAGATATTTTTGAGATAGTGGTTGCATTTTTTTTCAAGTTTTTATTTTATTTATTATAATTTTATTTTTTAAATTAATATTCATAAAAAAGTTGATAATTTTAATTTGATAAATTCAATAAAAAAAATTTAAAATATAAACATATTATATATATATATAGCATGAGTTGGAATTTTAAAAAAATAAATAAATAAAGAGATAACTATAAATATATGAATTATAATTGCTAATATTTTAATATTATACATATATTATATATATAATATATAAACATTTTCATGGGGGCAAGGGGGTGCTCAAGCACACCCTTGGCCCCCTCTTTTTTTCCCCTATGGGGCCAATGTCATTGTATTATGAATTCTTTGGCTCTTATTAGTTTTATGTAATCAAATCAAAATTCTGTTTTATTATTTAATGTACTTGTACTCAATCATTTTTTTAATAAAATTATGATTTATTTATTAAAATAAATATTTTTTATTTTTTTTTAAAAAAAATTACACCAATTTTGGGCTACCCCAACAGTTATAGCACTGCCTTCCCATGTGGAGTGTGTGCCTTCAATTAGTGCGTAGTGAATATGGTTACTTGTGCACTGCAGTATGGTTTTCTCTATATCCAGGGTGAGAGCAGGCGATATATTCAAAACAACTACCCCACACTTTTACTTAGGGTTTGTCCTTTTAGTAAAAAAAAAATTTTTTAAAAAAATTACATGTATATATCACATGATATTTGACCGATCAAATTGAGATACAATCACATTAATTGTTATGTAATGCATTACCACACATAATTGATCACATCCTCGTCGTTGACACACTCAACCGAATACACCTTTACTTGTTTGATCTACAACTCCAACCATCATACATTCATGGCTAGCATTCATTGTAACAGACCCTCCTTCTTAACATGCATGTCATGAATAAGTCATACAAATATTAACTCAACCAAACCCAATTACAGTGCCGTGTGCTCAACAACAAATTAATACATCATTCACTCCTCCAATTCAATCAAAAAGAAATATCAAACATTGCACCAACAAATTAATCACACATTATAATTAACAGACTTAGAAATTTTCAGTCCCTTAAAAACTTGTACAAATCTTCAAGTGATGGCATCTCCATGTACTTCAACCCTTCTACATCCTGATCAACTTTCACCTTGTTAGACTCCACCATCAACGCTGTTCCTTGTTCCTTATCATTAACCATCTTCATTCTTTCACATGCCGAGGACGAGGACTTTCCGGTTAATCTTTGGACAACAGACTTGAACTGCTCGGCATCTGTCTGAACAAACTGAGTTTCAATGATCTTCACTGTCACGGCCTTTGAAGACTCACCAGACATGAAGATAAACGGATGGCCGGCGAGCTTTATTCTTAGAGTTTAAGGTTATATATGTCTTAAAATTGGTGAGTTGTTTTAGTGTAGGAAATGATAAGTTTGGCGGCTATATGATACTTATATAGTATTTAGAACATTGAGAAGGAGGGAAATCGAGGAGAACTAATTACCGAAGTAACGGTCAAACCAAGAACAATATAAAAAGTCATGTAGGGAAAGTCATCGTCTTTGACATTAATTGGGATATTTATATGGTCATTGGCCAATGTATTTCATGCGTCTAAACTTGTATGGTTGATACACAAAGGTTTTTCATCATGCATGTGACTTTTCCAATTATTTAATGACTCAAACTGATTTTATTGATCATTAATTTTAAAATTTTTGGGAAATATGAATATAATAGAATTTTTAAAATTATCTTGTTTTGAAAAATTAGATTGGATCATATGTAGTATCTAATCAATAAATCATCGTTAATTAATCCTTAGTTAGTATGCAATTGTGCTGTAATTGGGTGTGATTTATGCAATCAAAGATCTTATGGGAGGAAAAATATGTATAAGGATTAAGCTTGCTACTTGGAGCAGTTAGATGGAAAATGACTCAAATTGATCATTCAAACTTCCACAAAAAGTGTGGTTTGAATATCTAACAGCTAATACAATTTTGTTACCACAATGTAAATAAATTAACTTCAAAATAATTAAACGTCAAAAGTTTTTGTTTTAGTGTTAAATATTCTATTTGTGCATTAAAGTCATTGAATAAAATAAATTGGTTTTTGCTTTCGTGATAAATATGCAATTTATAGCATTGGAGTCTTTGAATCAATTTTATTGGTTTTTTGCTTTCGTGTTAAATATCCAATTTGTAGCATTGAAGACATCAAATTAAAGTTAAATGATCCACATGTGCATTAGTTTTTTTTCTCATCATATAATCCTAGATAGTAGAGATTAACCGTTTGTTATATATATAATAATCAAATGTTGAGAATCACTAATTATTTTTATTAAAATATATATTTATAACAAGTTCAAAATAAATAACTCAAAAGAAACCTTATATCAAGAAATCACATCATTAAAATTTATCTAAAAAAAAAAATCTTTTAGTTGAGGATGGTAAACCCTTTTTTCTAGTTGTTTACTAATGATACTAATTAGCTCACCTTTGAAGATCTCAATTTAATTATAATAACTAGTATTCCAATCATGAAGTACTCTTCTTAATTTTTTTTGGTTGTTTTGGTTATTAATATTGTTTTGGTTATTAACATATGAGGTTAATCCCAGTTTAAAACCAAATTAAATTCCATTAAGGGAACAAATAAAACCAAGGATCAAGTCCACAGAGGCAACTAGTATCCCAATCATGAAGTACTCTTCTTAATTTTTTTTTGGTTGTTTTGGTTATTAATATATGAGAGTAATCCAGATTAAAACCAAATTAAATACCATTAAGGGAACAAAAACCAAGGATCAAGTCCACAGAGGCAGTTAGTGTTCCCCACCCACCCCCAACTTGATGTGTCATGTATGCCATCTCTTCATGCGCTTCTAGAGTTGTTTCTAAACTTAATTATTATGCTTAATTATCATCCTAAACTATGGGCTTAACACATGTTGATCTTAATTAGTTGGCTTTAATATCTAATTATCAAACTTATATTTCCATCCACTTGGCCGCTGGTTGGGATCATGGAAGATATTAATTTGTGACTACCTACTTGGAGTAAATATATGGACTTTTCTTAGTTCTCTGAACCAGATCTCCGATCAGTCAAAATTATGCCTGTTTTTAAAGAGTGAAATTAAGAAGAAGTCTTGGAACCATTTGACTTTGAGATTGGCTTTGTCAATGCCTATTCTGATGTCATCTTGAATTGCAGTAAAGGATTAGATTATAATAAAAAGTACATGCATTTGATCCTTTCCAATTTGAGATTTAATTAGAGAAGAAACATCAATTTGTTAAGATTTGGATCCGTTCCAAATTGAGATTTAATTAGAGAAGAAACATTAATTTGTTAAGATTTGATCCATTCTTCTCAAATCTCTGAATAGAATTCTCGGAAACATAGCCAGTTGAATTTTTATTTTGTTTTTCTTAGTTTACAACATCAAAGTCAGCATAAGTTAGTCTTGAATTAAAAACAGTATTTCTATATCTTTTGGTATTTAATTTGAAGTCAATTGTAATGATTGCAAATGAACTAACCTCTTTAGTCCCACATCGGCTATGAGATGGACCAATTGTGTGTATATAAGTAGGGGCAACTTTTCCTACTAGGCCGGTCTTTTAGAGTCCGTTCTCCCCTCCACTTATGTGCATTATGTACCTTGTTATGTCTCAAAAGTAAAGAACACATTGAGACTGATTCTTGTGTTAGTTAGGCTAACACGCACGTGTTCCAAAATACAATATGAAAAACTAGTGTGCTGGAATTGTTCATTGAGAAACAAGTGAAAGTAACTTGTTCCCGGGACTCAATTCGACAAAATTATTATAGAAAAATGATCATACACAATTGTCATCATCACATGAAAACTCTGTTTGTCAATCTGTTTAGTTCCGGTTCTTTTTCAACTAGTCTTTTTTTTTTTCTTTATCATGGAAATACTTAATCACCTCTTGCGGTAAAATTGCATCCTAATTCTATTATTCATGTCTGGCCAAAATTTTTGTATGGTCATTACCCTTGCATCAATACTTAAAGTAGTCAATGGTAATGGTAGAAGGGAAGAAGAAAAAGTCAAATTTGAAGACAATCATGTTTGTCCAGTGTTTGAAGTTCTAGATGAACCATACCTCATGTATGGCTATATTGAGATATCATTTTCCCTTTACTTTTTCTTTGTGTTATTTAAGAAGTTCATGTCTCCTTCTAAGAAGCTGCCCAAATTAGAAGGTTAAGACCTCCCTTGTGGATGATGAGTGTGCTTGATTCGCCTCATTTCTATTTGATCAACAGAGATATAATAATAAACAGAGGGGTTCCCGTTATAGCGACAATAAGAAAATTACATCACTCACCAACCAAAATTTATGAAAAGATTACCGGCTGGTGTGTTACTGATCATTGAATTAATCTGTTTAGATTTCATTAAATAAAAACTCACATTTACTGTAGTTTCAAATAATTAATGAAATATGAAACAATAAACTTGATTTTTTTTTTCCCGAATATGGATAAACCACATCATGGGTGTGCATAAATAAGAAGTTAATACCTCAACTCATATGTGCCATCACTTTGCATAAGTTAAGGTCTAAACCAATCTCCGGTGCTAACAGGACAAAAGGTTGGCAATTCAACAAAAATTAGAACTAATGAAGTTGCTTAAAAATAGGAAAAATTACTTAACATGGCTTGTATAGTTTCAAAGTTACTATACAAGGCCTAGAGTTTTGCAAATGACTGATAAGACCATGATTTTTTAATTGACCATTTTACTCTCGTTGTTGCCTCCATCTTAGATCTCGTCCTCCTCCAATCTACACACGGTTGCCTTCACCAATGTCCAAACTTTTCCAGACCCCAACCACACTCCTCTACTCCTTAATAAGGATATTGGAGACATGAGAATATTTTGTGAATATTATTGATCTTGTGAATATTTGTAATTATAATAGGATATTTCTGCTGTTAAAAAGAGTCATATTAGGCGTGAAAGTAGAAGGCAATTAGAAGATTTGCATGAGTGTTTTCTTCTTCATATTACATTGTATATTCTTTGAGAACAATGGGATCAAAAATTATTTTTGTACAAATTCTATCACAGCCAGGTTAGGAAGAATACCAAAACACCAGAATGATCGACAAAGGATGAGCAAAGGCGTGATCTCAATCCACTGATCCCTGATTTCCATGGTCCAAATCTCATTAGGCTTTCCTCTGTCTCCAAGCAAATCTTGCAGGACAGGCTCTTCCACACATTTTGTTGGTGGAGATGATTCTTTGAGGAATAAAGAAGAAGAGATTAGAAAGAAAGTAGTGCACAAGTCTTCAAGGCGTGGGAAACACTTTCCTTTAAGCTTAATTCGCCTCCACCTAATTTCAAACCTTGGATGCAAAATGGATTGAATGGCGAATTTCCTTTAGGATACAATGAAGACCCTTGAGTATGGTTTGTACTTCCAAACTCAAGCAAAGACAACAATGGCTTTTACAAAGTGAAAGTTTGCTTCTATCTTTTGTGCACTCAAAGAACAAAGCAAATGAACTTGTGAGGAGTTTGTTTGTCATTCAAATTGACTTGAATGATGGTAGGAGATTATTTTTATAGGAATGAAGTGGTGTTTAGTAAAGAGACACCACTTCAATAATGAGTGTCATTTAAAAAGACACATCATTTCATCATACCACTTCAATAAAATAACACATTATTTCATTAATGAGACCACTTCATTAAATAGACACACCACTTTACTAATGAGACATTATTTCATTAATTAGACATCTTTTCAAATAGAATAAAATAATCATTCATTAATTAATGAAATTACAAATGATAAGCTCTCATTAGTTGTCTTACAAGTGGTGCTTATTACATTAATATCTTTTCATTTTTAAAGCCTCTCACACATTTTGTGGGGCTTCAGCACATATCACACAGGAGGTACTCATGAGTCATGGGTATGATATTGAGAAGGCTGCCATTTGGTCATGTGGCGTCATTCTTTTTTTTTGACAAGAGGAACAGACAGCCCGAAGGCCTTGCTAAATGGTCAGGAGCGTGCACAAGCCTCTGTGGAGCAAGTGGGGGTGGTGCCCGCGCACACATGGGCGCTAGGACCACCCGCACACAACCACCGCTCACATCTCCCAGAAATGTGCTCTCAGCCGAGAATCGAACTTTCACCAGTCGATAAAGAGCTCTATCGGCGACCCATATACCAATAGACCATTTGGTCCTTGGCTTGGCGTCATCCTTTTTGTCCTCATGACCAGATACCTTATGTTCCATGACCAGAACCTTACCGGAAAATCTATAAAGACGAGTTCCAATGTCCACAATGGTTTTCACCAGAGCTCTCCCTCTCTCTCCCGATTCCTTGTTACCAATTAATATACGATAATCACCAATATTCTATAGATCATGGAGAACTATTGGTTCAAGAAGGGATTATGCATGGCATGTTCATAACTATATCGAGAATTACCATTTTTACAACTTTGACGACTGATATCCCATGGCCACCCAATGAGTAATCACAATTAATCAAAGTCTGAATCAGAGGCCTGTATTGGGGCTACTGAGACCAACGAGTTTGAATGCTTTCCATATCATATCCTTCTCTCCTGAATTTGATCTTTCCTATTTGTTTGAGGAGAGAGGAGAAAAAACAAGGTTTCTCTTTGGCAAACTAGATTCATAGATCATATCAAAATTGGATAATATTACAAAGTTGAGTTTTACAATGGGGAAAAAGAATTGCAGCGTGAGTCTAGAAGGGACCATGGAGGGAGACAAGGGCCCATTGTCCATTACAAGAGAGATATTTGTGTTGCGCCACCCATGGGTGGCAAGCCTGATCACGTCATCGGCCTCATCCTATCCATACATCACCGACATGGCAAGTTGAAGAGTGAGTAATTATGAATATACTTGTGAGGCTGATAGGTCGTTGAAAGATAGATTGAGGAGGAGAATGTTGGATCTATAATAATTCAAGAGAAGTTTCACAGTGAGAACACACATTCTTTTATTCATTTCCCTTTCTTACTTTATCACTACACATATTTAAGAATAAGAAACATGCCTCAACCATATGATAACAATGAGAAACAACATTAAAATAAATACTAAAAACAAGGTAACAACTCTTAACCTAACTTTGGACTAATTATTCTAAGATTAAATAATTCTCCGCGTGCTTCTACTCATGGCCTACATTCTTCTTCCACATCAGCTACCACTCAAGCTCGACATATGCAGCTTTAATCAAACCCAACACTCCCTCTTGATTCAAAGCTGCACAATTCTTAACTTCAAGAATTTCAAATTTTGTTTTGGAGCACTTCTCTCCAAACTTCAAACATTATGAAGCAATTCTCTCCACTCTTCTATAACTCATGAAGCACTTCTCTTCACTAGATACACTTTTCACAACTAATTTAAAAAAGAACTTCTTTGGACTCTTCTACTAAATTTGCTTGGTCTTCATTTTTAAATTTGCAATTAACTTATATATGCCCAAATCTTTTGCACTTAAAACATTGTGGTTTTCCTTTGTGCCAACAATCTTTCTCTTCATGATCTGACTTCTTGTACTAGTCACATTGGAGTATTCTTCTTCTTTTTTTTTTTTTGAAGATGAACTTTTGGCTAGATAAGCTCCCTCAAGTGTCTGTGCTACTCCTTCTCTCATACTTCTCTTTTGTTCATCTGCTTCCGAAGCATTAATTAGTTCTATCAAAGTTATTTGACTAATATCTCTTGAATTTTCTAGAGATGAAATTTTTGCCTCAAATCATCCTGCCAAACTTATAAACACTTTTTTTACTATTCTACTATCAGGTAGCTCTTCTCCCATCAGTCTAATTTTATTCACCACTATCGTTAACCTATCAAAGTAAGCTTGTATGTTCTCATTTTTTTTCATGAGTAGAATGTCAAAATCTCATTTGAGATTTAGCACTTGCATTCGTCTTGTTCTATCATTGCCTAGAAATAGTTCTTGTAGCACATCATATCATGATTCTTGTGAAAATTGATTCTAAAACAACAACATGAATAAAGGATAAGGCTCTTGGAGCTTTTGCTTCTTCCTCTGCATGAGCTCTGATTTGACTGAGTGTCAGATTATCTCCCAAAGGTTGTATGCTCCTCTCATTTTCAATCGATTGTCACAAACCAAACCCCTTCAAATAAGCCTTCATCTTGATATCCCAAATTTTATAATTTTCACCATTGAAAATTAGGGGTGAAATAGCGGACGTATTGCTAGTAGCTATGTTGATCATTCACAGGTCCTTTAGATCTAATAGCTTGGATACCAAATGTTGGATCTATAATAATTCAAGAAAAAATATTTCACAATGAGAACACATGTTCTTTTATTTATTTATTTATTTATTTATTTATTTATTTTTCATCACTACACATATTTAAGAATAAGAAGCATGCCTTAGCTACATGATAACAATGAGAAACAACATGCAAATACTTAAAAATAAGGTAACAACTCTTAACCTAACTTTTAACTTATTCTAAAATTAAATAATTCTCCACATGCTTCTACTCATGGCTTACATTCTTCTATCGCATCAGTTACCAATCAAGCTCCACATATGTAGCTTTAATCAAACCCAATAATGAAAATAAGAGAGATGATGAAGACCAGGAAGGAATAAAATAAATGGCAAGGGTAAAAATATATTTTTATTAAAAAAATAATTAATGTCATGATTTAAGTGGTCACAAAAAATTAGGTGACGGTTTTAAAAGAGCGTTGACTTTTCAAAACCTTTATTAATCACATGCAACATTCCAAGGGGCTTGTTAGTCCTTTCCTGTAAAAGAAATATCGTATTTTCATTAGCAACTTGAAAAAAAAAATTATTTTCGTAGGACTTTTCAACAATTTATTTTTTCAATAAATTTTTCTATTTGGTTATATCAATTCAAAAATGTTTTGAATTTGTTTGAGTTATCATCAGTAAAAAGTGGGTATTCATTAATAAATAACACATGATTATTTTCTTTAAACTTTATAACTGTGGCATTTTTCTTGCAATTATCAAACAAAAAATTTAAAAAAAAAAAAGAAAAGAAAAACTTAAACACCCAATATTTAATTTGCGATATAATACTTTTAGGGGCCGTTTGGTTGGCGGTAATGTGCAAACATTACTGTCATGCATTACGTCAGAATCTTTTCACATTACCAGTGTTTGGATTATTAGTAGTGGTAATATTGATGGTAATCTATGATTCATTAACCTGGAAGATTACTAGAAACTTGGTAATCCCATTACCACCAAAATAGGTAGCTATGTTGGATTACCAAGTGGGTGGTAATCTGAAATATTTTTTGGACAAATATGCCCTTTGTTTAAATATAATAATTTTTCAGTACTTTTATTTGTTGGATACAAAAATTAAATTTAAATAACATTATTTTTTTGAATATGTTTAGCTTCAAAAAAATTTAATTTTTTTATCCAAAAATTTTATTTTATTTTAAATTTAAACTTTCATAAAAATAGTAGACACAAGGGTATTTTTCGAAATTTAGAATATTACCAAGTTTTATTACTTATGTAACATGAGTTTCCAACCAAACATAGTTATCATGAATTAGCACAACATTCCTGGGCATATAACATTCCCAATCTTATTACTACGGTAATCTCGTTACGTGGTAATATATCATAACCGCGAACCAAACGGCCCCTAGACTATGAGATTACTTGATCCAAAGATGACCGAGAGACCATGGATTCTCACATGTTATAAAGCTTATTTACACAAAAAAATCTAGAATGGTGACTATGAAGTTTTTCTCAAATACAAAAAAAAATTAAATAAATTAAGGGTGTATTATGGATGTGAAAAACAATTTATAAAAACTATTAAAAGGTGTTTTTGGTTCCAAAAAAACCTCAAAACAACTCGAGAAGGTTTTTAAGTAACAACTCCTGCTAGTTATTCTCAAAATAAGGTTTTTATTTTATTTTATTTTATTTTGGCTTTTTTAAAACTTCTCCCTCTGAAAAAAATACCAATCCAAACAACTAAAGTTAATTCAAAGATCCTTGATTGAGTCAAAAACAACTGCTCGGCCAATAAAAAACAAAAGTTATCTAAACAAAGCCCATAGGTCGTCCTATACTGTTCAAACACATAATTATCACAATGGAATTTCCACAACATAAACATCAGACGTTTTTCCGAACTACTTTTCCTCTGTAAACATGGGATGGATGGTATTACCTTTAATTACTTGATAGAGCTCCGAGGGTCAAGCAACTTTACCATAAGCCTAATATAAAATAAATGAGTTAGCAACTTAAATGATAACCCACACGATCAGGAATGGAATGGCAATCATATTACATAAAAGAATAGCTCTCAATATTACATTAAAAAAAAATTAATAGTAATAATAATAATAAACACAGCTTAATCCTAAGAAAGAATAAGTTGATCACACCAAAAAGGAATTCACCACTCATTTTACACATCTCTGCAGTTACTGTGTGGGATAAAACTATATTCACCAGTATAAGATTTAATAACTGCAACATCAACCATGCACTTGAAATAGGACATATCTATAACCTATGGCATATTCTCAGCCATCAAAGGAGGCGCCTCAGATGGAGCGTCTGGTTGAGTTGGAGGGGTTGGGTCATTCACTGGCTCAGGAACTGGAGGGTCATTTACGGGTTCAGGAACTGGAGTTGGCTCAGTTGCTGGTTGTGATGGTTGTGATGGTTCTGAAGCCGGAGGATTGCTATCCGGATGCTCAGCAGGAGGTGCTTCCAACATTAGTGGCTTAGCAGGCTGTTGTTGGGTGGTGTTCTGTGCACCAGCACTGGCAGCAGCAGCGGAAGCACCAGTTGGCTTTTTGATTGTTGTGATAGGAGGAGCTGAAAGAGAAGCCATCCCTGGTGGAAGGATTTCTATTGGAGGCTTCTTTGGAGCTTCACCCAAACTTGTAAGCTTTGGATCCTCCAATGATGCTAAAAATGCTGCTGCAGCATCAGTTTTTACTGTTGGAGTGTGCTCAAGCTCTTTCTGTAGCATCTTATTCCATGCTTGAACGAGGTTCTTCAATGTTGGACGACCATGGGCCTAAAAGAAGAATGTTATCATTTGGAGAACAAGTTAAAACCAAGTCAAGAAAATAAATAATTAAATAGTACTGCTTTGGGATATAGGAACAGGTTTGCTCATCTCTAGACCCATGTTCTAGAACATGAAATATTACAATAATATCAAACCATGCAGAAATTACGAGGAAGCACTATGAGGAAATTATACTCATACTAAAATGATGTTAAATTTAGTAGCTATGACATGGTACCGCATAAGCCACCCAAATAATTATCACAGAGAATTATATGCAAATATTGGAGCAAACAAAGGCTATCCATCAGCATCCTATTTATGTAACAAAATCCTCTAGCATTATGAGATCAGAAAATAGAAGACTTGCTTTCCTATAACCTAAATGTCCCAAAGAACATAGCAAAGAGCACATGATCCCGCTTAAGAAGAAAATTATTATCCTAGTACCACAGAGACTCAAAATTACTTCTTCATGGTAAGTAACCATGCCAACAAGAGAATAATCACCAGTAGAAAAAAGAATGCAAAACCTAGCTGGGTACAAAAACTATATTTGCAAGACAATTACATGAGCATGTAGGACGGCCTCCGCAAGCATCCCAGTGTCTTGCCATGCCTTCTCCATCAGGGCATTATCTCCCAAAACAGCCGCAGAAAATGCTGCTTCACGACCATGCCCAGCTGTAATCAAATTTGTAATCAGTCCCTGCAAGATGCATGCCTTCTGTCATTTACTGCACTCACAATTTCAGTAACACATGGATTTCACATATGAACAGCGTTTGCAGGTGAAATTATGCCCAAGAAAAATGAACCCGTAGCTTGTATCCTTAATAACCAAAAATCTCACGGTTCCAGTCTGATAAAGATATTTAGAATTTTTAAACATGGTATAGATATTCCAGTTGTAAGGACAAAAAGACAGCAACTAGTGGTGGTTAGAAAAGTCCTCCAGCTTCTTTACTTATTATGAAAAAATGTTGAAAGGTCCTGCGGACCCCATCTACATTAATATATTCCAGAGAAAAAAAGATCAGCAGGGAAGAAAACTGAAACTATGACGGGATAGTCAACAGACAGAATACTGGATAATTGGCAAGATTTTTCTGTCATTATGGAAAGATCCCAATCATTTTACCTCTCTAAGCAAAGTACCTAGGAATTAAACACAATTTGGATTAACAGCAACCAAAATGGTCTACTGGAGGGGATCAATTTTAAAGGGAAAACTCTCTACAAAAACACAAATTAATGCTTTTTCTCCCAAAACTAATCTTTTGTGGCTAAAAGTTGAGCACTCCCCTTGAAATCCTCTCATTTGATAAAACAACAGTGAAGGTATAAAATGCCCAGGGCTTGCAATAAATGACCTTATCTAAGTCGATATTCATCAGAAAAATTAAGAGCTGGGTACTAGATATTTAATTGCACTACAACAGTAGGAAGTGGGAACAAACCGAAAGTCGTGTCAGCTCTCCATGGTTTGCAAGTCGGAGTGCTACTCCTCTCAAGACCTGGCCTTGCAAGGCACCCTTAACGGATCCTGCAGCTGCTAACCTTTTAAGTGCTTCACGGGCAATATCAGCTTGCCCGGTAGCATCTGCAGCATCAATAAGATCCATAAATTCCTTCGCGAACTTCACTATTCCTTCAACGGCATCAACAAGATTTTCCTTTGTAGCAGCTGTCAAACTGAGAATTTCAGATACATCAGAGGTGTTTTTTTCTTGACCAACGTCTCTGCTATTGCTCATTGTTAGCAAGCATTGGAGAGCTCTTTTCAAGTCATTACTCTGCATTGCCAAGTCAAACTCCAACCTGATGAATACAGGTAACAACCTTCAGACTCTCAATTGTTAGAAATCAACAACATAATAAGCTGAACAAGACAAGTATCTGCAGATTAATTTAAAATAAATTGTATATTACTCATACAAAATTCATTGGCACTTGAACCTTTTAGATATCCCAGGTAAATGAAGAGCTTCAGTTGCATAACCCATCCCAAGCATGAACTGAGCCAAGTCATCATGATGTTCTCTACCAAGCCTGCTAGCCCTGTGTATACCCAATATTACATTCATACACATATTGATATTAGTCAACGTATTGCCATCTTGCTTAAAAACAAGTTATTGTATTGACAAGTATTCTAATCATAAGAAATAAATTTTGTAGGTCATACCATTTCACTGCACTAACAGCATCTCCATAAGCAGCAAGACATCGACATCGAATACCAGGATGACTAAGAGCCAGGGCATGTGCACACATATACCTGAGGCAGATATAATTTCAAGTAATAAATCATATTTTCAAGGGAAAGAACAAGACACATAAGATGAGATGAAATCAGCAGTCTGATGACTTTGCATAAGAACTCAAACAAGAAAATTCTGATGCTTGGATCACGAAGGCATTTCTAATCTGTTCCCTTGCAAGTGTGTTCATTTGTCACGTAAATGATTGCTTAGCATGGCCTTGCCTTTTTTTCCTTTGTAAGAAAAAAAATTTCCTCATAGTTTTAATCATGAATCATTAAGGTTGAAAATGGAATTGAGTAGGCCTTGTTAATTATTCTTCTGGCACCAAAAGAGAAATTTAATATTACTCACAGCACTCTCTAGCTGGTAATCAAAGCAAACTGTCACTCATTTGCAAGTAATTTGTTAAGGACATGACTTTTGATGATGGGAAAAACAGATTTTGAGTGAGTTGCACCTGTCAATGAGCCAAAGGACCCCATCCCTGACACCAACAACAACAAGAGGCCCGATAGGACGCTTCTGTTCTTGAGGGAACCGGGTGACTGCCACTGATACACCACCACCTGCAACAGCCACTTCACTAACTTTCCTTTCTTCCACCTCTTTATATGTAACTGGGTCCTCTCCATCTATTTTTGACTGCTTTGGCAATGAGATAAACGGAGGTATAGAAGGGGCATGCTGAAAGGAGGCCAATCGTACCACCTAAACAAAAATTAATACAAACATTACCATATGCTTAAAGGTAAAATCAGCAGATAGAATATAAGTGATGATGAGGTCAAAACAGTACAAGTTCTTGTAAACTAAAACATGCAGCTTGACAAAATACACCAGAGCAAATTCATGTTTTGGAATAGAAAACATTACATCAAGTAAAAAATACCGATAAGAGAACAAAATGGTCATGGTAAACAAACTTTATCATCCATCAAAAATTATTGTATCAAGTCAATTCCCTGTTTTGACAGCCATTTATCCGCAACACCCTGATCATTAATAGCTATTTGAATATTTATAGGATGAGAATATACTGACCAACCAACAAACCACTTCAAAATTCCTCGGGGTTGACAGAACTAGTAGAAAAGCCAAAGGCTTTCATCTCAGAAGGATTGACTGAACATGATAGGGAAATGTTCTCCCGGCCACATGTATATCATCCTTCTTTCCTTTTCTCAAGAAAAGTCAAGGAACGTGGATGATATCAAGCTACAAGTACTTTGTTTTCATAAATAAATTGATGGTTTATAATGAGTATGATTAATGGCTTTAGGCCATAGATTTGCAATCCATATCAAGTATTAGATTATTAAAGGCACTGTGCATAGGCCATTAGTGCAACAATGCACAGATCTTATATCAATAAAGTGTAATACTACTGCATGAGACAAAATAACTTAAACCTTTATTTATCATTGATGTACATGGTCCTGTACCTATGATTAGCATTAACCATGAAGTTAATTGATCAGTTTGCATTAAAAAAAATGTCATCATCTATAATTATCTATTGCTATCTAATAACAAATACCATATTATAGATCAGTACAAACTTATAGTTTGGAAGCCTCAGACAGCTGCATACGAACTGCACAGGCTCCCAGCCCTGCCCCGGAGCTTCAGTCCATTTCCAAGAGGAAAGACATTATTTTGATCCTTTAAAGATTAGTTGGATGGATTTATCACTGGATGAGGATGTGATTAGATGGGGATGTAGAAAGAATGGAAATAGTTTTTCTTGTTTATTGTTTGGTTGGCATGGATGAAGAGGCGGGATATATATATATATATATATTGTTAATATTTGTATAAAATAACTTCTTTTTAGCCACCATAATTAATTAATTATAATATTTATAATTTTAAATTAATTTTTGCATTTTATTTAATAATAAATTCTAAATTACAAATTAATTTTTGTAATATTTTAAAATTATAAATAATTCTTATATTTAAAAAATTATTAATTAATTTTGATAAAAACTTTGAAAATTTTATTAAATGAAAAGAGTGGGATGTGCTAAATGGTGGGGCGCCGCTCATCCCACTTTAAGGGATGGGGGAATTACATCCCCTTCCCCATCCCTAAACCAAATACCATTGAAGTTAATAAAATAAATCAAATAATGCGTGTATCTAAAATAACGAGCTCTTGGAAAGATTAGGGAGAAATGACAATTGACGAAGCAGTGGGTTCCCAAGAACAATTACCTGTAGCATGGGTGGCCTCAGAGAAATCCTTTCAGTTGCTGCAACTTGGGGGTTATCCACTGTGATGAGGGCCAACTCACCATGTTCCGCAACCGCTCTGCTTTGAGCTTCTCTGGCTTTCATTTCTTCCTTTCTTCTTTTTGTTTCAAGGTCAATGGGTGCAACTCCAGCATCCACAAAGACACATCTGGAACATAAATATTCAGTTAAGAACACAAGGAAAGAAATTAATACCTTCCGCACTGGGTCATTCACAAAGAATGAGCATAATCAAGGAGCAAACTCAATAACAAAATTTAGAAAGATCAAGAGAAGTTATTGGATCAACTTACTCAATGGTTGTTGGTGTAGCAACAAACAGTTGCCTGCGATGCCAAACAGCACCTGTAGCACAAGGAATTGCAACATCTCCAAGATATCTGTATTGAGGTCGCAGGGAAGATATCACAATATACTGATGGTAACCAAAGGCACAATATTCCACCGTCTGGTCCCACGCTGTCCATTCTGGCTGGGAAAGAAGATTGCCAACTGGCTGGAAAGTCTCCCAACTGCACAGTAAGTATTACCCAATTAAGAGGTATGGCATAAGATTAGATAATGAAAATTGCCAATCTGCACAATCACACCCCAAAGAATCAGATTAGCATCAAGTATTCCAGAACTGTAATCAACACTGTGTAATGTATTGATTATCAAACTATCCCATCAAGCAAGAAATGGATAATAAAGAGTTAATGAACACGATGGAAATCAGTGGAATCATCCTTTGGTACCTGTATAACTGGAAATTTTGAGGAGCTGCTTCAGCAGGGGAAGGCTTGCCAGAAGAAAATGAATCATCAACTTGGGTGAAGGATGAAAGAGCTCCACTACTGCCGATACCTGACAATGGCATTGAGTGAATACTTGAAATAGCTGTTGCAGCCATGGGGTTGATCCTTCGTGATGTCCGGTATGCAACACCAAGCAAAGCACCACCATGCAAAGCGATGACCTTCATTGTCAAATTAATGTATCAGTCACACACAGAATCACTCCACTGATAAAAAAAATCAGGAACTAAACATCAGAAGGCTGCATTTCACAACATAAATGACAACTAAATTTCTACATGCTGATAAATTATAGAGACATTATATTCAGAAATAAAAAATCAAGAATCAAACATTGTTCAGGATGCAATTAAATGCCCAATATTTAGATCAAGCAAAAAATTGTAGGCTGCGAATAAGCCAAAATATATACTAAGCAACTAAGGTAATGAAT
The DNA here is from genome assembly GCF_009730915.1 of Dioscorea cayenensis subsp. rotundata. Classification (NCBI taxonomy): domain Eukaryota; kingdom Viridiplantae; phylum Streptophyta; class Magnoliopsida; order Dioscoreales; family Dioscoreaceae; genus Dioscorea; species Dioscorea cayenensis. Next base: position 32,225,363 of record NC_052490.1, on the reverse strand, counting down.
ATTGTTCCAATCAGATAATAACGCATTAACAAGGACATCAAAAATCTTGACAAGATAACCATTAAAGCATGCTCACAACATTCTGGCAAAATAGCATTAAAGCTTTTAAGATAAAAAGAGCTAACATCAAAACGCATCTGAAAGAAGTCTGACGTGTTGAAGGTTGCATGAGAAATAAAAGATCGGATATACACCACATGTTCAGATATCAAGCACAGAAGTACATCTATTACAGGCAAGGGTGTAGCAAGAGAAAAAGAAAGCCACTGGTTACAGTATGATTTGCAAGAGAAGTCAAGAATAGCATACTGGTTCACTTCGACCATCAATAGATCTTGACAAAACATGCGAAGTTCCATCATCCAATATGATTCGGACTTGCACAGTTGTTGCGGAAGCAGCACTAGCAGCTGCTGCAGCAGCAGCTGCAGCTGCAGCTTCTTTTGCCTTTTTAGAGGAACCCCCCTTTATAACAGGTATTCTAGGAGCCAAAGCAGTCTCCAACAAAGCATACCTATCTCGGCATGTGTCCCAGGCAAAGAGCCTACATGTCCCTGAATCCACAACTGACCAATCACTGACCTTAAATACCGAAAATGAAGGAATATCAGGCCACACGATCGCAACATACCTGAATTGAAATGAAACTACAAAGTAAATTTCAGATGGAATGGTAATCATTTAAAAGATTTAGACATGATAGTTTGCAAACTTTTGGCAGCTTTTAGCCTTTGGGCAGACATTCAATTACATAGAAGGTGTTGGACAGGCTGAGTACGAATTGGGAAAGCCAATTCAGATGAATGCTCCACCATAGTTAAGCGAATGACAGTTTGCTGGTGGAATGTGTACAGTAAGAAATATTGTTCTTATTGAGTGTAAGTCATCATTCATGTGAGTGCATGTGTGTGTGTACACCATAGAAATTCATGGGAACACAATGTTTCTAGTAAAACTATGAGATGTGCAGCAAGACCAATACCAAGACCAAGTAAAATCCAGTCAATGATCTACAAGATGAAATCTTATAATGTGCACTCAAGCATAGGCAAGCAAACAAATTATTAAGACACGGAAGTAGGAACTCACTTTCCCGAACTGCTTACAGAGAGAATTGAGTACGAATCATGTGGGGCAGGCGTACTTATATGCTTCCTTATTTGCTTAACCACCAATGACTCTGTTGAATCTGCCCTGGATCTTCCAGTTTCAGGTATGGAACCAGTACTCCCAAGAGATGGATTAGCAGTGTTAGACAGCTGAAACTGTAGCAATTTTAGCTCTCTTTCAACTATGTATACAGCAGAATGCTCCCTGCTTCCTGGAGGTGTTGGTAGTGGAGCCACAGAAGGAAGTGATCTTGCATCAAACTCACTTAGGATAACACCAATATTGGTTCCTGTGGCAACAAGATGTGGCTGCAATGTATGAGCCACCATGCAGTATACCTGGAACAAGCAATCATAACTTATAAAATGTACTTCCTTTCAGATAAACAATCACTTACAGAAGACCAAAAGAGAATTTTATTAAAAATAAAGGACAAGCACTGCAGTAAACATGTTAGTGATCTTGAAAAGCAAAACTTCTAAAACTTCCACCGGCCAAAGTATATACAAAGGTAACAAGGCTCATAAAACAAGGACATACCCTGAGTTTTTTGTTTGATGCGAGTAATTGAGGAGGAACAAGTGATGATAATTCACACAATGGCCGCGTTAAAGCTGAATATGTTGGATGTTCAATGGCCCTGATTGACAGACAAAAAATTGTTGTAGCCTTAAATTTAATGGTTGAATTTTACCACATGTTTAATATTCTATGCTGAAATTGATTATGCGACTAGTTGAGATATCTTAACTGAGAAGAATGTTTGCATACCAAATATGAGAATCCTTGACACAAGTGAGAATATCAAGGTTTGGAGCCCGAGGATGGCACCAAGATGTCACACTATGACAAGCAAGTTTTGGAACAGGTTTTATTCGTCGCAGTTCCTACAAATAAAGTGGCATAAACTCTTGCGATAAGGCAGGAGAAGATGAAGCAAAGATTAAAATGCAGAGATCCTAAAGTTATCAGCTACCTTGAATGATATAGTGTCCCAGATAGCCAACGTTTTATCCGCACCGATAGAAATGAGTTGTGGTGCACCACCCATAACCCTAGAAAGTTCAACTGCCACAACACCTCCATCGTGTGCCTTGATGTCCAGCAGAAAGATGCATAAGGTTCAAAGTAGTTATCTAACAATAGAAAAAGAACACAAAAAAAGAAAACTAGTATTTTCAACTTTCAAAGGATGAAGACAAACAAGTTCCTCCTTTGAAGTACTAATCAGTAATCACAACAAAACCCAATGAGTTCATGGCATCATATAGAGAACCTATACTATTATGCTCCAACGAATGCCCTCAATAGAGGTTTTCAAATAAGACATTACTACCTTTATTGTTAGCTTGGGGATGAGTTCCCTTGAATCATGGATATGATCTGCACTCCAGAGTATAAGCAAACCATCACTAGCGCCAGAAACTAGGAAAGCCTGAAATTGCAAATAATTAAGCAGCAGAATGCAAATCTTTAATGATATTTCAGTTTTTGCAATTCAGTTTTCATTTGACAATAGCAAAGGTATCAAACTTGCCAATTATGTAACCAAACAAGGATAGCCATTTGAATATGGATCAGATCTTTAGAAGAGATAAAACCAATTAAAGAGTAGCCAAGATGCCTAAGCACTAATATTAGCACATTATTTAATATCAATCTGGATGTATGAATCATGTCCATTTCCAATCTAGCAATTTTTTTTATGTTCAAAATACCAACTTCAGCCTAGTGACCAAATCTTAGCATAAGTCTAGGACAGAAGATGAATTCAATTATACCAGAAAAATCTAATAAATTTAGCACATGAAACATTATATTTAGTATTTAATAAACATAAAAGTTACAAAAGTGGCAGGCTACCTCGCCAGAAGATGCCATGAATGTCATCAAGCAAGTTATTGATCCTTTATGCCCACCGGTATAGCGACGAACAAGCTGTAAAAAGCACCACGGATATCGCATCAATATATTTTAATTGTGTTAAATATCACATAGTTGAATATTGATAGTCAAAACCTTCCATGTTATCATTGAAAGAACCCTAATAACACCATCTGATGCACCAAATGCAACAAGAGGGCCATCAGCAATAGCAGCTTTGGATAGGAATTCCATACTGCAAAGATAGCACAAGTTAAGATTTTCCAAATCTAAACAGCCGAATAGCAGCAGAACCATGTGAGTAGGATCTGAAGGTACTAAGAAGGTGTTAGAAAATAATGCAGGCAGGGAATAAAATGGAAATCATGGTCATATAAATTTCAAGATTTTTGGGAAATTCAAGAACAATTCACAATTCATATCAAATAAAATTTCACACAACTAATTCACAAAATATGGAAAACTCTAAAAATGCATTTTAATTATTAGCTTATGTTATGTTCACAACTCAAGCATCTAAAGTCACTGGACATAAAGAAAAATAGCCAATTTGTAAATTACTTTCATATTAATTAACTCTAACTGTCAACCATAAAAATCCCTCTAGATTTAAATGAGCATTCTGATTTATCTCATTATGCATAAGAAAACCTGCGCCTTTGACTGATGATCTGATAATTCACTAGGAAAGATCAGTAAACAAAAGTGCATTCTTCTTATCATTGAAAAAATTGAAGACACTGAGAACCAGAAAATTTACCAAAGAAGAGACTTGTTATCAAGCTCCTGCTTAGGCACATCACGGCCACGCATTGTCACTAAATCCAAAAAAATGGCCTTATTTTCACAACAGATGACAAGAAAATGCCGTCCTCTAGTGGATGGCACTGGAGAATTAAAAGCGGAAGGATGCTGATTAACTGCAGATGGGGCTTCAGCAGCTGCAGAGCGATTACGCCAATGTTGCCAAAACCGCACATCATCATCATAAAAGCCAATTTGCTTCACACTTTGGATACCATGGTTATCAAGTCATTAATCTCACACAGAAAATGTTTCAGAAAGGCGATGTAAGAGGAAAATAAATTAGGCAAAAAAAAATTAATAATAACTTTTACCTGCCTCCACGAATTGCCTCTGTTGGTTTTCCTTTAGGTTCTGCAAGTGGTAAGAACGGGAAAAAAAATTAATGTGTTCTACCAGTGCTAAACAAATACACAGGTACAGAGAACACAAAACAGGCAGTTGAGTACATACACCTCGCCACAAAACACTGCCTTGACATTTTTAAGCAAATGTAATCAAGATCACTGGTTATCTTTCATAGAGTAAAGGTAAACAGCATGACCAGCAAGCCTAATACATATGGTTTAAATTGGCCACATAAATCCTCCATTTACAATTTTCTATTTTCAATTAAAACGAGAGCATCCAAGCGCATGATAGAAACGCTCAAATGGATGATTGGGCTAATTTGTTGGGCACATTCAACATGAGTTATACCAATAACATAATTATTTAGTGAACCCTATATTGGGGGTGACTAAATTTAGACTAACATCTAGTAAGAACTTTCAGCGCCAATGCTTGCGTAAACGACTTTGAACAATCAGAATTTTCATGTTAAAATCTGGTATCAGACATTTATTTTATCACATAATTAGATTTATTGGGTATCAAAACGTATCAAATATCATAATGAGCTCTAGATAAAGCAAACGTATTTCATGGTTCTTAAATTTGTATGGCTTTCTTAAGCATCGTTTCATCCTCTCTGAGTGCTTAATTGGATCAAAAAGTAACCATGTCATCTGCAAGAATATTGCCTTAGCAGCCTTTGAAGATTGATGCTAAATCCATAAACAATCTAATATCCTTTCCATAAACTATACTTACAAGACATTGTATTGTCGCTAACACGTATTTCCCTCTTACCATGAATCTAACTTTGTCATCATGATTTTATCAATTTCTCACCTCCTTGCTTAATCGCGTCAAGAATTAATGTCAGGAAAAAATGGCATTTGAATCTACAATTATCATATATTCATCACATAACAGCTAGTACATGATTTCAGTAAAGCCAGTTTTAAGAAATAGGACCACGATGCAAAATTCTTCTACTACAGTCATTTGTGATGCAAAATTCACTATAAAATGAGAACGGATGCAAACTAACAACTTAAACTACTATCCAGGATTTCAAGCAAATCATAGAAAGAGATCAACAAGTACCTGAATCTCCTTCAGCAAGCTTCTCCAGCTTCGCTCCGACCAACCGCCGCTCATCCACTCCACCAGCTTTCAGCTCGTAAATAACCTAAAAGAAACAACAACAAATTAAGACATCAAAACCAACTGAATTTCCCGAGCTAATTTTCACAGGCATTAGATCCAAAATACCAACACCAAGGATCTCAACCTACCTGCCGGTGCTCCCAGTTCCAGACGGACACGTGATCGGAAGCGTCGGCCGTGACAAGCCATGGATGCGTCGGATGCAACTGGATCTTCACGATCTTGTCATTCGACGGCCGGAAAGCCCTCAATCGAAGCATCTCTCTCTCTACAATCCTCCTCTTTCAGTCTCAAAACGAAAAAAAAAATGCGATTAAGATCTAAACCTTCCGATCGAACTAGGAGGCTTCGCGGACACAGAGAAGGATCGAAGAACCCGGAACACCATGAATGGAGGCCGGAGCAGGAGGTCGATGAACGGAACGTCGCTGAGCTTCTCTTCGGTTCGCTTTCTCTCCGTCTTCAAACCTCCCGAGATCGATCGAAAGGAGGGTCGAAGGTCGGTGACAAGCAGTGGTTTGATAAAATTTCCAAATAACCCCCGGAAAATAAAACAAATTCTTTTAGATGAATCATTATGTAATTACATTATTTTCAGGGGTTCTTATGAAAAACATTTCTTTTAATGGGCCTTATTATGGGTTGGCCCAAATTCAGAAATTAATCCAGAGCTGGCCCATTTCCACGAAGTAGTCAGGGTTTGGATCGTAATTTCAAGTAAATACATCACAATTTGCTAGGTAATTTTCATAATTGTCTTTATATGTGTGTCTTAATTAAATGATATTGATAAATACCATCAATTAATATTATAGACCTAATATGAGTCCACATTGTTATTATTATGTTATAAGTCAGGTCATCAAATCTTTGCATGTTGTTTATCGAATCTTCAAATCTCGTATGAATTTTCATGGAGTGTTGTCTATTATTTATTCTTGTTGTGTATAATTTATACTTAAAAATCATTAAATATATATACATAATCTTGAAAATCATTTAACTATATAATTTTTGTACTGATTTTGACATAAAATTTTTTTTTTAATAAAGTAATTAGTCCTTCAAGCAAGTAGTTTTAGAGAAGTTAACAAAGCTAACGTAATTATAAACATGTTAAAATTGAAGTCACGCATTAATTTTGGAATGGAACTAATAATAATAATTTAGGAGTAGTTGGTTCACATACATACAGATAGTATAGATACGCATGTACCCATTTGTGTGTGGTTTTATGTGCAACTTAAGAGTTATAAATATTGATTAAATGACTTAACATGATAATTAAAAAGTATTAAATGGTAACTACCCATTTGTGTGTAGTGTTAGTGGTGCAACTTAATTAGAGTAATAAATATTGATTAAATGACTTAACATGATAATAAAAAAGTATCAAATGGCCGCATATGTACTGGCCCATTTGTGGTAGTTTTAGTGCGACTTGAGAGTTATAAATATTGATTAAATGACTTAACATGATAATTATTAAAAAAGTATTTAATGACTTAACATGAACCACTGCATGCTCTGCATTGTATATACATATGTTTGAAAATAAAGTGAATTAAAGTGGAGTTGATAATTCACATGCATGCACGGAACTGGTACTGATAAACTTTTTTCTTATTAGTCAGGGGAATAATGTATACAAGTACCCATGTGTTCAAATAGATTAAAGATGCAAACCTATTATCATCTCATTGAAAACTTCATACATTTTCCAACCCTTCTGTAGTTGAATCAAATGCAATGTTGATAATTTTAATCGAATCTTTTGAATTAATTAAGTAGATAATAAAATCAAATATACGGATGATTTTTGTACATAATTTGAGTAGTACTTTTACTATTATTTTTCTCCATCAAAACATTAATAAAGATACACTTTACCTGCAGACATGTCCACATCGACAATAACAACAACAAATTAAATAAGTTAAGAAACAATACGGCAAATACATACAAAGACATAAATAAAAAGGTAAAGAACACAGGTTATGAAGAGAAGAAACTCATACGCATTAATTATATTAATCAGCACTTGCACTACAAGTCATAACTCCCTTCAATAACAGCTGCAGTACACTTAGATTTTAATGGATTCAAAGCAAGAAATATTATAGGATATGAGAGATGATGATGATGATGATGATGATGATGAGGCATGCATGGTGATGATGATGCATTGAATCTCATCCATTAATGCATGCAGTGAAGGAAATGAAAGAAGAAGAGACCTCTCTAGCTATGCATGCTGGTCCTAAAGACTACACCAGTGCACCAAAGTATTATTATAGCTAGCCACCAATAATGTATAAGTAAAAAAAAAAGCAGGAAATTAATAAAAAGTCATGAAGGCATGCAGAGAGAATTGAAGGAAATAATGGCACATGGTGGTGTGATGTGAGTGCCATGTGTGGTGTCGGAGATCACTGGTTCATCCTGACATGAATAGATCATGGCATCACATGGCCCCCTCCTCTCAATTTCATTTCCATTCAATGCCAAGGAATCCCCTCAGGGCCTCAGCTACATCTATACTAATAAATTACTGCATCTCTTTTGATTTATTTATTTATTTATTTATTCATTCATTTTTTGTTTTTATCTTGGTGATCATAGATGTTGTCTTCACTCTCCTGATCATCACTATTTGACAAACTTATGAGTCACCCAGAACCTCAGGTGGTGCTGCTTGTCTCCCAAAAGAGAGAAAGTAATGCAGTCTTAATTATAAACGTTAGAGAGTGCAAGCTAGCTTGTTGAGGTTCTCAACCCTGAATCCTAATAATATTTAATTTACAAAAGAAGATTTTAAGAAATTAAGGACACAAATTAAAAAACCTATACATATAAGGAGGAGTCAGTTGATTCATATTAATTATTAAATATAATGCTGCAATGATTTTCCTATTTTTTTTAATATATAAATATACACACACGTACTATATATAGAGCTTAATTTAATATGCCCCTAACCTTGATCCACATGCATGCAAGCATACAATTTGTTACTTGGGTAGAGCTCTCTAATCTCTCTTTCTCTCCATAAAGTTTCCATTCATGCATGTAATTAATGAAACCTCAACACGTAGCTCTCTCTTCCTATCGTGAGTTTCCATGCATTGCATGCATGCATGCATGAGCCTCGACACGTAAGAGGTCATTAAGCTCACTCTTTCATGCATGCATATAATTAATTAATGAAACATCAGCAATGAGTACGTGTCTGGAGTTTCTTAATTTTTACAGTGCCATTAATTAATAACTAACGACCTCTCTATCTCTCTTTTTGATGGAGCCTCAACACAGTAATAATAATAACAATAATTAAAAAAATAAAAAATACTAAAGCATAAGTGCCTTAAAGTCAAAGACAAGGTATGGCAAAGTTAGCAGGTCCTCATTCAAGAACAAATAAACAGTTTTGGATTGCTTGAGGATTCACCATAAACAATTCTCTCATCAATGAGAGGGCTCCATCTTGATCAGACCACCTTCATGATGGAAGACAAACCTCATATATATGACTCCTCTTCATCATACACACTTGTATTTTCAGGCACATTTGCCTCTCTTTGTCTCTTTTTGTGCATATATATATTGATACATATCAAAATGTATCCATGAAGACCAACTTCATGATTCTATGTTTCTATGTTTCAGATATAATAGATAATCTTGCTTCCCATATATATTCATGTTTTTGGTATCTTTTATCTGTTTTGTATTAGTTGTCGTTTGTTTTGCATAGGGTTTAGATATATATATATATATATATATATTATCTAAAAGGTTTGCAAGTATGGAAAAGTCATCTTCGCCTTTTCCTTCTTGTTTCCAAGATTCCATGTCCTTTTAACTTTTGACCATATGGAACAAATGGCAGTTGTTGTCTACCATAGGGTCTTAATTTGAATTCATGGTATTGGACCATACCTATATGGCTCTATCTATGGAAAAGTGTGCATTTTACTTTGACTTTTAACATATTATATATTTAAATGGAGACATTGATTTCATTTAATCTTTACACGTAGGATGGTTGAATATTGCAGTCCTACTTTTGACCATCCACGTCAGCAAAACTAAGGTTCCAGCTCATATATGTAGATTGGTGAAAGCAGAACACCAACCGTGACTTAGTACGGTTGATGCAAATACAAAATATATAAAATATATTTCAACATATTTCAACATATTTACTTCAAACATATGTATATATATAGTTAATAGCGTCTTAACTTATTGACATCCGTGTGGTGGTCAATTTTAAAATAATTAAATTTTTTCCTAAAACTTATATTTTGATTCTCAACTCAAAATAAATTTAGAAAAATGAGAGAATAAACTCAATTTTTTTTTCCCCTACGAATTAAGATTTATAAGAGATTTTTCAGCTTGGTTATTATTTGTAAGTAACTAATACTAGTCATGCACAAGGAATTACTTTCCTAAACTAAAATTTTTAATTTGAAATAAAAAACTTTTGAAAATGTACAAGTCCTAAACTTCACGAACTTCCACTGAGGGTTTATTCCCTTTTCATGACATTATTTATTAGTATTTACTTGTTTATTTCGTGTCTATATGTTTCTAGAAGTTTGATTTTGCATTAATACGTACATAAAAAAACATAAAAAGAATTTGAATTTAATTAAGGATTTGCATACAATATATATTTATGTGTGACTTTACTGGTATCATACACATGATCTTACAGAAGAAGGATTTCGTTATGACTATTAAGCGCAACCTTGAGTATTCTTCGGATCATCCACTGATTTTGATGGAATGACACATGCATAACCTTGGACCTAGTTAAAATATTAGCTTATTTCATCTACCACAATGCTATTTAAGATAAATCATTATTATTTTTTTCTATTCCTCTCTTGTTGTTGTGGTAAGTTACAACTAATTGTCTCATGACAAGTAATTGTTTATAATTACTCTCAACGCTTTCAATGAAGCTATCCACTTATATATATATATATATATATATATATATATATACACACACACATTTGCAAAAGTTTAAAGCTTGATTTATTAATTAAATATAAATAATTTGGAATGAAATAAACTAGGCTAAAAGTCTTAATCACATTACTTCAAATCAGTCCGTATTTCTCTTGTTTGAAAATTTCTTTGCACGCGGAAAAAAGTCAAGCCTAATATTTATACTAGATATAATATAGTATTTAAGAAATGCCGATGCAGCGCCAACACAGCAGCGTGAAGGTATGTCAAATGCTACCAATAAAATCAATATAAAAGAATTAATTATTTAATTATTAAAAAATAACTAAATTAAGCAATCTCTTCTCATTGGAGCTAGAAAAATAATATCAATTCTTCTTGTACGTCTAATTAAAAATAAAAAATAATATCTCCTTAGCTTTCAATGCTAGCTATCCGATCATACTCGGATCCGACGGGGAAATAATTTGACGTTCTCACCAATAAAGTCCAAGTCAAATCATCGACTTGTTTGGTTTTATGCTAATTAGACAACATAAGGCCGGCTTAATTATGATAATAAGCAAATTAGTTTAATTGGCTCTAATCAATAAAGTCTAATTGTTTGATTAACAATATATAATCTAAATATTATAAGTTAGTTTCAGGATGGTGTAGTTGTTAATGTGGAGCTGTGAACCAGATGTCCCAATGAAATAGCTGATCCAGCTCCTTTTCCCAAACAAAAAAAAAAAACAGATGTCCCAATGATTTGAGGAGCTCCTTTATCTTAATCTTAATCTTAATCTTCTTTATTATGTTCTTAATCAGAGAGTCGGCAAGTGCCGGCCACCTTGATAAAGGCTTCCTATAATCTTGGAACTTTGTCGGGCCCACAAGATCCAAAGAATAGACTTGGACAAATGACACGTGTGGGCCTTGCTTTCCATGCTGCCACGTGTACACTCATTAGTGAGTTTAAGAAGACTGGTTATGTCTTAAGTTCAAAAGTGATCTTAATTGACATTTGCTTTTTGATTTTAAAAACCCAAGCGTGTTTTGGTCTGTTAGACCTAGAGTTTGAATTTTAATTCTGATTTTAAGAAAATCCGCTTTATATAGAGTGTTTACTCCCTACTAAAAAAAATTAGTTTGAATCTCAATTTATATATATTAAGAACATAAATATATTAAATAATTAACTTCATGTATATGCACATTTTTAATATGATTTATACATGCTTTATAAAAAAATTAATGAAACATATATTATATATTAAATAAATCATAACATTAATGTTACATTAAAAAAAACACAATAATAAACCATAAGCTCTTTTAAAACATGAAACCTATATTTTTTAAGCGAAATATACGGTACTTCAACTTAGATCCAAAAAATAACAATTAAAAAAATATCACAATCCAAACTATACAAGGTATCTCCACTGATTTTCAAGAGTGAATTAATAAACATCAATGTTTATTTTTACTCACGTACATTTCATGATTTCATATTCTATATGTATATGTCAGAATAAATGAAAAGCAAGAAACATGCCATCGTTTATATAAACACTGTATGCATGAGGCGCATGATGTGCTTTTTTAGAGGAAACAAGAAGTCAAGTTTGAATATAAATTATATAGGAATGTGCTGGAAGATAAGTTTGGATAGACTTTGTATTTCTAAATCATAGGGTTTGAATGGAATGAAACATGAGGATTGGTGGCAAAGTTGGTAAACCAAACTTTTAATTCCAAACTAAATGAGAAATAACTTCAAAGACTATATATAAATTCTTTTTATATATATACAAAAGTGAGTACAGGACAAGGGAAAATCAAGTTTCTTACTATTCACATTAAATACATCATTTTCTTTTTTTATATGATAGCAAGACTTTTTTGTTGTTTGTGCTTTGTCATTGCACAAGAAAAATAAATTTAACGTTAATACGTGCATAGCATCATATTTGTATGAAGAACAAAAAAAAAAAAGTGAGTTCTAAAATCATTTAGATTTTACTGATTTGACGAGTCTAGAAGAAAAATGAAACACATGATATATATATATATATATATATATTACAAAAAAAAATTTGCATTTTATGCACAAGACATATTTAGAATTTCAAATTAGAGTTTTTGTCAATAAACTTTCCCATCATAAATAAATTAAAAAATAAATATATGATTAAATCTAAAATAAAAATATTCATGTATTACAATAAGGGATAAGCGTTCTAATTGAAATGATTTATCCATTTATTTAAAAAAAATATAATATAAGTTTTTTCTCTCTCAAATTATTTTTTACCTAACATTTTTGTCAAATTCCAACTTCAGCGTGCATCCCGTTAAATAATATATATATATATACATATATTTATAAACAAAATATATATAAGGTGACTAAGGTATAACTTTAAAGAATTAATATATATAATTTCTTTTATATTTATAAAAGTGAACATAGGATAAATAAATTAAAGAGCAAGATTATTACAGTTCACATTAAATATGATTTTTTTATATGATGGCAACAACTTATTGATGTTAATTTGTGTTTTGTCATTGTATTAAAAAAAACAAAATTTAGTGTTAATACATCGCATCATATTTGTATAAAAAAAGTTTTTAAAAAATTGTGATTTTAGTGATTTAACATGTCATAAAAAAAAATATAACAAATGATTTTTTTTTATGCAAAAAAAAAAGAGCACACGTTATACAGGAGATATAAACATTCGAATTGGATTTTTTGTCGATATATAAACTTTCTTGTCACAAATAAACTTTCTAAAAAATTATGATTAAATAAAAACAAAGTTATCTTTGTTTTACAATATGAAATGCAGTTTTCTCTCTCATATTATTTATCACCTAACATTTTTATCAAATTCCCACTTGAACATGCATGCCATTAAACAATATTTAATATTATATATATATATATGTATATGTATTTTTTTTCTTATAAGCAAAATAAACACAAGATGACTAAGGTATGGAAACTAGACTTCATTTATTCAGAGAAGACTAAATAGTGAATAAGACCTTTTGATTATGTTTAAACCTAATTAAATTGACGTAAAGCAGCCATTCTAAAATAGGACAGTTCTATTAAAACGTGCATGAGGTTGTACAAAGAGTGGTCACCAACCCAACTACCCTTTTTACATCTTTCTTTATCACAGAAGAAGAAAGAAAGAAAGAAAGAAAGAAAGGAAGGAAAAAGTATAAAAATAAATAAATAAATTTATTTATTAATTGTTTATTTTTAACTAAAAATTTATATAAAAACTTTATATTAGAACACCAATGAACTCTTAATTTATTAGCATTTGATTCTCTAGTATATGGTGTTCATATTTTTATCATGAAAATTGGCATTTGAACATCGATTCACACATGATGATGGCATAGGTGTATTAAAAAATTAAATTCACATTTGTGCACCTCCTTGCCATGGCTTGTGTCCATGTTTTATTACAAAAAACTATTTAGACTATTCTTTCGATTAAATATAAATCTCCCATTTTTTAAATATTGCAAGTACTATATGTAACTAAACTCAAATTAAAATCTCTAATAACAACTCATTTATTATTTTAATAATTTATTAATTAGATCATTAATCACACTAAGCAACCTCCGTCAATTGGTGCATTAATTAAGTATTGAAGAAAAAAATGACACATTCTTATCATAGTTCCGAGTCCTCCGGAAAAAAAGTTATAAAAATTATTAACTAGTTTAATACCTTATTTGAATTTCTTCAATGCTTCGCCACGTTTGATTGGGATAAAGAATAATTTTCTCAACCAAAAATAAATATATTTATTAATTTTTATATTAATAAATACTTATTATTATCTTTAAAAAATAATTTTTAAATATTAGTCATATCAAAATTTTGATCAATGTAAATAAATTTTTTATTCAATATTTTTTAAAAATAACATTGTATTTTTATTTCCCAATCAAACATTTTTTATTTTTAATAAAAAATACTAATGAACAGTATGTTTTTTATAAGAAAAAATAATAATGATAAAAAGTTAATTCTAAATATAATAATAATAGTGGTAAATGCTAACTACTGTGTACTCTTTTAGCATTCAATCAATCTCATATATAACATATTTTTGTCTAATCGAAAAGACAGATTTGAATTTAAACTTATAAAACATATTTTTATCTAATTGAAAAGGCTAATTCGAATTTAAATTTATACAGGGTGAAGACTTTAAAAACTTGTGCTTCTGTTTCTCATATGTGTCATGCTCTCACACAAAACTTATTTATATTTATTAAAAAAAAAAAAGTAGAATATCCTATTTAGTCCTTCTAATATAGTCAATATTTCTTTTGGACTCTCGAATATAATTGTTCTTTGAAAGTCCCTGTATTTTAATTTTTAAAAAATATAAGTCTATTTTTTTAATATAATTTGTCCTTAATAAATTCATATAAAAATTTATATTTCTTAAAAATTAAAATGTAGTAATTTTGTAGGGATAAATTATATTAGAGAGACTAAAAGATAGATTGACTATATTAGTGGGATTAAATAGGATATTCTATTTTACGTTTGCCATTTAATACGATATTTTACCAACAAATCCAATAATTCTTATTAAAGAGAGAATAAAAAATAAAAAATAAAAAATAAAATAAAACAATGGAGTGGTAGTGAGTGGGAAAGGTAGGGTGGGTGTGTTGAGGGAGGAGGGTCAAAAGAATCAGGTAATAACTAACAACGGCAGCAGCTGCCGGCCACGTGCGATGGGGTGTTGGGAGTGGGGACAAACGGCGCCAACGTGGGGCCCTGTAATACTGCGGGGCAGAACTGACCAACGGCCACTATGGGCCCCACATATGACGTGGCGTATTGAGCGGATGGCGACGGGACGGTTGGTCGGTCGCACCGGACCGCTGGGCCCCACTCCCCCGCGAAATCCTCGGACCTTCTGCCCTGCTTATTATATTTTGAAAATAATGATAATAATAATTATTATATTTATTATTACATGGAAACAATTTTTTATTTTTTATTTTTTTATCTTCACAGTTTATTGCAACATTTATTTTCCATTTTTATATTTTAAAATATTTTAACACATTTAAAAATAAAAAGAAAATAAAATAAAATTCGGATTAACCCTGATTATTTCAAAAATCAATCATATATTGCTTGCTTTGATTCTTACAATGACAGATATGACAGATATGAAGAGAGTTGACTTAAAGGAGTCATTTATGAAAATCAAAAGAAATCTCGAGTTTATGGGTATCAGTAAACTAGGTGATCCAGTTATTAATATAAACTATGATCAGACTTTTAGTTCATGGAGGTATTAGAATACGTCATATAGCTTTTTTGATTGTTCTGGGTAATATTTTCTTAGACTACTTTTTTTTTATTTTGTGCATATGTTTTTTAAGTTTTAATTAAACGTTATTTATTCATTTTATAAAAAAATATTAGTAATTAAAAAATATATATAATTAGTGAACTAGATGCCAAATATAAAGTTTATGAACATATTTTAATATGTACTAACAATTAATTAATTTTTTGTATATATATAAATATGGTACCCCCGTGATTGACTTGATGTTGCCTATTTCGGCGTTGAGAGTGGCGAATTTTCACTTGGATTGGGTTAACAAGGAAAAATCAAAACTCGTGAGACTTGTGACAAATGAGAGAGTGCCATGTCACTAATAATCACGTCTCAAATTAAAAACAAATATATACAACTTTAATATGAAACGGATCCACTTCAACAAGTGTACTAACTAACAAGATTCGTTGTTATATTCACATGCCATGACTCACGCATGACACACCCAGACACCCTCTTTGAATTATTTCATTTTTAATATTTTTGTTATTTTGTATTTACTTGACTTTAACGTTAGGCTTACTAATTTGTTTGTTTCGTTTATTGTTGTTCATGTTAAATGTTTTCATCGATCATTTTACACTTTTTCAGCATTGAGTACAAGATAGTTGTTATCTAGATTTTCTTTTCTTTCTTCTATATATATATTAAATTTTTATTTTTAATTATCAAGTACAAATATTTGTTTTATATCCATAACTCACATTAAAAATATGAATTTAAAAACTCAATTTATACAGTTGGATCGCACAAGTGGTATAAAAATCAGTTTTTTCACGTGCATATTTTTGACACATGATTTGTTTAAATTTGTAAAAATAATGTTTGTTTTACACCCGTTAGTTGTTTTCATATTAATGCTAATTAAATTTATTATTATTATTATTATTATTTATGACAATTTAATTGAGAAATAAATAATAAATAAAAAATGGGATGTTAACAAGTCAAGGTGGCGGTGTTGAGTCAATAAATACAAAAGCAGACACATGTTAAGAAGAGAATCTCTTGGACATAGTTTTCCACGAGGAGGAGAGCAAAGAGCAAAAACACATTTGAAGATAAAGCTAATTTAAAAAGCCAACCTCCCATGTGTCACATTACCCTCTGCCCAAGGCCTCCACCAAAACCCTGCCTTCTCATGTTTTTTTATTTGATAGAAAATTAATTTATTTTTCCCCTTTTTTAATGAATGTGTGTCCAAAAATTTATTATTATTACCGACAGTGGCAGAACTAGGGCCAAAATCAAAGGGTACTAATTTTAATTTTTTTTAAAAATTATATTACTTTAAATTTAAAATTATAATAATTAATATTTCAAAAAATATACCACGATTATATTGCTATGAGATAAGAGTTGAATTATTCAGTCAAATCCAATCTCGTTTCAATTTAAATATGAAATTATATTAATTCAAACTAAATAATAATTAATATTTTAAAAAATATAAAATATATATACATCTAACAACTATCACTACTAAGTAAAAGTTGAATCATTCGACCAAATACAATCTAATTTTAATTAGTTCAATAGTAAGACTCACAAAATTATGACATTCAACAAAATCAAAACTTATTATAAAGTTGTTTTTAAAAATTTGAAGATTTTATATAGAAAAATCATTAGAGTAAATTTTCAATAGGGTGAAGCAACTTGTTACGATAGAATATAAAAAATAAATCCACATGATCCAAGATTATATTAAATATAAACATATAAATACATTCATATTAATTAGAAATATAAATATAATATATATCTATATATATATATATTAGTATATGTATATATATATATATAAAAGATGGGGCCAAGGGGGTGCTCAAGTCGTTTAACTAAGTTATAGTTTAGGTAATAAAAACTCGAGTCGTTTAACTAAGTTATGTCAATTTCAAATTCTTATATACATAAAAAAATCACTCATTAAAAGTGATAATAAATTTATCTTTATTATTAATAAATATATGAATTTCTATTAATAGGTTATAACTCGGAGTGGTACATAGTTTAGTAGTTTAAGTAAATGATTTTGAGGAACTGTGTCCTAACTCACTGGTAATTATCTGTACTTGCAATTGAGAGGTATTGAATTTGAGCATCACATATTATAATTCATTTTCTGAGACCCCTGTGAGGTCAGTCTAGCTACTGTAATTGGTGTTTACTGATAACTACCCGTACTTGTGATTGAGAGGTATTAAATTTGACCATCTCATATTACAATTCATTTTCTAAGAGACTTCTGTGAGGTCAGTCAAACCACCGTAATTGGTGCACTTTCATATTCGTTTATCATTTATAAATTTTATCAAAAATAAAAAATAAATTATTTTGAATTCAAATATATATATTTTTATTTTAGCAGATTTTTAGTACATCACTTATATAGATTTAGAGACCATTGCTCTTAAGAATTATTGTGTTGAGTTAAATTAAAAAAAATAATTATGTCCCATCAATTATGAGTTTTAGGAATTTTTTTTAATCATAACTTGAGCGATTAATTATTGGAGATGATAATGCATATCACATGAGTTTGTTATCAGAGAATAATATCTCTTCTGTAATTTTGTTTATTAATGCTTTGGTGCTTCCTCTAGGAAAGATGAAATTTTGAAAAGATAATAAACAATTTATACATATACTAGTGCTACCATTTTTTTATTTTTTATTTTTAATCCTTTAGATTTTGTAAGATCCATGAGTTCTAGATCAACAACTACAAAATTTAAAAAATTTAAACTCAAAATTATTTGTTTAAATGACTCAAGTCTCTATTATTTAGAGTAACTTCTCTTAATTATTTCACATTTGTTTTCTCACAATTTTAATAGTGGAAAAGAATAAAAAAAACATTTATTTTAATGGGACTTTGAAAAGATAATAAGCAAATATATATAGATATATATGTCATAGACTTGCAACATAAATTTAAATTTCACGAGAAAAGTGCACACATATATATTGTTATTGTGTATTTTTTAAAAATATTTTTAAAGTTTTGTATCATCTAAATTTTTAAGATCCATGAGCTCTAAACCAATCAAAACGTGATACTAAAAGATTAAAAAATTTAAACTCAAAACTATTTCTTTAAATGGTTCGAATCTCTACCACTTAGCCACCTCCTGACTAGTTATCCCATATTATTTGCTCATACATTTAATAATGAAAAAGAAAAATAAATTATTGTTTATAATATACTTGAAATAATTAATTCTAAGAAGTGATAATGGCAAGGGTTGCGAAAATGTCTTTATTAATGCTGTTTGCATATGATCCATAGCAGCATTGTGACCATTGATTTATCATGCTTTTAGGTTTGCCATCTCAAAATCTAGCAACAAGAATTTTCAACAACTCTTTTTATCAATGTCATCATCTTGATGATTATAACATGACAGACAATTAAATGTCATTCTGATTAAACCCCAAAAATTTTGATCCATGTGAGTTTTTTTTTTTGCCGACATATAAATTACATTTTTATAAACCATAAAAGAAAATTTTTATATTCTAATTATTTAAGGGCTCATAAAAAATTTATAATAAAAGTGTGTAATTATTAATATCTCACTGTAAAAATCATATTTGGTTATTTACTCTTACATAAAAATTTTTATTTAATTTTATAACTTTATTGACAAAAAAAAAGTTTATAAATTTTATGGATTTTATTTATTTATTTATTTATTTATTTTTCTTTTAACAATAAACGAAGAGAAGAAAATAAATGATAGTTCACTAACAAAAAGAATTTTAATTGAATTTTAATCATGTAAATATATAAGTGAATAAAAGTAATGGATAAAGATATACAAGTAAATATCCCTATTTTCGAAAGGGGTATATATATTGTTTCGTTTGATTACTTGGAGTAAATTATAATTCACCTTTTTTTTTTTTTCCAATTTACTAATATGAATTTGAAAAGGCCGGTTTTAAGATAATGTTCATTATAAGTGTCAAAATAATTCACAAAGTGACAAATATCTGTTTATTTATTTCAACAAAATTTGATGTAATTTTGGTTGATGGGGAGCTTTCAAGTTACTGTTTAAGGTTTCCTTTATACAATTTACAAATGATTAAATGGAAGTTTTCAAACTATTAAATTTTAACTTATATATATATATAAGTTCTAATAATTTTTAATGATATATATTTTTTCAGGGTTTTTACCTACTTGTCTTTTAAGAGTCATAAATTTCAATGTGAGATATCAAGAGTCTTATTTATATAAAAAAATATATTTTTTATATATATTTTTTTTTAACATACGTGACAACACCTCTTATTGTCATACAAAAAAAATATTTAACTGTATTTTATATTTATTTTACTTTATATTTGAGAAAACTTTATAGATAAACCATTTTATCCACAATTTTTCCATTACCTAAGCTTGCCATGACTAAGATGGTCCTGGTCAATTCTCACCTGATGTCATAGTCAAATGAAAATCGAGATATCAAGGATGTGGCACATGACCAACAAAAGCTTTATTTGAATACACACACGAGGATCATTCCACTAACGTTCATAGATTAACGACCAACTTTCTTGATCTTCCGGCACTGGGCAGGTGTTAGCCTCCATACATGGTCTTATGACTTTGTAGAGACCTATGTTTTAGTAAACAATCGTTCGATTTAACGTTGATCAAGACCGTTGGATTTCAATCCAACAGGTATTCACTATCCAATGAACATTATCACTGTTTTTCTGAAAACCTTAGATCAGAAAGTAACGGTCGGGATCACTCATATGTATAGTTTTACTATGCTTATAATTATTAGCACAGTAAAAAATAGGATGTATAGTATTTTTATAATATTGACTCAATCAATTTTAGCTATCTAATTTGATTTCTACTAAATCTAAAGTGGAACACAAGGAATATTAGAACAACCAATTGAAAAAGGTACCATGCTAGAATACTATTGATATTACTATTTATGCGCCTATTTCTTTCTATCTCTCTCTTCTCATTCCTCTCTTAATATTTTAAAAATTTGGGGACATCCCTATAAACGTCACAAATGAATTTTCTTTTATATGTATATATCAATGTGAATTCTTGACTATTTATGTTTTTTTTTAAAAAACAATTCAATCTATCACTACCATTGGACCCATTTTACTTTTCATTTAAAAAAAAATATTTTTTTTTTATTTTTAAAGCGTGTCAATTATGTAAAAGGCATACACAAATATAAAATTAATACTTCAACACATATATTCTCAACTTATGTAAACTGAGGTTCAAACTCATCTTTTCAACAATGATACAAATATCATTTGAAATCACTGGTATAAAAATTTTAATTGTTATAATTTTTTCCATCCATGTTTCAAAGGAATACAAAGTGGTTCTGTAATACACTATGAATTAATGTTTTATAATAATATTCTTAAAAAAAGAAAAATTGAAAACGGTTGATGCACTGAGGTTGCAAACAGTTGGTGTTTGCACATGCGAGATTCTTTTTTCTAAGGAGTGAAGAAAAAAA
Organism: Dioscorea cayenensis subsp. rotundata; assembly: GCF_009730915.1. Classification (NCBI taxonomy): domain Eukaryota; kingdom Viridiplantae; phylum Streptophyta; class Magnoliopsida; order Dioscoreales; family Dioscoreaceae; genus Dioscorea; species Dioscorea cayenensis. The sequence goes on along the minus strand of NC_052490.1, from coordinate 32,204,176 downwards.
AAAATGTTTTTAAGATAATTTTGCACATGGTGTTGAGCTAGAGAAATCATGTATTTATTTTTTAAGTGGAACATATTGCATGTTGAGTGAAAAAACATACTATTTTATTAATTAGTTCTGCCTCAAAATTAAACTAAAAAAAAATGGAGAACATCACATAAGGCAATTGGCAATCCATAAAGACAGGGATAAGTTTATGTAGGATGTCTAATCAGGAGATATGAGTGTGGGGTTAAAATTTTGGGAAAAGTAATAGTTTCCTAAAATTTACAAAAAAGAGAAAAACTGTTACTAAGTCATTAATGGTGTTAACTCAAAGAGACAAAATCGCATTTTATTTTAAAATTAACTTATATAATATAAATAAATATTTATTTATTATTTATTTATTTTAAGTTTATTAATTTATTCCAAAATTCTCCTAAATAAAAAAATTTAAATTTTTCAAAAATCTAATAAAATCATGTTGAAAAATTATATTTTTTATGTCACGTGGCAGTTTTTTTTTATATGAATGGACGATTTTTGCCACTATAAAAATGATCAAAAGTTAATCATCGTTAATGCTGTTTTTCTTTTTTTCTTACAAATTTGAAAAATCATACATCATAAAATTGAAAAAAAAACCACATTCCTTATTTTGCAAATCTCGGAAAACTACAAGGTATTGTTTTTTTACTTTTCCCTAAATTTTTTTACAGGAACCAACAGACATTTAATTTAATTAGAATTAATAAAATTAAATTATTTTTTTCTATGAATATTGTTAATTGTTTATTACTATTAATATTTTTTGAAAATTAACAATTAATATATTTTTTATTTAAATATTAATTTTTATAAAATACTCCCTCTGTTTTTTTTATCTGTCGTGAATAACCGAATTTCACATACCAATAAATTTAGTTATTTCACAAATTTTTATAAAAAGTTTGTTATCTTTCCAAAATTACCAATAATTTATATCTTTACATTTCTCTCTCATATTTAATTCTAATAAGAGAATTGAATAGAGTATTATGGTAGTTTTGATAAAAAAAAATAAATACTTCTTAATATAAAAAAATCGATGAAAAAAAGAAACATAGGGTTTATGACGGATAAAAAACGAATGGAGGGAAAGTAGTTATATAACGCCTATCTTTTTTTCTTTTTTCTAAAGGTAATGGTAAATAGATGGTTTATTATGGATTTTTACCATTAGTATCCAATATAGAGATGGACAAGATAGTAAATGCAAGAAGATAAAGATACTTAATAAATCCATCTAGTTATTAGTTAACATCACAAGAAGGCACTAACCAACGCACCTAACGCAACCAACACAAACTAATTTCATGTCCTAGTCAGTTTTTTGAGTGAAAATAGAAGCCAAATAAACTCAACCAAAATTTCGAAAATAATGTTTCGGAAACCTTTCCTTTTTATGGCAAAACCCCCACCCCACCCACACACACACAACCCCCAAATTATTTAAATTATTTAAATAATTATTTTTAATTTTAAAATTAAAATTCTAGAATGAAAAATTATAAAATAACATGTTCGGGCATGAAAAGCCCGGCCGGCCCGGACCGGCCCACATGAACATGAAAAATAATTTAATTAAATGCAAATAGGCATAGGCCATAGGTGTAGTGGTACGTAGGATAGTTAAAAGAGGTTTTCTCAAAGTAATGGATAGGATTAATGACTAATTAGGGTACAATTAGTGACTAAATTGGTCAACTAAATTAACTGTGCATATTTAAAGACTATTGAAATTTGAAAGTATGAAAAGCAAGTGGAAATATTTAAAAAGAAAAAAAGGGAGGAAAAAATATAAATTTTAAATAAATAAATAAATAAATAAATCAAAAGAGACAAAGAGCCTTCGGCGTCGAGCGTATTTAAAGTCCTCCATTGGAGCTCTTCGAGGCCATCGAGGAAGAGAGAGAGCGAGAGAGAGAGGCATAGCAAGGGATCATAGTGCTGTGCGGGAACAAGGGAGGCGGCGAGAGGCCCAAAGGTGTGGTTTTTCTTGCGGTAGTGGGGTTTAGTGGGGGGATTGGAAAGTTGGGAGAGAGGGAGAGAGAGAGAGAGAGAGAGAGAGAGAAGGAGGAGGAGAGATGAAGTACGTGCTGGTGACTGGAGGAGTTGTGAGTGGGCTGGGGAAGGGAGTGACGGCGAGTAGCATCGGAGTGGTGCTTAAGGCCTGTGGACTCCGAATCACTTCCATTAAGATTGGTATTTTGCGTGCTTGATTTTTCTTCCCCATTTTTCTCTGTCCTTTTGGGGGTTTGGGAATACTAATTTTTTGTTGGTTTTCTTTGGGGGAAGCACATAGAGAAGTTGCGTGAGCTGTTTTGTTGTGGTTTTTTTTTTTCTTGAGGGGGTTCAGAAAGTTTGGGGTTTTGATGAAGCTGGTTTTGGTTTTGTAGCATTTCACCGAATGGCTGAGTTTTTCTTTTTGATATGTATGAGTGTGCGCGCGCGCGCGTTTGTGTCCATAAAAAAAAAAAGTATGGATTTTTAGGTGGAAAGATATGACATGACGGTAGTGTGATTTTCGTTAATTTGCACATCTTTTCGTTTTTTCGTTAATTTTTTTTTTATATTTTTTTTTCAGAAGCTCGAACAGATTTTTTTATTTATGTGATAATGATGAAGAAAGAAAATGAAGAAAGAATTTTTGATAGCTTTAATTGATTTCATATAGATGGATTTGACATGGCTTTGAATATCTAGCAAGCTGAGAAAATGGATGATTTTTTCCCTTTTTAGTAAGAATATTGAAGCTTCAATATTGCCTATTGAAGCGAGCTTTCATGCTTCTATACTTGTTATATTGTGAAGAGAGATTTCAGACACCAGGTTCTCCTCTTCTTAAGGAAAAGCAACCAAGGGACCCAATGTTTCTTGCTCAAGCAAAAGGGAAACCGCTATCAAATGGAAAAGAAAGATAGACTTGTTGTATAAAAGAAAATTTCTCTTTTGGTTGGATGGGGACCATGACTTTTTATGTCCTTTTGAATGTCTTGACATGATGCTGAACATGGGATGTTTGTTTAATAATTCATATGTGTTCTTCCCTTGGTTTTAATTGGTAGTTTGCAGCTGAGGATATGTGTTAACTAATCAGACATTTTTTTGGATGCAATTGTTTTGTTAGTCTTTGAGATGATTATCAAGCCATATTGGCTAGCTGAATGCCCCTGGTTTTTTATTTTTCATGTCATGTGCTCATTATGTTTATTGAATGCTTGTAGACCCATATCTAAACACAGATGCCGGGACAATGTCGCCGTTCGAGCACGGGGAGGTGTTTGTTTTAGATGATGGTGGTGAGGTAAGGAAGAACCTCTTGCCATCCTTTGCTTTATGCTAGTTCACTGTGTCCTTTAGTATTAAGTTATTGTTTAATCTGGTCATCTTTGTTTTGTTCCTAGCATGAGCAGATGCAACCATTTAGTGTTTGGAAGACTTGAACTAAAGCACTTAATTTGTTTAATATTGCAGGCTCTTTTTGTATTTCTCATTTTGATTAATTACATGTAAAATAATCAACCAAAGGTTTCCTATGTTTGGACTCTTTTGACAGGCTTCCGCTTCATGCATTTCCTTATTTTGAAGTATTTATATGTTAAATAAATTGATCAAGCTTTCTCTTGCTTTATATAACATCCAAACCACCTTTCACTAGGCTCTTCTATAAGCAAAGAGAATACCACCTTTTTCTTTTCTTCTTGTTTTAAATAAAATTGATCTTGATAAAGTGGGTCTTCTCTTTCTAACGTTTTGTCATTCTCATTTGGACAATCCGGATGTTTCTAGTTTATAATTATCTCATAAGTTTCACTCTCAGTCAGCCAGAATGCTCTACTGACAGTGACTTCAAGTTAAGCCTTTCTCTGTTTTCTTAGGCCTTCTTTCTTTTTTTTTAATAAACCTTATCTGTTTGGAAAAGTTTATTTTTGGGTCTATTTGCCTTGTTGAATTCACTTTTCTTGCACTAAAGTTGTTAATATTTTTGAAGGTTGATTTGGATCTGGGAAATTATGAGAGATTTCTTGATATCAGATTAAAGCGTGATAATAATATCACAACCGGCAAGATATACCAGGTACCAATATACAAGGCTGCTTTTCAGAAAGTGTATTTATCTAACTTGTTTTAAATCTCAAGGCGTGTTTTTTTTTATGAACTTCATAGACATTTAAATCATCTGCCAATTTCGAACCCTATTACTCATATTTGTCTTTTTTTTTTCCCCCAGAGTAACTCACTTTTTTCTTTGTTTGTCTTTGCTATGAATGATAGCATGTCATCAACAAGGAGAGAAAAGGAGATTATTTGGGGAAAACTGTCCAGGTAAGTTCAACTGGTTGTTGTTATATTCTTTCTAACAATGTAGAATATCCTCCTCTGTGATGCTGAACCTGTTTCTGTTTCATCTGAAGGTTGTTCCTCACATTACCGACGCCATACAAGAATGGATAGAGCGCGTTGCAATAATACCCGTTGATGGCAAAGAAGGGCCTGCTGATGTTTGTGTGATCGAATTGGGTGGAACTATAGGTGAAGACAACTATTGAATTTGTTTATATGCTTCAAGAGAATAATTTATGCGCCTTGCTATTGTAAATTATACTTCATATTACACGCCCCATACTAGTGTAAGTATGCGATTGCAGGGGACTCGATCTTTTCACGGCATACTGAGAATGGCATTCTTGATGCAGGGGATATTGAATCCATGCCATTTATTGAAGCTTTGAGTCAATTTTCTTGTCGTGTAGGTGAGTAGATAGCTTATAGCTCCAATGCCTCTGAGTAGATGGTTTGATATCTTTATTCTCCCTTTCTGTTTTCTTTCTTATTATTTTTTTCGCACGTCCTTTGTTTCAGGTCCTGGCAACTTCTGTCTGGTTCATGTCAGCCTAGTGCCAGTTCTAAATGTAGTTGGTGAACAGGTAAGGGCATTTGGTTTATGCCTTGTTTGTGCACTTATTACTTAGACTCTGCACCAGTTGCTCAACGCTTATGATTTAAGCAATCAGCCTCTGAGAAACTCTCGTAACTTCCTGTAGAAAACAAAACCAACACAACATAGTGTTCGTGGTCTGAGAGGTCTTGGATTGACACCTGATATCTTAGCCTGTCGCAGTACCACGGTCTGTTTCCATGCCCACTACTTGATTTGTCTTCGCTGCATCTTTACCTTTCTTATTTATATGTTGATTCTGTTGTGGTTTTTTTTGGGCAGGCTCTGGATGAAAATGTGAAAGAAAAACTCTCCCAATTTTGTCATGTTCCGGTAATGTGATAAGATTGTTTTTTAGTGCTGCTTACACATTATTCTTAGAGCTGGAGTTAATCTATCTGGTGCTAATTCTTTTTGGCAGGTATCAAATATAGTCAATCTCTATGATGTTTCAAATATTTGGCATATCCCTTTGCTACTAAAGGTTAATTTTGCACATGCTGATTTGCATGCCACTTTCTTGTCATTTTTTCTTCCAATATCATTTTGAAGAAGAATTTGTATAATATCTTTATGTGCTTGTGTACAACAGGAGCAGAAGGCGCATGAAGCTCTTATAAAGGCACTAAACCTTCAAGGGTTGGTCTGATGAACTCTTTCAAGTTTTTACTAATTCTTGTATAGCCTGCAATGTAATTTATTGTTTGTGATATCTGTATTGAATATGGGAAGTACTTACCTAACTCTTTATCATCTCACCAGTGTTGCTCGTGAGCCCATGCTACTCGAATGGATGGAGAGGGCTAAGATCTGTGATACATTGCATGAAACTGTGGGTGCTAGTTGTAACTTGCTTTACATTTTCTAGTGATTTAAAGACTTTGTTATCATATATATAATATAGAATGTGCTGACAAATTGTTAACTTTCAGGTTACGATTGCCATGGTTGGAAAATATACTGGCCTTTCTGATTCATATCTCTCTGTGTTGAAGGTCATTTCTCCGTGCCATGTTTTTTTTACCACGATTTTTGATCTTTTAAGATAGTAGCTGTAGTTCATTTTTATAAATTGAGTAACAGAAATTAAAATAAAAAAAGTGTTCTTCATGATTGGAAATGTTTCTCAATGGTAACTTCTCTTTTTTTTCCCTCTCAATCATGTTCACAAACACATCTAGTTATGAATAGAAACAGTCATTTATTGAAAAAACCACTTATAAAGGCATCATTCCTCCATGCAGGCACTACTTCACGCTTCTGTAGCCCATCGTCGCAAGCTTGTGGTAGAATGGGTTCCTGCCTCTGACCTTGAAGAAACAACCTTGAAAGAGGTTGGTTTGATTGTTTGAGACCTCTTTCTTTTTATCTTTATTATCCTTCTGTGAAAAATTTCTAAGCTATCTCTGTACAGGCACCGGAAGTTCACAAGGCAGCATGGAAGTTACTCAAGGTAGCTAATTTTTCTGTGGACATTTTGTCCACAATTCTTTGTTATAAGAACTGTTTGTGAAATGAACATCCATTGCAGAGTGCGGACGGTGTACTAGTTCCAGGAGGATTTGGAGACAGAGGAGTGGAAGGAAAGATACTAGCAGCAAAATATGCCCGGGAAAACAAAATCCCATTCCTCGGCATTTGTCTAGGCATGCAAATTGCCGTCATTGAGTACTGTCGTTCCATTCTCAAACTCTGGGATGCAAACAGCACAGAGTTCAACCCAAATACAACAAATCCTTGTGTTATCTTCATGCCAGAGGTTTGTACATTTCTTTCATTATATGATTCCTGAGATTTTGCTGCATTGCTGACTTATGAAACACAGGGTTCGAAAACTCATATGGGAGCGACAATGCGCCTAGGATCAAGAAGAACATATTTTGAGGTTATGGACTGCAAGTCTGCAAAGTTGTAAGCACACAAAACATACCTCAAAAACTCTCCATCTCTGCATTTGCCCCTGTTCAATGTCTGACTTCTTTGTTTCACCTTTTATCAGGTATGGCAATGCAGCCTATGTAGATGAACGTCACCGTCATAGATACGAGGTTTACCAATATCTTTGTCTTATGATTTTATTAAACAAACCGTGATATCTTCATATTCTGAATGTGGGCTTGTTTGCAGGTCAATCCTGAGATGGTAATGGAACTTGAAAAAGCTGGTCTTGCATTTGTCGGCAAAGATGATACGGGAAAAAGAATGGAGGTGAAAAAGAAAGAAAAATAGAAAACTAGTTTCATAGTTCTGAATGTTGGTATATAACTCTTTGTTTGTTATTTCTAAAATGTTAAACTCTATGTTTCTCCAGATTATTGAGCTGCCTTCTCATCCTTACTTTGTCGGAGTCCAGTTCCATCCCGAGTTCAAGTCAAGGCCGGGAAAACCATCAGCTCTCTTCTCAGGTACTCTTACCACAGATTGTTATCGACTAATTGAATCACGCACACACACGCACACAATAAAACTAGAGCAATATTCAAGACATAGTAGCAATGAAGCCGGAAAAAAAAATGAAAGAATAAATATTTAGGAATCACACAAAGACACAAATTGTGGGGTGCAACAACTGTGCCTACCCATGGAGTATAATGAGATATCAGTTATAACTTATTTTGGGTTAGTCTCATAGAAAATGCGAGGCACAACACTATATATATATATATTTTTTTTTTTGCCCATTTGTTTTGCAAAAAAAAGTAGGGAGTATAATCCAAAACGTAAATAAATACAACATAATTTTATAGATTTTTTGTATTAAAAAAAACCATAGTACAAAAATTTGTCAGTTACCAACAATCGGCATTGCCCACATGTGCACGTACTTGGCTAATCCTTAAATGGGGTATCGTCTGTGTCAAATTTTTTTTTTTTTTTGTGTTTGTCAAGTTACAACACAATTAATAGATAAAATTATCTGTAGTTAAAATAAAAAAGTCAGATTACCTTTAACATATCTGATTTCAACAAAACATAATAAAACTGGGATTAAGCCCAGGATTTTACTGTCTGTTAAACACAAAACAATACAAACACTTGTGCTTTAACTCAATCATTTGCACTGTACAGTTCGCTTATTCGCAAATTAAATGGGATATAACGTCAAAACATCTTGATAATGTACACTAAAAAATCAAACCCAAAACAGAAATTCTAATCCAAGAATGACAAGGAAAGTAACTCAGTCCATAGTGTTCCTCATATTTTCAAGAACAAATGAAACAGGTACTGATTATTATTAATGGTGTTATGTTGCAGGGTTGATAGCAGCTTCATGTGGGCAATTGGAAACATTGGTGCATGGTCAAGGGCATGTAAACAGGGTACAAACAAAGGTTGTGGCTAATGGTGTATTACCACAAAAGGTGTACCCAAATGGGAATGCAAATAAGTCTCGTAAGCTCATGGTCAATGGTGCTACCTTCTATGCCAATGGCAATGGTGTTCATGTTTAACTTTCTTATGTTTGTTAGCTTGAGATATTGGCTAGAATGGTAGCTGCTGGCTCCGGTCTTTTTTACAAGGAGGAGCAGCAAGTTTGTATTTGCCAGGCAATAGTGTCTTTCTTTTTAATTTTTTTTTTCTTTTTGTTTTTTATTTATAAGCTTGTGAAATTTTTGTTTGAGAGGACTTGGTAATGCCATTATCTGTACATTGTGATTGTGATTTTATTTTCAAAATATATATTAATCATATGATCTTCTCTCCTTTATTATTTTGTTATGAAGATATATTATTATTAAAAAATTGCTCACTTCCTGGGTTTGTGTTAGGGACCAACTCTCTCCTGCAATGTAATGGTGGAAATGAGTGGCATGTACTGATAGTTAAAAACTAATTAAGAAATATAAATAATACAAATAAAAATAAAAATTTAAAAATTTAAAACACATTTGTTTAAACAGTCCAAACACCAGTATGCAACCATCTTTAAAAGAAAATTAGTAAAAGATTTTAAAAGTTCTTGATTATATTGGATGACTTATCACAAACTATGAAGAAAAGGGGAACACATGATTGCCTCGTTGAAAGAAAGTCAAGCACCATTTTTTCGATCTTGGTCTTCGTATTCGAAGAGAATACCTGTAAATAAAATACACTTTAAAAAAAACTCAAAAAAAAAAATATACCACCTACACTGAAGTCACTGAACTCCCACCATACAATCTTAAAAACATTTGGAAGAAAAAACGAAAAATATTCCTCAAGAATGTGAGTAAATGTGAATTTAGAATTATAATATAAGATACTCTAAGAACGTCTCAATCACATGCGGACTAGCACCCACGGTTCCTACATATAAAACCTACACAACATAAAAATACATCTATCCATTTTTAATTATAATTTTATCTCAAAATATTACTCATATTAACCTTGATAATAAACATTAAAAAAAAAAAATACAATACCAACTTACATAATAAAACACAAAAGAAATACATACAAGAAACACAGATATATATGAGAGAACAAACAGTATTCTTCTTCTTCTTATTATTATTAAGCAGGGCCGGTGCCGGTGACGCCGAGATCGTCCTTGTTGTCATCCTTGCCGGCACCGAAGACTGGGCCACCCTTGCCGGCGGCATCAGGAACCTTATCCTGAATCTTATCTATCTGGATAGGGCCCTGGTCTTTCTTGGACCGGGGATCCATCTTTGTCTTGTTCTCTCCGCCCTCAACTGACTCGTAGGTCGTCGGAGTCAGTGAACCCTTAGGCTGCGCGCCCTGTGCTCCGGACATGGCTCTTGTTCAGTTGTTCTTCTCCGAGATCACCCTGAAATTAATGCTTGCTTTATTGTTTCTTAATTTGTTTCTCTTTGTTTTGGACTTAAGTTTATAGGGAGAGGTCAGGGTAGACACGTTGCTGTTGAGCGGTGGAGAGGCTCAACGGAGGTTGTAACACGTGTTTGGGTTTTATGCTGCACGTGTAGAGATGGCAGGGTATGTTTGCAGTTTGCGTAGAACCTCTCAACCGTCTGATTTATTGTTGCGCTAATATATATTAATAAAAATAGTCTCAGTTTTATAAGTAAATACAGAATTTTTTTTTTTTTTTTTTAAGCTTTACCAATAAGGCAATAAAGTAAAATATATAGGTTATTTAAGATATCATGCATAAACATCATATATCATATATAAAAAAAAATTCCTTTTCTAATTGTTTTGCTTACTTATTTGTCAAACCGAGAATCCTTTTTTATTTTACCAGAAACGTTTTATTTTTATTTAACGAGGTGATAGTTTTTATTAGAAGGATACATCATATAAACAGATTTATAGCTAGGAAATAAGATTTATTATTTTTTATTTCTAATTGTTTGTTCATCATGTGCCCATTTTTATTTTTTTATTAGCGGTGAATAAACAATAATTTTATTAAAATAAGAAACAATATCTATTTTTTACCATATTTTAAGTGGTTTAATATATATATATATATATATATATGAAAAAATTAACCTTCATGGTTGGAATCTATCACTGTGATTCTGTAAACAAACATGGTTTGAGTGACTCTTAAAAGCCTCTCTGTTATTTGATTTTGATCTGGGACTCCAAACTTCTTCATAGTTATCTGCAGATGCACATTATTCAGCCCTGTAGAAGAAGGAGAAAAGTTGAAACCATCATAACAATGCATTATTATAAGCCATATAACATCTCAAAAAAGATATACAAGGGCTAATACCACAGTTTGTGGGAGTGAGAAAGGATTTACAACTTTGAAGTAATAGTTGAGAGTCTTGCTCTCAGCTCTCCTGCAACAGCATCAATGAACTCCTCAGTGTTCAAGTACTGGTCTCTGGATACCCTGGAAAAGAGAAATTGATTTTGTAAATGAATGGTGAAATTTATAAATCATTAAGTCCAAAGAAATAAGGATTGAAGCAGCAAATCACAAAAAAAATATATAAATAAATACTTGGGTCCATGAATGAGAAGGGCAAGATCTTTGGTCATCTTCCCAGCTTCCACACATCCAATGCAAGCAGCTTCTAGTTTTTTAGTGAAATCAAGCAGTTTAGCATTGCTATCCAGCTTTGCCCTGGTGTGCGGTAAAACATATCATTGGTCAATTATTAATACATAACTTACATGATGAGAAAATTTATGAAATGAAAAGAACAACTTAATTGAAACCAAGAAGTTAGTTGGTTTCTTCACATTACAGTTAGGCTGATAATTTATACCTGTGTGCAAGCCCTCTTGACCAAGCAAAGATTGATGCAATACTGTTTGTACTGGTTTCACCACCCTTCTGGTGTACCCGGTAGTGTCTAGTGACGGTGCCGTGTGCAGCCTCAGCTTCAATAGTTTTTCCATCAGGGCAAACCTAAACAAATAGTAGATTCTAGTAAATAGATAAAGTAGAGCACAATGGAAAGATATCCCTAGAGGCGAATCAATGTTGCTGATCACGCAAACTAATTTAAATACAGAGAATTATATTAGATCCAACATTCATAAGATGCTTTCCGCACCAACTATTAGTAGAGAACATAATAGTTTGGCTGAATGCTTTAAGTTCACAAGTACTAACAATCAGAGCAAAAATAGAAAAATTAGAGTCCAGAAGACCATATTAGACATGCAAAAACATATGGCAAAACTACATTATGCCCACCAATCAGTAATATTATACATATATATAAACAAATGTATGTCTGCATATGCATAAATTGGGCCTGAATGCATAATTAGTGAAGGCTTTACAAAACATTTCATAGGGTATATGAGTGAAGAAGGGGGAGGCCAGTTGCCACATGCCATCTTAACTAGGGTTGAATCCGGGTTTAAACTTTTCTCACAAATACACGGGCAAGCCATACTTTGATTAATTCTTTTACATTAAAAAGTCAGAAAGTCAAAATGGGAAACAATTTGGTGTTTGGGAGATGGGGCTTATGAAACCGAGCATCCAAAAATAATCTCACCTACCTCTTTTTACAATATTTAATTATTTAAATAAATATATTTAATACTTAATTATTTTAGATCTCATCCAACATACACAAATAGAGTTCAAACTATCAACTTAGCCCATGAATTAGGCCAACATCCTGTAGGCCACAGCTTCTATAATAAATTTTCTCCACACAATAGAGTGGCATATGCTAGTGTCCTAATGAAACAGCAGGCATAATATAACTTGAAATTCTAATCATCAGAATATAATTCTAGAACTTGTCCACGTTTTAAGTCTCATGAAACCCATTAAGCTACTCAGGAATATATTTTATTATAGGCAGCATACTCTTACAAGGTGAGCAAACCAGATTTTTACATTACGACATACCAGTACTGATGTCATCAATCCGAGCGATCCAAAACCTGCACAAAGAAAGGAGAAAATGATTTTCAGATGGCAAAGGTGACTTCTCCATGATAATAGCATGATAACTATAGGTTAGTTCCAGGCAAACTGAAGGAAACAAGGTCCAGACCTTGAGCTAAGAAATCACTCTGCACATCACCATCGTAGTTCTTGCATGCCCAGACATAACCACCTTCACTCTTAAGCGCATAGGCAACCATATCATCAATAAGTCTATGCTCATACCTAAAACATCAAAATAAACATGTATGAATATCACATACAAGTTCAGGGAAAAAAATTTAGAAATGATGCTTTCTGCAGAAGCAATTCACCATATTCCAGCAGCCTCGAACTTGGCTTTCCACTCAGTTTCATACACTTCTTGAAAGATGTCTTTAAATCTGCACAAGGAAAAAAAAATCAATCCTAGGCGTTTACAGAATCCAGGTAAACTGTAAACTGTAAACTGTCAAATACAAAAAAGGACCAAATTTTATGTTGCACATGGATTTTATAAGGGAAGCTATTTGGAAGATCATTGCTGACATAGGGGAATAGCTTACCTTCCATCATATTTCTTAAGAATTGTGTTTTTAGTGCTGAGATAAAGTGGCCACTTCTTCTGATAAGCAGTGTTCATTGATGCCTCGGCAAATGACCGAATTGACTATGCATAATGAAGAGAATGAAAACCAAGCATGACAATAGCAATGTAAAGTCAATTCCAAAGATGCAGAATGAGTCAAACATCTAAGCTAGCAGGTGCAAACCTCATCAGTGTTATACATTGACAAGGCTACTCCTCCCGCACCAGTAAAGTTGAACACCTCTAGATTCACAGTCTCTTCTTTCCCCTCTAAAAGTACAAGAGTAAATGCAAAATTCTTTATGAAAATGAAATAATAAGAACAAGTTAAGAAAAAAAAAGCAGCCCATGTGATGTCAGCAATTGTTCATGGGGACTGGTATGACAAACTGAAACATGCAAACTTACCAAATACCAATTTGAGCTTGCCGGGGCCTTTAATAACCGTATCGGTTGCTCGGTACTGATCACCAAAAGCATGTCTTCCAACGCATATAGGTTTTGTCCACCCTAAATATATCAAAGATCAGGCCATGCAAAGAAAATATCATGTATACTGCACAGGAAAAAACAAAAACATGATAAAAGCTCTCAAAACCTGGAACAAGCCGAGGAACATTTTTGCAAATAATTGGCTCTCTGAACACAGTCCCTGCAGCAAAACCAATGATACAACAGATATTACATGTAAATGAACACGGTCACAAAAAAAAAAAAACAACAGCAACAACATTGTGTCATCATGACTAACCATTCAAAATGTTCCTGATTGTCCCATTTGGACTTTTCCACATAGTTTTCAGGTTGAACTCCTTAACGCGAGCTTCATCTGTTATATAAAGGCAAAACAGTACAGTAGAATAAATTCAACTGTAATCATGAGCAAATATTATTAAGTGCTAATACTTGAACATAAAAGGAAGACTATAAATTTATATCATATTGTCTATAATGATCAGTCAACTTCACCAGGAGTTATTGTTGCGCATTTGATTGCCACGTTATATCTGCAATTGAAGCGCACCAATTAGTGCTCGAATGCCATATATAGACGCTTAAAAAAAAGTCAGAACCATCAAGATTGGAGAGAGTGATATGTCAATCCAAGAAAGAAATTAAAAAACAGTGTCAAAAGAGGCAATTTCTATTACAATATGGATTTACAGAAAGAGAGATAATGCATGAAAGTTGAAAGTGAAAAGTTTAAGTAATCAAGAACCACCCTTTACATTGAAAAATCTATACAACAAAGGCACAATATTCAACTATTTCTCACTTTTGCAACCAAAAATTCATCTAATGCTCTGATTAAATGACAAGACAGTAAAGTTCCTCATAATAAAATAATGAGGAAGCTAGTGGCTAGTGGTGCATGCATCAAACTGTTTCAATGTTACAATACGGCAAAGAAGAAAACCAACAACAGCAGAAGCAAATGAAATAAACAAGTAGGTATAGTTAGAAATAGATCAAAAGGACTATCAGCTTAGGAAGAAAATACTAACTTTAGTGTAGCTTCTGCACTTTCAACTGTGACCTTATCATCTGTAGCATCACGATGAGGGAGACCCAAGTCGAAGTACTTAATATCCAAATCCAAGAAGGGGAAGATAAGCTGCCAAGGAGATGGCATAATTAAACAAAACTCAAAACCAATTAGAGAGGAAAAAAAACATCAAAACAGTCTGTCCACCTTCTCTTTGATTGATTTCCAGAAAACTCTGGTCATTTCATCCCCTGCAACAAAGTAATAATAACTTTGACGCATCCAACAACTAACATTAATCAATAAGCTAAACAAGTTCCACATATGCACAAAGACATAATTTTTTACTAGTGCAAAGGCGGGAAATTTCACCGAGCTTTGATGATAACGAACACCTCCAACTAAGTTCCACATAAAAAAAGAAAAAATCATCACACTCCCTAAATGTTATTGCATGCAATGATAAAAGAGCAATTATTGCTTAAAAGTTGAACAACAGAAGTCAAAAACAAGCAAATCAATTGTTCAGCACGAAAGGGCAAGGAAACACGGAACTCATGAAATAAGACTAACAAAAAAACACGACTCAAGACAGCACACAACACTCTGAAGATAGTTAAAGCAGCATACAAAATCGATCAGAGATCGCAGACAAGAGAGCCACAAAAAATCAACAAGAAATTGAAACTCCAAACGCGTAACTAAACATAGAAATGCTTTGAATTTAATTATAAAAATCGAAAAATCTACACAAAATCAAAGTCAGAAACCAAAACCAGCACACAAACTCATCTAATTCAATCCACAGAGATGAACAGCAAAACGAAACCAAAATCCGAGTGATCAAGGACATAGGTGGGATGGATCGGAAGAAAGGAGAGCGTGAGACACTGGATCATGGAAGCCGCGGTGACAGGAACAAACCAAACAGAGAAAGCGAAGGAGGCACTCACCATCCATCTCTACAATCGGGTTGGCGACCTTGATCTTCTCGAACGCCATTGTTCGCCGGAGAGCTCGTGACGCCGGAGGGTAAACGATGGGCGTAGAGCTCGGGGAATCCCAGGCTCTCAGTCTCGGTATAAGAAGGGTCCGAATGGTTGACCTTAGTTGGCCAGTCAACACCGCCAGCTGTCAGTAGCATTAGGGAAAGACGAAATCTGTGTTCATCTATATTTTGCGCACGTGTAGTCACGTGTGGATATAATAAGAGGCGGGTGGGAGCCTGAGAGGAGAATATCAACTCTAGTTTAATTTTTATTTAATTTTACATTTTTTAAATTATTACAATTATTTATTTATTATTTAAATGAACAGGGGATACAAATTCTCTGCTTCCTGGAACTGTGATAGTTAAAATTGTTTTTTTTTAATTGTTAAAATAATTAACTAGAAGAGAACAAAGGTGTAGTCCAACAGCTCTCACTTGCTTTACAGTTGAAGAGGTCTCGGATTCGAGCCCCCAACTCATAAATACACAACAGGTCTCTTATGAGAGTTGTGCGGTGTATTATTCCTCTATAGAGTTACATAATAAAAGAGATTAATTCTTATAAAGTCATTAAATCACTGTAATAAATGTATTTTTGTACTTGTTTATCTCTTCACATCACTTATTGGACATCATTTGTTGAAAAAAAAAATTATATAGAAGTTTTTCTTTATTCTTTTATTAATTAATTTCATAATCCAATTTGATAGTAATTTTAACAAATGTTGACTGTGATAATATAATAACTTAAGAAGTCAGAAAATATAGTTTAAAAACATCCTTTTGTTTCATATATAACTCTAATATGCATATGAAATAAAGAAAGAAAGTGGGGAATGTTTCCATACAGGTGTGTTTATAGGCTACTTTGCATACATACATACTTATCATACATCACTATTCTTTTCTGGAGCACTTTTCTTTTTTGATCACATATATAAATATATATAATTGATTCTATGTAATTGTTCAAATTAAAAATTAAGCTATCCATATCGTGGCATAATGATTTGGATTTTTCAAAAAATATGAAAGAAAAAAAACATATTTTGATGACTTACATATAGACTTCTTTAAATTTGAGAAAGAATAATAAATTGGGAATGCACTATTTTGATCCTCACCATTAAGTCACTCACTATGATAACCCAACCAGGGCTCATATTCTTTCTTGAAAAAACACTCAAACTTAGTTCCCAATTTCACATGAAATTCACTAAGACCTCTAGGTTTTTTTATACCATGTTCAAAGTCCAACACTATTACATTCTCCTTGGATAAGCTTCCTGAAATACTTACGTTTTTTTAAGGTTGAACCGGATTCTGCTATGCCTCAAGTAATCAATAACATACTTATGGATCACATATATATATATATATATATATATAATTGATCCTATGGAATTGTTCAAATTAAAAATTAAGCTATTCATATCCTGGCATAATGGTTTGGATTTTCCGAAAACATATGAAAGAAACTGACTGACTGACTTACAGACAGACTTCTTCAAGTTTGAGAAAGAATAACAAGGTGATAATGCACTATTTTGGTCCTCACCATGATTAGCCAACCAGGGGCTCATATTTCTTTTTTTTTAAAAAAAAATCTCAAACACGGGGCAGAGCCAAAAATTATATAGAGGAGGGCGGGGAACTACATGTTTTAAAATAATTAATTAACAAAACTTTTAAATTAAAATTTAAAATTATAAAATGCATTTATTTTTTTTTATAACAAGTAAAATTTAAGAGAAATAATTAAAATTAATTAATGTATCAAACTATATATATATATATTTATCAAAATTTAGAATAAATCCTAAAATTTATTTAATAAAAATTAAATTTATTTAGTTTTTTTTTAATAAATACTTATTTGCGATGTTTGTTTGTCTTTTCACATACTACTAAACTCATGATAAAAAGATATATTTAAAATTTGTGAATAAAACTCAACAAAATAAAAATCTAACAAGAAAATTGTAAAAATATAAAAACTATAAAAGCTCTTATTTCTAATTAAAAGAAATAAATATTATATTAATTTTGGAGAAATAAATGCATGAAAAGCCAGTACATAGGATCACTCTAGAATTTTGAAAAGTTAGTTAAAGAAGATATAACTGATTAAGCATTAAAATAAAATATTTAATATCTTAATGTATTATTTTAAAATCTAATAAAATAACCGAGATGAAATTAGATTGATTAAATATTAAATTAAAATATTTTTGTATTATGATAATTATTGGTAGTCTTTCAAAATTTAATTTTTTTAAATTGTTATTAAAAAAATTATAAAGATGAGGATTTTAAAAAACAAATGACCTAAACTAATTCCTTCATTCGCTTTACCGTTGGGTTGATATTGTTCTGATTTATAATTGTAAAAATATAAATAATATTTTTAATTAAAAAAATTCTCATTTGCAAGATATATGTATTTTAATAATTTATCTGAATTCATTTAAATATTTTTTAAATTATTTACATTTAAGATCTTAGTAAATACAAAATAAACCAATATTTACATATTTTTTAAAAATAATAAATTTCATTTAAACTTCTATATAAATTAACCATAATTTAAAATAAAATTATTTATTACTAAATTAAAGGTTTAATATCTCTCAAATCCCTAAATCAATGCACATTAATCAATCATAAATATTTTTATAAATTTTCTCAAAATGTTTTAAAAAAAAAACTCAACACAAGCATCTAATAAATGAGAAAGAAAAAAAATTAAATAAATCAAGTTATTCAAATGAAAAATTAAAAAAAATAGAAAATAATGAAAATATAATATATATATATATATATAAGCTTAAAAATAAAAATAAAAGCGGGAGGAAGGAGGTGGGCGACGGGGGAGGGGAGGGGAGGGGAGGGGCGTGGGGCGGCCGCCCCCTTATCCACCTGTCGCTCCGCCCCTGCTCAAACATGGTCTCCAATTCACATTAAATTCACTAAGACCTCTAGGTCTTTTTTTATACCACGTTCAAAGTCCAACACTATCCCATTCTCCTTGGATAAGCTTATTGAAATACTAATCTTTTTTTAAGATTGAACCTAATTTTGTTATGGCTCAAGTAATCAAAAATACACTCATGGAGAGTGAGGAGCCCACGATTGAGCCCAAAATTTGGGCCACGTCCTTAGAAGCTATGGTGGTGTTCACCATGAAGGTAATAGGAACAAGAAATATTCATGCCAACTCAACGGTGAGTGGTGCTCATGAGGCGACAATAACTTACGTAATTGCTTCGGTAGGTGTGCGCTGGTTAAATGGAGGTAAATGATAAAAAATAATTTTTTTTAAGCTATATGTACAATATAAACTCTATGGACATATAGTTAACGCTCGGATGATATTGAGATTTGCATATTTTAGATTGCTACAAGATCTGTACTCTTAGATAATTTTTAGTTTATAAATTGCTTCCAGATCTATACTCTTTAGGCAATCTTGGAATATATCAAATTTGTTTATCTTAACCATATATTATATTACTTCGGTTATGATGACTTAGATAAACATATTTTAAAATTTTGATTTTTATTTGAATTAGGATATGTATTTAATATATGTATATATTTTAATTAATTAATTAATTACTAAAAAAATTTATATAAACAATAATAATGCGTAAGTGTACGATAAAAAATATATATAATTGTATGTTTAATTGGATGGACGTGGAAAACAAATTTACAGATTTACATTTTTTGTGTTTGTTTGTACATGAATTTTATAGTGTAAAGATATTATCACCTTTACTTAAGAGATATGAGCTTATTTTTGTTGTGTTCTTTTTGATCCTTTAATTAATTAACTCTAATAACTAGTGATATCTAAATTTAATTAATTAATTAATAATGTATTTTCTCTTAAATGAAGTAAATTTTTTATATCACAATTGCGTTGCATTTGATAATAATTGATGTAATTTTTTTACTTTAACTATATTTTAAACATGTATTTTTTTATTTACAGTTAAAAAAATATCATTAATAAATAAACATATGATGTTTAATTTTTAAGACTTAATCTCATAAAATCAAGATATTATTTTTTTTAATAACAATATGGGCAAGTCATCTCAAAACACACACTTCTCAATCATGCATTAGGAATGAGTTGAGTTAAATCCACAATCTTTATAGGGAGTCAAGTATTTTAATCATTAGACTATTATTGTTGGTAAATCATAATATTAAATAAATAAAAATACAAAACAATATTAATTTATATTAATCAATTAAGGAGAATGTATGATAAATGAGTATGAATGTATGATTAATGTTTTGTTTCAGTTATGTGATCGGATGAATAAATTTTTGAATGTCTACATGAAGTGCTTTAGATACGAAACCACCAAAAATGCATCCCTCGATATAAGTACTCATTTAGTATTTTAACCTATTAATATCAGGCTTTTTAAGTGTAGGTGAGGATAAAAATTTCCGTCAAGCAAAATGTGGGCGGTATATTTAAAAAAATCAAGCACATATGTTATCTATAATTTTTTTTTATTAAAAAAAATACCCGTACTGAAAAAAATAAAAACACTGCTTTAATTGAGAAAGTTACATCACAAAATTTGCGGCAAAACTATAGTAATGAAAGCCGTATAAAAAATCATGCTTCAAAAAAGAAACAACTAATTTAGGAAAGAAATGTTCTCAAGATGATAATAATAATTAAACACACACCCAAGAAAGAAACCAGTTACAAAAGAATCCATCAACGAAAGCTAGAAACCAAATATGAGACAATTAATACATCATTCAAACCAACTAGAGCATATATCAATCTTAAATCTCCAGGTAACGGCGACAACGAAGAGATCCGGACAAGACAAGACACTAAAAACAAACCACATTTCTCTCATAAATAAATAAATAATTCAACTTCTTCAATTGATATTTTCTTCATGCAATCTAGCTCTACAGTTTATTTTATTTTATTTTTTTTTAAAAAAAACATTAATTACTTATTAGGATTTCAGATAGGTTCTAGAGAGAGAGAGAAAAAGAAAAAGCAACAACCATCGCCATTGATGACTCTTCAGCTCTCTTAAGTCTTAACACTGTATCAGTTATCATTTTTCTCATTACTTCATGAACATCCAATGAAGAAGATGATGATGATACAAGAGAAACAAGAACCATTCTCTTACTGGTCTTCAGATCCAGTGATCTCCAGTGCATCAATCAAAGAATCATAAATAACTACTATTAATCATTCCCAAAAATACATCCAAAGTGAAACAAGGAAATCAAAATTTCTTAGGAAAATAAAAAATTAAATAAACTGATTCCATGAAAACAAGCATAGAATTCAGAATAAAAACCAAAATAAAAAAACTAAAACTGTAATCATTTGATACCGGATCCTAATCCGAATCCTAATCCAAATGCGAAACCGAACCCGAATCCATTAACAGTCAGAGAAGAACCTCAAGCTCTTTTGATTTCTTCTAGGATTCGACCCAAAATATAACCCAAAAAAAAAAAAAATAAATAAATAATAAAAATTAAAAATAAAAAAACTCTATATTTGGGCATAAATTTTATAATTAAAAGGAAAAAAAATTAATTTGAGGGTTTCCTTCATCACGCCCACAACACTTCTCATCATATCGCACCGTGAAACTTTTTATTTGTATATATATATATACAAATAAAAAATTAATTGGGAGTCGTTGGAGAGCGATTTCATCCGGCGACGCTCCCGTGAGGATTAGGGTTTCGTTTTTCTTGTTCTCGATTCGGAGAATTCGTCTATGGCGTGGGGGTTTTGATCTAATCTTGGATCGAATTCGTGCTCTACGCGTTGGAATTCTGGTGATTGGATTGGGTTTTGGAGAATATGATCGTGAGGAGGAGTTTGGCGACGCAAATGCCGAGCATGAAGCGCTGCAACGCGGAGGAGCCGTGTGCTTGCGGGGAGGAACCTCCAGGGAGCTGCTGCAAGCGGCGGCGGAGGATTGCCGGCGAGTTTCCTATCGAGGTAGAAGGCGATGCTGTGGGGGTTCCTTGCCTATCTAGTAGTGGCCGAGGGGATCCGGTGGTGAGGAGAGGCGGGATGGATGTGTCCTGCTCTGGTGAGGTGGAGTCGAATCAACAGAGGTCGCATATGGTGCGGACGTCGCGGGGGAGGGCATTGCCGTCGAGGTTCAAGGATTCGGTGATACTCGACCCTTCGGAGAAGGACAACCCTACGGCTCAGGCATTTGACTCCGAGTTCCCAATGGATAAGGATCGAGCCCATCCTTCGAACGCGAGAATTCTACATAAAAACCCTAGTCCTGCTATCCCGTCGACATGGTTCAAAAAGGGAACGTCTTGTCAGGCTTGCGAGAACTCAACGTCTGGCAGCACGCTTGCATCGATTGACGAGAACTCTGAAGCAGTCACAGAGGGTGTTTCACCTACGGGCATTGATTCAGTTCAACAATCAATAATTGGTGGTTGTTCGGAGGCAATGCGGGTGCCCGGGCACAATGCACTTTGTGAGGATGTTGCTAAACCAGTGGGTTTTGTTCCAGCGGAGATCTTCTGGGCAAACACAGGAGAGAGTAGGCCGGTGTGGCCTTCAGTTGTGATTCGGAGAGCAGATCAGTCCGCTTATGTATTGCTCCTTGGGTACTCCAGTGACGCAAATAGAAGGGTAAATTCATTTCAAGTTTATATATATTATAAATATTTATTAGTTAAGTTGGTTTTACTGTTTAAGGTTGTGTTGACAAAGTTTGGGACTAATTATGAAGCAGCAGTATGCATGGGTGAACCAGGAGATGTTATTTCCTTTTTTGGACAATGTGGACAGGTTAGTATTATTGAAATTTTTGGTTTTTTGATTTCGAAAATGTTTGTTCATTGTTGAAGTGAAATTGTTAAAAATTTGGCGGCCTGATTTGTGCGTAAAAACTATATGTGTTCTGTCAGGTTTCAAGGGCAGCCTCTGCCGGTAGGAAACAATCCTAGTGATTTTCGCTTGGCTATAGAGGAGGCGTTCTTGGCTGAGCATGGTTTTTTGAGATTGCCGGAGGATATGAATGCGGGTGATGGCACTGTATTGGATCAGGCAATAGGTTCGAGCCACGTGCACGAACGGCAATCGCAGATGAAGGTCCGTTGGCCACTTTTGTCCAGCTTCATTATTTTTTCCTTATTATTTAATGGGTAGCAAATGTTTGTCAGGATGCCAGATGTCTTGTGTCAAACTGCTTTGGGAACTAACTATGAGCCATGTGCAAACTATGTTTTAGCATGAGAATTATGTCATTCTAATTGACTGTTGGTTTTAGAAATATATTGACCCTAGATCTAGGGTCTGATAACCTGCGGATGGTCAAATGAGTCTAAGCCACTGCGGATACTGATTAGATAGCTAAATCTTATTAGTCTCTAATTTGTCAAATATCATAGTCACGGTGGGGAAATTACGGACTAAGCCCTAAGTTTAAGAGCAACTAAAAATTGATAAAAGATTTACAATTACTGTTTAAAAATAAAATATCCTATTTAGTCCCTTTAATATAGTCAGTCTTTTCTTTTGGTCCCTCTAATATTATTTGTCCCTAGAAGATCCTTGTATTTTAATTTTTGAGAAATATATATCCCTCTTTCTAATATAATATGTCCCTAGGTAGTTTTTACATTTTTCAAAAATTAAAATACAATGACTTCATAAAAACAAACTATATTAGATTGACTAAAATGACAGACTGACTATATTAGAGGGACTAAATAAGGTATTTTAACTTCCATTGAGGTTTATAAACCAAGGCCATATCTAGGGGTAGGAAGCATTTTCCTCTCGTCATTTCACAAAGTTGCATCGAGATAAGCAGTTGACTCATCTTCGATTTTTAAGACAGCTTTTTCTCATTTTGTTTACAGCAATTAGATCGAGACAATTATTTGACTTTCTGCAAAATTTTTAAACCATGAAATGTATTTTTCATTATTTTTTTTTTCAAATCTGTATACTTTCTGCAAAATTTAAATCATGAGCTATATTTTTCTTTAATTCTTTTGCAAAAAATTGATTATGCACGTTTTTTTTTTTTATGTATATTGGTTTATAAATCTAGGTTATACGCGGTGGATGTCATGCAGAATATGAAAATGCCCACAGTCCAAAGGTTTGACAGAATCCTTTTTCATGCATAATGCTATTTCGCATTTTCCTAACCCCTTCTCTTTTACTCCTGACGAATTTTATGCCTCAGAGTCCGGACGCTGCTGATTACTTTTGCCCAGACCGAAAGGCAAATTGTTTTTCTCCACAATCAGTTACCGATAAAACGCACTTAGGGGTTAGGTACTCTTAATGTTTCCCATGATTCCTTTCCTGTATTTGGGTGCATTTTTCACTTCAACACTTTGTGTAATGGCTTCTAACATGATGTCCTTATCTTTTCATTGGGCAGTTATGACAACATGGAGCAACGTGGACAACCTGATAGGCTGAGTGTTTGTTGCAATGGTGTCGATGGAACTTACCTGCTAAAGCAGCACATGTAAGAACAAAGCAAAAGTTTATGGTGAATTCCACTTAATGAGCAGCTTGATATAGATGGGCATCGTTCTTACAGCTGCTTCATGAATTTTAATTTGATTTATCCGTTTGTTTTTTTATTTGATTTAATTCTTTGATTTTTTTGTGGATGAGCGCAATCATTATTCAAACCTATCATTTGATTCTGGTGAAGAGGTTGTTCTTTTAGGATCATTTCCAGTTTCTTGTTATTATTCTTAAAACATAGGTTGTTCTCTTAATGTCTGCCAGGGTTATCTGCCAGTGTGGCTCATGCAAGACACAGAAACTCTCACTTGGTGAATGGGAGCGACATGCAGGTTCCAGAAGTAAGAAATGGAAGATGAGTGTTAAAGTAAAAGGCACAATGATGCCACTTGGAAAATGGGTTTGTTCTCAATGCAGATTCTATCAGTTATTTTAAGAATAAATAAAGTTTTCTGTTAGTCATGTCCTGAATATTTTAGTGTGGCAGTTTGGACAGATATACTGCACAGTTAGAAACCATAGAGCAAAACCTTGAACATTCTGTACAGTTGACACTATAACTTCATGAAAAAGTGTATAATTTGCATCTAATTAGGGCATCAATCTGCATCATTTTGAACCAAATCATCCTTGGCAAGATAAATTGCATGCTGACTATATTCTATATGTGTTTTGGTGTACAGTTAGATCAATTCCAAGCAAATGACCTGGTTTCTGTAAGTTATGCTGAAAGCCAAGTTCCTAATGTCAGAAAGGAAAGGATTCTTGATTTCTTGCAAGGTAAATAATTCCTCTGATGTTTCTTCTTCTGACAAGAATTATGGTTAATTATGGGGAATATGTATATAAGATTTATTGCATGCTTATGTGTTGGTGATCATGGACCATTTCGGCAGAAGCTTTTCAACCAGTATGTACAAAATGGACAACAGAACGATGTGCAGTCTGCCGATGGGTTGAAGACTGGGATTACAATAAAATCATCATTTGCAACAGGTATATTGCAATATTGTCAGAGTATTTGTTCTGATATTCAGCCATTCTTAATTAAAAAAAGAGAATTGTGCTAGGATGTGTAAAATTGTGAGGGTGAACTGGTGTGAGTTATAATTTGGCTATTTGTTTTTTTTTTTTTTCAGATGCCAAATAGCTGTTCACCAGGAATGCTATGGTGTAGTGTGTGAAACAGATTTCACATCATGGATTTGCAGAGCATGTGAGACACCTCACCTTGAACGGCAGTGCTGCCTTTGTCCTGTTAAAGGTATGCTTAGATTTATTTAAAATTAGATCGCTGATCCATCTCTGGATATTCTCGGGCTTTCATTATGTGGTGAATTTAAAATGATATTTGTGAGTTTTTCTTGGGTCTTGCATTGCAAGTGAAGCTATTCTTGTTGTTACTTTTGTTTTCACGTCCATTAAAGTGTCAATTTCTTTGAGCAGCATTTTGATGCCATTGTCTTCCTTTTCCATATTTTTTTCTTTTCTCTTAGTCTATTAATGACAAGGATGATTTATCTTTTTTTTCAAGGGGGTGCTTTGAAGCCAACAGATGTTGATATGTTATGGGTGCACGTGACATGTGCCTGGTTTCACCCGGAGGTTTCTTTTGCAAATTTTAAAATGGAACCTGCTATTGGCATATTGAAAATTCCACTCAATTCGTTTGCAAAGGTTAAGACATAGTTCATATTCTTTTTTGTGCTTATTAACAATTGAATTGGAATATTTCTTTTAGTAACCAGTGCCATTATGCTGCTATAATCTCACATGAGTATGACCTAGTGCAATCTATTTAACTGTTTACCACTCATTTACTTTCAGGTTTGTGTGATATGCGAGCAAATGCATGGTTCCTGTATACAATGCTGCAAGTGCTCCACTTCTTATCATGCAATGTGTGCGTCAAGAGCAGGATACCGCATGGAGGTTGTCACAGTTTTTCAAAATAGCATTTATGCTAATTGATAAAATTCTCATGATTCTAATCTTTTTAGTTGATGCTACGATAATCACTTGTGATTTAAATCTGTTATATGTTTTACAAAATATATGATATTTTCATGGGATTTCTTCATGGTAAAACAAACTCAAGGCATACATGATAAGGACGCATACACAGATTTGCATGCTAAAGGCTATGTTAAAGATGATTTTGATATTGTGTACAACTCATTTTCATAATCCTGGAATCCTCTTGTGGGTGAAAATGTTGCAAGCAGATCTGGATTTAGCTCAAGCTTAAATCTGAAATATGCAAAATAGCCCAGATTTGGAATCCATTTAGATCATGGTTCCATCTTGGTGGCGTGTGATTCACCTCTCTGTGAAAGTAGAGTATGAGATCTGTCTAAAACCTTTTTTAAAGTTTTATAAAAGACTGTTTTCACATAGAAATTTTAGCGTATTTGGGCATATGGGTTCAAAATCTAGATCTAGAAGTTGATGAGCTCAAGTCAAACTAGATCCTAAATTGTCCCTTGTCGTCTCACATTGATGTTATGGAACATTACTTTATCTTCTTGCATGCTTCAATTAGTATTATGCATATTTATCAACTGATAACTATCATTTTTGTTTTTGATGATTCAGTAGCACCTTGAAGTTCATCTTACATTTGAAATACTTACCTATAGTGCTTGTGCACATAAATCTCATTTATATCTAATGAAACATACTCCATCATTGCATGTGTTTTCATTGCATTGCAGTTGCATTGCTCAGAAGTAAATGGGAAGCAGATAACAAGAAAGGTGTCTTATTGTGCAAAGCACAGGTAATGCATTTGTCTTTGGAATTTATCACAAAACTGTCTCTGCGCCACCCTATTTAATATCGCGCCTTGCTTATGGATCATTTGTGCCTAATTTTTATGTTAGTAAATTATTTCACTTGATGTTACTTGAAATTATGAATATTTATTCTTTTAACTGAAAATTCAGATGCCTGTTATGCCAGCTCCACCATCCATCACAGAATGAACATAGATCTCCTGCCATTTTATGTTAAGTTGTACCTTGATACTGTGGTACCTAATAAAATTGATGGAAGAAGTGCAGATTGTTCTGTGAAAATTACCTGATAGCTTGACTCTTTACAGGGCTCCAAACATGGATACTGCACTGATCTTGAAGACTCCTTTAGGAGTCATATCTGGCAAGAGTGCACCCGAGACAAGTAATGAGAAGCGTGAAGGTTCAAGGTTAATAAGGAAGGACATCCCAAAAAAATCCATCTCACCAATTCATCTTTCTGAGTCTTCATCTTCTGTGAGATGTCAGCCATATATGAAGATAGAAACCGAGGTATTTCTTTTTCTTAGTCTGACAATTGTCTTGGCGCTATTGCTTGTCAATGCTTATGGAACTAAATATTGAAGCTCATTTTTGGTCCTTGTACCAAAGTTCTTGGACTTTTTCCTCATGAAAAATGGATTTAAGAATCCTTCATGAAAACCATGCTATTTATTTGAAAGTTGGCTGCATATTGACAGGAACTATGGCTTTTTAGTTTTGTAATATCATCTTCTCTGAAGATATTTTCATCAGTTCCAGTTTTTTATGATATGATCTGTACTGACCCCATTGATTTTTGTCCAACTCGGATGGTTTATTTGGCCCTGATCACATGTTAATGTACTTCAGTATTTAGTCTATTTTGTCTTGATATTTGCGCTGGTGTTTATATAGTGGTGATTGCGCATCTTATTTCATTCTCAATTGTTTGATAAGCCTGATATAGGCGTATGAAAATTGAATTCCTCTAATAGTATTTCCTCTATTTATCCTCCTTTTAGCGAAAGAAAGAGGATGCCACTGCCCATATATTGATGGGTCCGCGTCGTCATTCTCTCGATGCTATTGAAAACTTGAAGAATAATTCTGGGGTATGAATTTTTCTCCTTTTAACTTTGTCTGATATACAACAATAACGATGAACAATCAGAAACTTGCATTATGCTGCTTTGTTCCAACTTAACAGGCCAAGAAAGACTCTGAGCCATTTTCAACATTTAAGGAGAGGCTCTTCTACCTGCAGGCAAGTTTTCATGCAGCTATGGTACTATCTCAGTGGTAGATCTTGTGATTTTTATTAATTGCTGTTTCCTCATACTTCCAGTCAACCGAAAAAAGTAGGGCTTGTTTTGGAAGATCAGGGATACATGGATGGGGACTCCTTGCACGGAGGAACATTCAAGAGGGAGAAATGGTAATGATTCATTTCGTGTCTCTCTTAACTTCATGTGGGAATGTTTCTTAGCTGCTCTCAGCTCAGTTTGTCATACACACGCTTAATGTGGGACTGATAATGTGTTTTGGAAGTCTGATGTCTATGCTATTGCATTTTGGGAAGTTATTAGAGTAAAGTATATGTATTGCCTGGCCCTGAACTATTTTGGGATAATATCCTTACAATTTAAAGGCACATCGTTGTGAGTGGAAATCATCACCCACATACATAGGCAATAAAATTGTTCAGACTTCAGTGCCATTTAATTTCACAGTATGAGATATTATTATCCATTGTGCTCAGTTTATGTAATTGTCAGTTTATACTGGAGGCCTGCAAAACCTGAACTAATAATTCTGACCCTGCATATAGGTTCTTGTATACCGAGGGGAGCAGGTTAGACGCGTTGTGGCGGATATGAGGGAGGCACGGTATAGGTTGGAAGGCAAAGATTGCTATGTAAGCTATCCTTAATCTATGTGCATTAGTTTCTCTAATTTTGCAAATCTAATCATTTGTTTATCAATTTATGCAACTGTTTAGGAAAGTGCCATTTGTATATAACTAAATGAGTAGAGGTTATATCTAACTAAATGAGTACCAGTTCTCTTTTGAGAAACATCTCATCAAAAATTGCAAATACAAAATCCTAAAGGAAACAATCTATTTGGGATGTTTATATATGCATGGACATGATTACATATGCATCACAATTATTCATCCCCTTTTCTTCTGTGATTGCAGCTATTCAAAATCAGTGAAGAGGTAGTGATAGATGCGACAAACAAAGGAAACATAGCGCGGTTAATTAACCATTCTGTAAGTCTTAACATTCTGGCAGACTTCACTTTTCTGTTTCCCTGACGATTCCTAAATCACTTTAATACTAGTTACACTTTTCTGGCTTCTTAATTTTATCTTCCCTAATGCAGTGCATGCCCAATTGCTATGCAAGAATCATGAGCGTTGGAAATGGTCAAAGCTGCATTGTGCTCATAGCCAAGAGCAATGTTTCTGCAGGAACTGAGTTGACGTATTTCCACTTTCTTCTTTCTTTCATGTTAAAAAATACGATGATTTCCTTCATATTTAAGAAGCTAAGAATGCTGAGTTGGTACGAAGTTCTCAATTTTAATGCTAACTGTTAATCTCTGGTATTCTTGTTGTAGGTATGACTATTTGTTTGATCCAGATGAAGGTGAGTGTAGCAAAGTTCCCTGCCTCTGCAAAGCTTCAAACTGCCGGAAGTTTATGAACTAACTCTCTGTACATTACCGCTGATTCACCCATTCTTTCCAATACCATCTATATCTTAATTTTTTTTCTGGGAAAAAATATATTCAAGATTGTGATAGCTCATTGTTACAGGCATTCTTTCCTCACAGGGAATCATTTTTGTAAATGGTGTATACATAGTGATTATAAAAAAAAAAGAAACAGTTCCAATTATTGATTAAAGAATTTTTTATTTCTGTCCATCTGTCTCAATTTTTTTTTAATAAATGTCCCATCCATATGTATGGTCCGTGAACTGATTTTTTGTGGGTCAAAAGTTTAAGTATTCGTTGTCACTTATTCATCTAACGAGACTAACCCTTTGACTATGTATAAATTAGAAAATTCATATTTATACTATTCATGAAGCGTAAAGTCAAATCTGAACACCGAAAGACTTTCTGTGTGAAACTCCCATGCCTTGTTTTTTTATATTACTGTTTGATTTTATTAATGTTTTTGGATAGGATAATACCTCCGTCACCATTAACTGAAAATCAAGGGGTATATATATATATATATAAATATACCTTTGTAAAAGGATATATATGCAAAAAAAAATTTTATCAAAAGGAACAGACAGCCCGAAGACATTGCTAAATTGTCAGAGACATGCACAAATCTCGGTAGAGCAAGTGGGGGCGGGGCCGCACATACATGAGTGTTGGGACCACACACACAATCACCGCTCACATCTCCCAGGAATGTGACAGAGAATCGAACTCTCACCACTCGGTGAAGAGCTCTATCGGCGATCCGTATATCAATAAACCAATTAATAGTTGACAAGGGTACATATGCCATTTATCCTATCCTTCAATTCCGAGTCCCTGAGACGCTGACACGAGTTAGTCTAGTCTGAGACAAATGGCCCTTACAAATTTGTAAGTATTTCAGGGTGTGTTTTAGAAATTTTACCATTCTTTCGAGCACGAAAGGAAGTAAGATTTTTCTCGGTAGAGACTAGAGAGTGAGGTCGACGCGCGGCGCGCTCATGGCGAGTCGCTCCCGGGCGCATACCCACACGCAATCCCCTCGTGCCCTTTCTTTCTCTATATATCCACCGCCATGTCCTTCTCCAATCTCTCCTCTTTTCCTTCCCTTCTAGGGTTTGTGGTTTTCCATTCTCTCATGGCGCTTTGTGGGATCAAGGTTTTTTCCTGCCTTGATTATCGGGATTCGATCTGGAGATCCAGGGATGGTGTTTCGTTTGTCGGAGGTGTTGGTCGGATGGGATTGGTTGAGTGGAGAAGGCGGCAAAGGTCGGTGAGATGCTTGGTGGGTAAAGCTGGGATGGGGACTGCATCTCGAGGAGTGGATGTTGAGGCTGAGGAATTGGGGCCGGTTTTGAAGTTTAAGATGGACGATTTCGTTGTTGCTAACTATGTCAGCATTGGTCTCCATGGCAGGGTATGTTTCTGTGATTATGAATTTGATTGCTTTTTTTTTTTCTTCGCTTTGATTTTAAGATTTTTGTGATTTTTTTTCTTTAATTGATTAATGGGGGGTTTTAGGCAGATGAGATGATCTTTGAGGCGACAGTGAGCAATCCGGACAAGTAAGCTTAGATTTTTGTTAAAAATGGAAGCATTTGCTAATTTGAACTTGAACTGAAGTTAATGCGGTTGATTACAGTATGTTGTATAATGCAAGAGTGGTGCTCCGGCAGCTCAAGAGCACGCAAGCTCAGCGCAGAGGCCGACGAGCGCTGGAGGTTGGTCTGCTTGTTAATAAGTTTGAGCTGTATTTCAGTGTTGTTTTCTGTCGTGTGTATGTTGAGTTATAGGAGATTACACTTCCCACTATGAACTATTGCATTATGAGAGTTTTGCATGGAAATACAGGTCTTGAAGAAGCTTGCACGTCGGCAACTCATGTACCACTGTTATTCGTTGCAAGTTTATGGCTTTGTATCACCAATAAGTGGCGAGGATGATGAATCTTTCACCCTAGTCCATGGAGTGAGATTTACTCTTTGTAAACTCTGCAATGCTTAAGCTATAATATTTTCTTTCAGGACTCATCGAATGTACTTGCCAATTGTTTGAGCTTGATTAACAGTTTCTGAGTTGTCTTATGTCTTAATTAAATGTTCAGCAATGAATATTGCCTGAGATTATGGGTAAATCTTGTCTTTGTGCAGTATCATGGGAGTTATTCTTTGCAACATTGGCTCCAACTGACAGATTGGCTGCCAACTTTAGAAGCCGCCTTGACATTGGATGAGGAGTGTGTTAGGAGGATAGGGGATGACAAACTAGGAGGACCTGCTGTTACACGACAACTACGGCTGACCAGGATTCTTATGCGAGATCTTTTGATTGGTGTAAGTTGGATAGTTTTTTGATAACGGTTTGTGGGAAACTAGTAGCAGTATCTGGAACACTAACTGTCATCTCTCTGCTTTTGGTCCTTAAGGTCAATTACTTACACAGCCATGGTTTGGCTCACACTGAATTAAGGCTGGAGAACGTGCATATTAGCCTGGTTGACAGACATGTCAAAGTGAGTAACAGTGTTATCCTTCTAAAGATGATCACCGTGTATTATGCTCTATATAGATGCTAGACATGTAATGCATTAAATTATGATACAATCAGATTGAGCATATGATAAACATGAAAGTCTTCACTATATCTAGTTGTGTAATTGAAGTATATAAGCATCATGTAATGAAGGACCAATATTTAAAATTTAAGTTAAATATAACTAATAACATTGAATAGTCATAATCTAAGCTAACTGTGATGGCCATCATGTCCATCCTCTGGTAAGTCACTAAAAAGTAATTTAGATTCTCTCTCCTTATCATTTTCTACACTAAGCTGCTAACAATATGCAAGGAAAATGATCTATAATTTAACATACTCTAATTCATGTATAACGTCATAAATATCACAAACTTGGCTTCATACTCAAGTAAATTTATGTGTTTGCATCAGACTCTTTCTCAGTCTTAAATGCAACAAGAGCACATTAGGCAAATCTCTAGATGCATGTAACTAATCTATTTGAGAAATGTGTGAAAGTGTGCTAGGCAAACTGGGAAATATGCCCATTACAATAGATGTGCCAATGGCAATGATAATTTTTGTTGGTGATTGATGAAGACATGGTTTACCACTTCTAGTTAATACTATTTGTTCTTAGGTAGGCATATTAGGAAATGCTGTTGATTTCTATGAGAACAGTACAAACAGTAGCGCAACAGATGGAAACATCAATCGGAGGCAGTTAATGATTGCATTTGATATGAGGTAGAGGCAATAATTTCTATATTCTGCACGAAATTAGTTGTTATGGTCTTTTCCATGATGTATGTTTTTTCATCATCCTCAGATGTGTTGGATTCATCATGGCAAAAATGGTTCTGAGGGAGCTTATGGACTCTTCAATATTTATCAAGTTTAAGACTTTCTTGTTCAAGGTTTGTTTTCCATCAGTTTAGTTGCACTTACAAACAATTTGATGAAATATTAGATAGGGAAAAAGTTTTAAATGCGCCCTTGTATAATTGGACTTATCCTTGGTAAAATTATTACATGTGAAAATCAAGGCCTATGTGTGTAGTTGATGATATATTGCTTATCTTGAACAGATTTACACATGGAACCAGACTTAAGCAAATCATACTACAAATGATAGTTTATAACATGAGGCTCTGTGGCATTAGAAACTGACAAAATTCCTCTTTGGCCTCAAACAAGCCTTTTGAATGTTGAAGTTTGAATAGGTGGAATTTGTCTTAACAGGACTAACTGGCATTTATGTTCAGGGAGCTTTCACTCAACTATTGTGTGTCTACAATTGCAGGGAAACTGCCCGTCTGGCCTACGTGAGTTTCTACTTCCAATTCTATATCGAGACTCTCATTCTGGAAATGCTGGATTGCAGGTCTCTATAACTTTCTCCTACATTTCGTTGTGGGCTTTTCCGGTCATTTACGAAATATGACCATCTGGTGACTTTATTATAGATTCTTGATAGGAACTGGGGTGCTGGCTGGAACCTTCTATCATTGCTCCTTGCCACAAAGCCATCTGAGAGGATTAGGTAATCTTGGTACTAATAATGTGGGTTATATCACTGTATGGCCTTATGGGGACATTTGTTGATTTATAATCTACAAACGTCCCTGGGATAAACCTCAACCCCACCCATCCGTTCTCCCTCTCTTACTTTTTCATCTCTGTAGATGGCGTATTTTGTTGGAATATTATGTGAGTTGTAGAAATGCAGGTCTGCTGAAGTACAATCAAGAAGGTTATTTGACTGTCATCTGAGTCATTACTGTTTAAAAATTACCACCCGTTTGTAACTAGAAGTTGAGCAGAGTGGGATGTTTCTGTTTTCTTTCTTTTTCAGTTGTGTGGACGCACTGCGACATCCATTTCTTTGTGGACCTAAATGGCGTGTAGACTCATCCATGGATCTCATCAGGTGGGGTTTAGGTTCAACTGCTGTAAGAATAGTAGAAGATTACATCTACGTCCCGCGTCAGGTAAATTAACTCTTGTTTAAATTTGGAATTTCACACACATATGTTATTATGTTCCTGTCATGTTCTTTTTTCTGTTTGCCACTCCAGTTCTGTTTTCACGCACTAACTTCTGCTACCCACATCTTAATTTTTCACTGCTGTGCAATCATTTTATACAGCGTAACAGGATAGCTTATTTCATCGAATTGATGGAGTTGCTAAATCCTCATCTAAGAAGGAAGGTAATAAAGTTATCGATTTCTTCTACAAGCACTTTGTCTTCCTATTATTCTGTTTTTGGACTCTATTGTTTAATTTTCACAAACATTTTTTATTCTTTCATTCAAATATCTTCAGGAATATTCTTGCTGATATTTTTAGGTCTCCTGCCTATGTTTCCAAATCAGTAGCACATTCATGTGGAGCTTTGAAAAGCTTTAATTTCTTGTTACCTACTTAATTTCTTCCTTTTGATGTGCACTTAATTTCTATCTTCTTTTGAAAAACTGTGAAATTGCTTTTGACACAGATTGCAAAACAAAGTATAGCAAACATAAGTGACTACTCTCTTTGTTTGCTTTTTCTCAATTCCTTTCTTCCATCGGCTTTATACTGAACAAATGAGTTGGAGAGCAACAATAGTATTTTGACACTTGAGTTGTTATTAATTTAGCACCATCTTTTCTGTACACAGAATTGGGTTGATCTCCTCCCTGGTAGATGGCGTCTGTTGTATTGCACAGGAAGGCATTTAGGCCTGACACTTCGGCAACCTTCATTAAGAGTTCTTATTGGCAATGCATACCTAACCTTTACTCAAGCCTCTGATTCAGATGGTTCAACTCTTCTACTGGCTTCTGATATCGATTTCAAAGTCATGCCTGGACAACAATGGCCACATGACAAATCTGGTGATCTTGGCAACTTGCAAGTCAAATCTTCACTCAAATTAGCCTTTGGACGGAGATTGTATCTCAGAGAAGAAGACATTGAATCCCAAAACATATCCTCTCAAGAATTCGTCGCCAGGAAAACATATGGCAAGAAATGGAAGAAAGGCAAGACCAAAGAACCTCCATTCAGTCTCCCTGCAGCAAAGCTCATATTTGGTGACATCGATGTGTCAGTGAGCCTTGGATCATCACAATCAAATGTTGATGTGGCACAGAGGGTAATTCAAGAGGTTCGGACACAAATCCCCCCGGAGATGTTTGATGTGTCAAAGCTTGTGTGTGGGACTTATGTAGATTCTAGGATGATGGTTCTCCGTGGGGTCAGTGGATCTGCATTGCTTTTCACCAGGTCGCCTTATACTGCTGAGTGCTGACCATTCATGAAATTCAGTCACTTGTAAATTGCATAGTTGTTTGTATAAATTAGGTTTTGTTGATGCGTTGTTCTTTGGATAGAGCTTATCACTGTTGAATGATTTCAAACTGCAATATGGGGTTTGAAGTCTTTTTTAAAAATATTTATTTGAAATATTAATTTTAAATATTTTAAAACTTAATGTCTATTAATGTTAATAGTTTAGGAAAGAGTAACAATTGAGTATATTTATCCGAATAATTAAATTCTACCAAGAAGATCTTAGCAGGATAATATTTAGAAAATGGAGGCTACTCTGATTTATGATTATTATTATTATTGTTGTTGTTATTGTTATTATTACTCTGATGATGCCCAAGGTGAGGAGAATAACAAACGACTGCATTCGGAGTAGTAATGAAATAGCCTTTGCCCTAAAAACTATATGGAATGGATCAAATAGAAATCAACACAAGCATGGTCAAGAAGTGCCTCTTTCAATTGTTCTAGTGAACTCTTATTACCCGTTCAAATCTGACAAAACACGAACTCAAGGGGCTGGGCCATCCCTTAAAATGCTCAACACCACAGATTAATTCATGTTCTGGCCATTGCAATCAGAGAATCAAAATGAGCAAGCTTTATATCAAGACACAAAATATCTCTGTTGATCGCAAGAACCTAAATTAGATAATGTGTCATAACATGAAGACCGGATAACAACTAATGTTCGCTAAAACGGATTTTACAATAAAATTTCAATTGAGAAAATGTAAAGTTCCAAAGCTCGTAGACAGAGACACAGGCATCAAAAAGATCTTGCTTTTACAAGCACTTGGAGAACTTGATACAGACACGTCATCCTATCAATGCATATTTATGCCTCCCAGGTTTATGATCAGTGAAGCAAATGGGACAACAAAAATCATGCGGTAAGAAGAAGATGCTGCAAAACAAATCCATTAAAATAATTAATACATTTGACAAAAGAATTGTAGACACATGGGAGAGATAAGAAGTCTTATATACTTCTCTTAAATCAGGCCTTGGCGCTGTAGATCAGTGTACGTTTTCTTATTATAAATGTTACCCTCCCTGTCTTCATATTCTTCTTCAAGATCTGGCCGCCACTTGTTCAGCCCTTGCCGTTCTTGTATTCTCTCCCACAACTTTTTCGCCTCCTGCTTACACAATTTGAACATGTAGGTTTTAAATACTTTGAGGTGCAATATCCACGAAGTAAAAATATGATGTGAAACACAAGGTAGCTTGAATCATGATCATACATCTTGATTTAGACGATACCAGAGTATTATACCTTTTTTTTACTGCTAGCATCAAGAGTATTTTTCTTAGGTACATGATTTCATTAGTCTCCATGTTGAATGGAGATGTCAAGGACAATTACTGGACAAGATAAATTGTTTGATAATTGCTATAGAAGCACAAATCTATATTTGAAAACATAACACTTTTAGAACAAAAAAATAAAACAAATCTGTAAGCTCAACAAATAGACAATTCATTAATGATTTAATGATATTAACAAGGAAGCCCCCCATACAAAAGAGTACATGCATAACTTGCATACCTCAATAGATGTAATTTCGTTGAAGTTCTTGGTATTAGGTATGTTGAGGCAGCGCATTCCATGCTGATGTCGCCACTCCTTGAAATGACGCTCAAAAGCCCTGCGACCCCAATAACTGTGGTTCCCACATATCTCGCATTTAAATTCCTGGGATGCATGGTTACAAAGCAATCCAGAGTGATAAATTGTATCATAATCAAGATTAACTAAGAAAACTAAGAAAGCAACTTTTCAAAAGGTCAAAAAATTAATAATAATAATAATAATCAAGATCATGTGAAAACTACACCTTCAGATAATGTGGAAAATAGACACACAAAAGACAATTTCATAGCTGGCATTCTGAACCTAAGGCATGTCTTCAACACAACTATTAAGCACACTCTAAATCATTCACAATAATAATGGAAATGATAACTCAGAACAAGTCATGTACAATTCCATAGCCATGACTATAGTCATGAAACAAGTCGCTGGCAATGACTATAGTCTATAGGTTTATATTTTGGCACATGATCATTCACAAAGAGAATCTAACACCGATTTCAAAAGAACTTGTTTCCCACTATCCACCATAAAAACTAATAATGTTTTAGAACAATTCAATTGAACAATCATACAACTAATTCAGTGACAGAGAATGCTTTAAGATCATATTATTCAGACAAGTCTTATATGGAGACGTAACAGTGGTCTCATCTTATGAAAGTCAGGTAAAT
Source organism: Dioscorea cayenensis subsp. rotundata (assembly GCF_009730915.1). NCBI lineage: Eukaryota > Viridiplantae > Streptophyta > Magnoliopsida > Dioscoreales > Dioscoreaceae > Dioscorea > Dioscorea cayenensis. The sequence goes on along the minus strand of NC_052490.1, from coordinate 32,166,681 downwards.
TACCTGGCCAAGACCATGAAGCTTATAGAGCCAATATGGAATTGGCTTTCCATCCCATCCCATAGGCAATTTAAGAGGATTGTAGATCTGCTGCTCCTCATCATCACTTTCAGTATCTGCTGGCAATTCTTCCTGTTTGATACAAAGAGAACATGTTAATGGAACTGACCTATAGTTTTGTCAAGGAAAAATATCTTGAGAAAATTTAATTGAGCATAAAATGTATAAACTTATATAAAATCATATTAAGATTTCTAAACCATCACAGGAAAGTATTTATAATCCGCATAACACAAAAATCAACTTCAAATTGCATGTTAACCTCTTCACGCTCTGCTTCCATTTCTTCATATGTCAAAGCTTGCTTCTTCTCAACATTTTCTTTTGTTTGTTGCATAGTCTGAGCACAGAGGAAATAAGAAGAAATCAACAACCAAAGCCAACAGAACCAAATATAATCTATAAACAACAAGAAACAACTTATACAGTTGAATCTCGAAAATTTTAAACAATTTGTTTGAAAGTGCTTCTGCAGATAATTTGGATACAACCTTTGCAATTACTCATGTGAAGAAAGCTAGATCACCGCAATATAGAAAAAATCTTAATTAATTTGCCACATGTCTACGATTGTCAGTTAAATTTTTAACATAAATATGCTAATCTTGTCTGTTGTCCGTTTACATATACAAGACGAAACTCACCCAGTATTAACTTCAGCATTCTCTTGGTGGATGGGTTAATGGGGTTAGGGTTAAATTTTTTGAATTTGTTTTTGGAGGGAAAACTTTTACAAATAAATATTGTAAAAAAATAATAATAATAATAATAATAAAAGAAGATTGGTGGGACAACCTAACACAACTTGGGTGTTAACGACTTTTGGTTAGAGGTGGTGGAATACCCTCGGTCCCATGATGTCCCCCAACCAAGTAGACCTTAGTTTAAATAGGGTGCAAACCTACCTAAGTTACATAGTACAAATAGGTATAAGACCGTAATTCACAAAATAGCTGTAACATTTATGGTATAATTACCCTTGTTGTTTTGCAATTTTATGTCAACGACCTTCTTAAATGCCTAAGCAGGCCTTTTAATTGGCCAATTTAAACTCCCTGGTAACCTAGTACCAGAATAAGGACTTTTTTTTTCAGTTGGTAGACACTGGTAAGATTCTGTTAAGTATTCATGGAGGTTCTTTTACTTAAAAGTTTAAAACCACACTACAAAGCAAAACCAGCATCTTTCTTTCAGGTCCAGGTTTTACTTTGAATTTAGAAGCGACCCATCTAAACAGACTACACTCTGGGAAAGACTAAAAAATGGAGGTTCTTCAATAAAATCATCAAAAGACTAACAAACCTCTTGTAGTATTTCACACAAACGCTGCATCTTAGCTTCCATCAAAGCAATGTCCTTATTGGAGTCGATTTGCTGTGAGTTTAAATTCACTCCATTTTTCTCAGAACCACGTGACCCTTTAGCAAAATGCTTTTTATCCAACAGCTCCAAGGGAGTGTGCTGCTCAGAGAAGTAATGACAAAGACTTCAGAATAGAGTGTGTTATGAGCAAGTATCATTACGACAATTTTAAAATTTAAAGTGAAACAAAAATGGCCAAACACAACCAAAAGTTGGCAAATTACATATCTAATGCTTAAAGGAATAAATATTTTTGGATTATTCACACTTTACTAATTACTACCCATTTGAAAAGAATTTTGAGAAATAACACAATCAGCTGGTGATATGGCATGTGCCATTAGAGCAATGAATTATTAGTCAGCAATCCACAAGTTTCAAATCAATCCACATATGCATTTACCTTGGTCAGAAATAGACGCTCTGCACGCTGCTGAATAGTGCCACCGGTTTTCAATCCACGAGCTGCTAAGGCCTGTGGAAAAAAGCACGAATACTTAGGGGCTGTTTGGTTGTCTGTAAGTGAAATTACAGTGTAAGTGAAAATGCTGCATTTCTATTTACATCACTGCTGTTTGGTTTGCTGTAACTGAAAATGCTGCATTGCTTTTTAATTTGTTTGGTTTGATGTAAGTTAGAAGATATGGTCACCATGTAAGTAGAGAGGGTGAGATTACCCCCAATATATTGTATTATTATTAATTATTTAATGCATTTTAAAAAAATAATTTAAACTAAAATAATTAATTTAATTTAATTTAATTTAATTTTTAAATTAAATTAAATGATTTAATAAAGTATTTATTACATTTAAAAATAATAATCAGAAACTCAAATAACTAAGCCAAATAATAATAAGAAACTTAAATAATTAAATACTAACTCTAAATAATTAATTTAACTCTCCCCATCTACTCTTAACACTAATGTAAATTAATTAATTAATTAACTTAATAATAATTTTATTAAATTAAAAATATATAAAATTCTTTAATTTTATATAAAAAAATATTTTTTTTAATTAAAATTAAATACAAATTGGTATATTTTAAATAAAAAAATAAATTTAATAAAATATAAATAAGTATAAGTTTAATTATATTAACAATTGATTACATGTAAGTTTTCATTTTCTTTTAATGCATAATTTGGAGAGTGAAGAATGGTGATTTTAGCCCAAATGTTTTGCTGCATTTCAACTTACAGCAAAATTTGTTGTAAGTTGAAATGCAGCAAAAGTACACAAAACTGCAAAACTGTTTACATGTAAAACTGATTTCACAGCAAACCAAACAACATTTTACATGTAAAACCAGTTACATTACAGCTACTTACAGCTAGTTGCAGGTAACCAAACAGCCCCTTAGTTCAAAAGGGCAATCCAGGTTTTATTTAAGATATAAGATTTTTCATATTTACATAAGTCAAGCAGAAACTACAAAATTTGCAGTGGATAAACTTGATGAAAAACAATAACTAAGATGTCTGGCAAGTTAAAACCCATAGAGAAAACACTCTATAATTATATACACCACTATCATCTCGATACCAGATGGAAATCTAACAGAAAAATAATTGACTAATGAAAGAAGTTGACAGTGCTGCGAGTACAATAACACAAAAAAGGTTTTGACAATGAAACTTTCTGATTATTTTCTGATTAATATGGAAACCATCTTCTACAAGAATCTGATACACTAACCAAAAAGAGGTGGACAGTAATGCAAAAGGCTGCTAATCAGAGAACCAAACAAAAAGAAAATTACAGGACAAGAGTTAATGCTTAAAATGGTTTCAAGACCATCATGAGGAAAAAGGACAGATGAAACTATAAATCAAAAAACTTGAGCAAACTATCTGAAAGGGAAGAAAACAACTTAAAGCCATATGGATCTCGTAAAGAAAATAGAATCAAAAGTTGTTGAGGCTTAATTTAAAAGTATTGCAGGGTAATTTCAATATATAAAGTTCAGCAGGCCCCTAACAGACATAAGATATTTAACAGTCATTGAAATTAGAAGCACTCTAGATACAAATAATTCATTTTTTAGCAAAGAAATTTAAGAAAACTTAGCAACAAAGAGAAGGGATCTCCATAGATCGAAAAGAACTGGGAACATTAAAAATAAAAAAATGTAAAGCAATACAAATGCAAACCTCTTTTAATTTTTCAGGGCCCAGTTCAATGAGTTCTTCGACAGTGCTGTAATAATCAAGATCAACAACAGATTCCAGGAATGAAATCTGCCCATTTTCCAATTCTTTTTTCTCCCATCCAACTATCTTACTATCAGCCCAAAGCTCTTCAAAGTCAGCCTCAACCTGCCACCAAGAGCAGGATATTGAATTGATTTATTAATTAACGTTATATAACATTAGCTACATTAACATTAGTTAAATTAGTTTTATGCAAACACACAAGCAAAAACCTTGAAATTTGAGGGAAAAAACACAAAACAAGACAAGAAAATAACTTCAAATAGAAAGAAACAAAGAAAAAAGAACTGCACCTTTGAAAATAAACGACCAAGGTCTTGCAGGGGCTCCCTCCGCTCAAAGAATGATGTTAAATATTCCAAAATGTGCTCCAAATAATCTCTGTACTGCCTGCAAAAATGTGCCACGGAATAAGATAGCTTTGAGCAAATCAAGTTGATGGAAAGTCATTGGAATAAATGTTTTGAATGATGTACAAAATTCATCTTTCGAGGTAAAATTTACAAGCAATTATCACAACAATAAACAAATTGTGATATTTAAGATTGACAAATAAAAACTACCTAAAAGAGCAAACCCAACAGAATCCGCAATAGGATCATTACCTTGTCAGTTTTAGGTTTAAAGGAATCTTGTGAGTATGCGAAAATGTATCCAAATATGCAGAGTATTCAATAGGCTCTCCAAATTTTGAGTTGATGTACTCATTGAATAGTTCATGCATGTCTAGATAGCGACCAAAAGCTTCCTACAGGCAAAAAAATTTCCCAACAGATGTCAGACTCTAAGAAAGATAAGCAATGGCAAAACTATAAGGGGTTTTAAACATAAACAAATGCATACACAAACAGAGAGATAATGCTTCATTAAAACTGCTCATATTATACATGGACAACAGAGTGATCGTCCAAATCTTACCATGCATGCCACCATGATCCTAAACGCAGAATCAAAAAATCCTGCAGGAATTAAGATGCATATATCACAACAAAATCACAAACAACTTTCAATACACTATTTACTTATCAAAAGAAGAAAAAAGAAAAAATCCATGGAGAAATTTTGAATCTATAACAGGAATTAAGATAAGAAACATAGAAAATAAGCCGGTGGATGAATGATTATTACTTTCCCGAGCAGTAAACAAGACTCGATTTCGAAGAGCATAACACTTTCATAGCTAGGATGAGATCTAATGGCTCTTCTTCTATAATGACCCCTCTCATGTATATTATAACAAATATATCACATCCAACCTCGTGGCACCATGACTTCACAAAATAGAAGCTCATGATCATCGAACAACTAAACCAGGTTCACCTAAAATCAGGCTCTACCTACTATATCTCAAGCAAGTATTCCACTCCCATTTATGTTAATGTCTTGGTTACATGGTTGATTATTGACTATAGATCATCCATCAAGACAACCAAAAATGCGAAATAATTCATTGAAAAACTAGTGATCTGAAAAGACTTATGGCTTGCGCAATTAAGAAGATCTTGAAACTCTGAATGAATAAAAAAAGGGAATAGATCTAAGATCATTTTCCAAGATAATTAGAACTTTTAGGGGTCATTACACTGATCAATAAGTTTTGGCATTGCCTTTTACTAGACCTTATGCACAATCAACTCAACCCGGAATAAATTAATCAAGGAATAGAAGGCTTCAATTATAAGAGATCTGCAACTTAACCAGCCAAACCCAAAGGCATATTGATCAATTGCTAAGAGACCATTAACATTCAAAGTGGTACATACAACTTAGTATGAAACAGTAGGAACACCAAATCTTGTGATCCAAGGATATCAGGACTTGTAAAACAAGTGCTCAGGCACATACAGGAAAAGTAATTTCCAGTTACAATAAACAGGACATAAAATCCATCATTATCATACGATTCATACCATCGAGAGACCGTTATGGCGCTAGTATGTATAGGTCCTATAGGAGTACAAGCTATTCAATATCCTACAAGAAAATCAGTACCCTCAAGCCAGCAAGACATAGCAGGACGCAATCTCACTTATAATGGAAGGCATGGAACTAAGACAAAAAAAGAAAGAACTTTCTTAGGCATATATAAATACATATACACTGTGTCACATAAATATTTTCGCAATAAACTGCACTATCGTCTGATCTCATAATTAATCACCATCAACACAACTTAAATGCATGGACAAAGAATGGCACTAGTTCTAAAGCATGTCAACGTAAAAAAATCACCCAATTAGATGTAAAAAAGGAGAATGTAGAATACCTCGCCGCTGAACTCTACATACGGCTCTTCTTTGAGCAGCTCCTCAAACTCCTCAGTTGCATCAACTACACGAGCAGCCGGATGGCGCCTGTGATACTCCCGAATCTGTTAAGAACCATTCAAGAACAAAAATTGAACAAAATAATTCCAATGAATACGAATGAGCCACAACTTATTTTACTGAAACTCACCTCCTTCAACCGATCATAGAAAACACTGAACAAGTTTATCCCGGTCGCCGTCTGTCCTCCCAGTACCGCAATCTCGTCCCTCCTTGCATTATCCTTGTCCTCATAGATCTCAATCTTAAAAAACAAATACATAAACCGAAACATCACCCAAAAATTAGCCCAAAAAAAATAAACAAAAGAGGAAAAGAAAGCGAAATATATAGGATAGAGAAAGTACAAGCTTGTGGGTGGTATTGATGATGGAATCGATCATATTCCGAACACGGTGGTTCTGGAAGAGGCGCTCGCGGTTGTTCGTGGGCTCCCGCTGAAGTTCCCTCACGACAAGGCGCTCCAGCCGCTCCACATCCTCATGCGCCGACCGCGTCACCTCCAGAAGCGTTGACGACATCGCCGGAGAGTGAGCAACGGCAACAGAGCAGCTCCTGCGTTGGATCTAGGGTTTGCTTCCGAGCTTGGGTAATGAACCCGAAGACCAAAGAGAGAGGGTTTGGGGGAAGGGTTTTTACTTTTTAAAGAATGCGTTGTCGGTCTGCTGCTCCGCGGGGGAGCATTTAGTTTGATATTATTGGTTGCATCACTGACCGTACATTCTGCGGGCCATGAGACGATGGAAACAATCCAACCGTTTATATCGCGTGGATCTGTAAGGAATTCGTTAAGATATCTGGCCCGTTTGATCCTGAATGGACGGTGATCTAACCCTCGGCTTTGTGATATTGTTGATGAATTTATATTGGGTAAATGACCCAAATGGTTACTAAACTATGCGCCAATTCCTATTTTTGTCATTGAAGTAAAAAAAATTTCTATTTGAGTCACTAAACTTATTAAATCCTTCCAATCAAGTCACTCATGTAGACAACGTTAACGGAAGGCTGAGCTGACTTGCCACCTCACCATTGGCTTCACCCCGTCAGCGACAGCCACACATTGTTCATCCTCACCATTTCCCTCTTATATACAAACAACTCCTTCATCTCCTTCCAAACTCCTCTCTTTCTCTTCTTCTCTATCTTCTCCATCTCCTTCTCCATCTCTTCAACCTTCATCTACTCCTCCCCCATTATCATCACCTTTTTCTTCCTCTCCTTCTCACTACTACTCAGCTTATCTCTATTAATGAGCACCTCCCTTATCCTCATATGCTCAATTATGGGGTTAATACCAAACAAGAGAGGATCAATACATGCATAAAATCTCCTTCAAATTCTACATGCTGCCATTGACGAGCGTCCAAATAAGGCATGCATTCATGAGCTTGAGTCCATGATAGCCATGCAACTCACTAAAGTCTCCAATAAAGATCTTTTAACCCATGTTGACATAGAGTGCATGAAGAGAATACTTAGTTACTTTCATTGCAAGCAGTGAATGTGAATCAAATGCAAAAGAAACAGAGGATGAAGAGGCTTGTGTGCATGCTACACAGAATGAGAGGTTGCCGAAGGTTTGTAGCTCAAGTGTTGGTTATTGGGCAAATAAAGATAAGAGAGGTGCTCATTAATGGAGATAAGCTAAGTAGTAGTAAGAAGGAGAGGAAGAAGGTGATGATAATTGGGTGTTGGGGGGGGGGATAGAGCGAAGAGAAAGAGAGGAGTTTGGAAAGAGGTGAATGAGTTGTTTAGACGTAAGAAGGGAATTGTGACAATGAACAGTGTATAGATGTCGCTGACGAAGCGAGGCTAATGGTGAGGTGCCAAGCCAGCTCAGCCTTCTGTTAAAGTTGTTTGCCTGGGTGACTTGATTGGAAGGAATTGATAAGTTTAGTGACTCGAATAGAATTTTTTTTTTACTTTAGTGACTAAAATAAGAATTGGCACATAGTTTAGTAACCATTTGGGTCATTTACCCATTTATATTAAGGAATTCTAATGTATTTTCCGGTTTAAAATCAACTTCCAAATATTTAAAAGAGCATTTAAAATGTTTAAACTATAATGAAAAACAAATATCAAGAAAAAAAACATAAACAATTATTTTATATAAAACTGTCTATAAAATAAAAAAAATATGGTATAATTTGATTATGTAAGAAGTGTAAATGATTATTACAAAAATTATAACATATTTTATTTGTAAAGAATGAGTGTTTGGTTAAAAAAAATAAAAAAAAGGTCGCCGAAAAGTGGACGGATCACTAATAGGTTGGTGGCTAGATTAAAAAAAAAAAAATTTATTTGATTTCATAATATTTATATTATACTATAATTTTATATTTTAAAATAAATACCCAAACAACCGATATGGTATAATTATCAAAAAATGTTAAATTATGGTATATTATAAAAATTATATAATAACTTTGGCTTAATCAAACAGGCTAAACATTTACTTCTATAAACTTTAGGATCTCAATGTCATTACAAATATTCGAGGGGTGTATATGCAAATAGATACCCTTTATCGGGTAGAGACGAATACAAGTCCCGGTGAGAACGCATCGCACTTCGTCTGAAAGGCCAGGCCGCGAAGAAAGGGCGGGAGAAGCCGAAACCCTAATCGTCAGCAGATGAAGGACGAGCTCATCGGAGGAGATAAAGGTCGGGCCTTGCCCGTCGATACCACTGTTCCTCGATGGCTCTGCCAGAACTGTCGTAATTCTCTCTGCATCGTCGGCGCCGAGTATTATTCTGACAAGTTTTTCAGCGATCCCTCTCGCTCCGGTTTGGTTTTTCCTCTTCCTTTCCTCTTTAAATCCGAAATTCCCATAAAAATTTTTCCCAATCTGTTAACTGAATCGCCTTTTTGCATCCGTTGCATGATTTCTGATGTTTATATTCCCATTTTTTTTTCATGTTTATGCTGAACTGATTCGAATCCGGCGCGCAATACGTTCAATTTGATTTTTTAGTTGCTAAGTTGATTTCTTTGTTGGTTCCTCACTCTCGATTAATCAAATTTCTTCTTTCATCAGGAGTTGTTTTTCCATTTAGCATTGGAACCATAATATGTGTATTCTTGATCCAGTTTGTGAATCTCTATCAAGCTGCTATTCTGGCATGGAATATAATTAGAGACTCATCCTTTGTTTTTCTGTAGGTTTTCAGGCCTCCACAGTTCAAGGAAGTGTGATGGGATCCAGCCGAATGGACCATTCATATGTGGTATTAGCAAAACAAAGGACTCCGGGTCATGGTTTGCCACCTCGCCCCAGAAGCGGTGCTACTAATTCAGAGGGCAGAATCGATGATTCATATGTAGTGGTGTCTCCTGCTGGCGCTTCAATGTTTGACAATGAGCACTTGACTGAGGGAGGTGGGTCTCATTCCCCTGCTCTTCCTGGGAGCAGTCCAAGCAGTCCTTTGCAAGCAAATAATTCTGGGTTCCATTCAACAATAACTGTCTTGAAGCGTGCATTTGATATCGCCACGACACAGACACAGGTAAGAATACGCATGGGACTTGTTTAGTGTTCAGTGAGTGCTTGAACTGTTAGATCAATTTTCAAACATTTGACATGATCTTTAAAAATAAATTGTGTATTACAATAGGGTATGAGTCTTAGTTTCTGATACTGGTATAGACAGGCCCTCATGGCCAATTTAGTAGCCAATGTTTGATTACTTCTTTGTTATCACATGCACTTTGCACTTTTTCTATAGGTTGAGCAGCCTTTGTGTTTGGAATGCATGCGGATCTTGTCTGACAGACTTGATAAGGAGGTTGAAGATGTGAATAGGGACATAAAAGCTTATGAGGCATGTCTTCAACGTTCTGACCTTGAGACATATAATGTTCTTAGCGAAGCTGATTTCCAGCGGGAGAAAATGAAGGTGATTAAATTGATTTTCTTTTTTATTTCCTTAATGAAATTTAATGCTGAATGCATGCCGTTACTTAATATTGTAGTTTATGCAGGCATATCATCACTAAGATTTTGTTGTTGAATTTATTTTGAATTTTCTCTTCAATTATGTTACTAGCAATATACATTTGTCATCTAAAGCTAAGCTACCACTAAACTAAACTTAAGCTATGTAGGATATCATCACTAAGGTTTTGTTGTCAAATTTATTTAGAAATTTCTCTTCAATTATGTCACTAGCAATTTATATTTTGTCATCTGAAGCTAAGCTACCACTAGACTGAACTTAGGCTATGTATATTTAAAACCTTTTATTGTTTCTGTACCTACTTTTTGCTCGGGTTAGGAGAATTATTCATTGTAAGCAATTTGCTGATCAACTGCTCATTTTCAATAATTATGGTTTACTAAAATTCATTGAGTTCAGTACTTTGGTTCTATTAAGTTTCATTTAATAATGCATCAAAGAAGCTGCGGAAAGAGCAAGCCTTCCATTACGGGTGCACATTTTATAAGAAGAGTTTTGCGCATATGTGATGGTAAGACTACGTTCAATTTGAAAGAATTAAGTCAAAACTGGAATGTCTTTTGTACATTGGATTTTACAAGTAACTGTAGTATTTGAAGATATATGCAATAAAATTAAATAAATAAAAAAAACCCTGAAGTTCACCATGATCACAATCTAACCAAATTTTATTTTAATCTGAACAATGGCATATGCATATCTAAAATGTTGTGCCCGTGCATTTACCAAAATAGCCATTGATGATATGCCTCATTCCCTCATAATTGTTGATGCTCAAGGTTGAGGAAGAAGAAAGAAAACTTCAAGCTGCAATTGAAGAAGCTGAAAGGCAATGTGTAGAGGTTGATGCTGAAATGAAGGAGTTAGAATCAAAATCAAATCATTTTAAGGAATTAGAAGAAAGGTAGGTGCTTCTTTTTACAATTTTTTTGGTATGCTTTCTGTATTTAATAACTTCAACAATTTCAACTTGGTTCTGTTTCTTGCAAATACAAAAGGATCTTTAACAAGTTGAGTTTGAGTTATGTTTTTCCAATTATTGAACATGATTGGTTTTCTTGTGGAAAATTTGCCTCTTGGAAAGTATTTATTTTAGTTAAATTTGGTGAATTTTTGCACTAGATTTTGATTCTCAAGCAGCAGTTATCTTCAAACCCAAGGGATTGTGCAAGGTGCAGAGTGCATTAGGACTATCCCAATCTTAAACCACACTGATGTGGATGACTGATTGCTATTGCCACTATATGATGCCTCTTTCCTTATCTTGCCCTCATGTTTTTATTGATTTTTTCCCAGAAGCTGCTCGTTTTTCTTTAGAACTTAGAGAACATCATATATAAGCCCTGAAAAACTCATTTTGGATGGCACTATCTTCTCTGACCTGCATTGTTTTCTATTATTATGTGCATATGTTTCGTATCTTGACCTATCTTTAAGATAGACCAATGTCCACTTAATGTATCTTTCAAAGTAGGTGGTGTATTTTATTAATTTGGTGATCTGAAAAATATTTTCAAGTAACAAGCATCTGACATGGTAGAGAAAATGTTGTCAATTATTCTAGAAACTATGAAAGTCATCCCAAAGTTTCTGGTATTATCAACTTCATGGCTCTTTTCTAGAGAGATGTTACATTTGGACTTCATGGGTTCTTTATTCCAAAATGAATCCCTATACAATTATGTGGAAGGTGCATGGTTATTGACCATTTGATGCGATCGTGCTTTTTAGTTTTTCTGTCTTTGCATAAGATCTGTCCTGTTATTTGTGTTCATGTTGAAAATTAGAAATTTCGAATAGGTTAAAATTTGGGATAATGATATTGAAGAATTGTTGCCATTTCTGTGTGTCAATTTCCTATGTTACATTATTCTATGCATCTTAATTGTGACCTCTATGATTGCTGTTTTTCCCTTATAACAGGTATTGGCATGAGTTCAACAATTTCCAGTTCCAGCTGACCTTACACCAGGTGGTTTTCATGAATCCTTTTATGTCAGCTCTAGTCTATGTTTTCCACAAGCTATTCCATAGGGTTCTCTGCAAATTTTATTGTTCTTTTTGTATTAGTTCAAGATAGCTGTGCAAGGTCGCTATGAGTTACAATAATAAAAAGAAAAGTAGTATGGTTTAAACTCTCATCCTATATTTTAGTATATATCTTAGAACCATTGTAGTGGTGCTAATAGCCTGGTTGTCTTCATGATTGTTCCTAGAGAAACAACACACATGATGTTTGTGGAGCATTTGTCCCTTCGGGGTTCTGGGAGTGCATGCTATACAAGACTTCTAACAATTTTAGTAATAGAATTGCACCAAATGGTAAATTCTAAGGTTAGATGGTCTCTTTTTGGCAGCTATGATCATATGTTCATTTTATTTGTCTATTTATTGCACAACTACTGACGGACCTTTTAAATAGCCGCATCTTTTCTAATGATAGCTTTCTTGGGCGACGTAGAAATCATTGTATCTCAGTATTTAGTTCTTCCATAATATAATTGTATGTGCATACATTGTTATATCTTGCTCTTCAATTCTGATCTTTTGTTGCATTAAGCATTCTTTTGCAGTATGTCAGTTTCTTATAATATGTTATCTTCTAGATACTTGGCAGATGGTTTGTTAAGAGCGGTTACAGTTTTTTATGTACATAGCTTTGTTATATGTTCAGTAGACTCATCAAACCAGAGCTTGATTGACATGACAGGAAGAGAGGGATTCCATTTTGGCCAAGATTGAAGTTTCCCAAGCTCACCTAGAATTGCTGAAGCGCACGAATGTGTTGAATGATGCATTCCTAATCTGGCATGATGGTGAATTTGGGACCATTAACAACTTTCGACTTGGTCGTGTTCCCAAGACACAGGTGATTTTGTCTCCACGCTTGCCTTTTTCTTGAAGATTATGTTTGTCCGCCAAGTTCTAATTTTACTTTATACATATATATATTTTCTGAACTTCATTGTTTTTTCTTGGCATGTAATACTCAGTTTGTATCTAGGATATGTCTGGGTTTCATTGAATTTCACGCATTCTCTAACTATATCCTTGTGTTTTTTATATGTTCATTTTCTGCTCTTAAATTAACTTATGCTTCAAGTATTTTCGGGTGTTGATTTTCCACCTTTGTTTTTTATTATTATTTATGTGTCAGTACAAGAATCTGAAATAGAGATTTCCAGTATGTTTCATTGCTCCATGTGAACCTTGCTATTCATTGTGACTGTTTGACAAGGCCATTTGAATCTTGTTAGGTTGAATGGGATGAGATAAATGCAGCATGGGGGCAGGCATGTCTGCTTCTGCATACAATGGCTCAATATTTTCGTCCAAAATTTCAGTATCCTTGCAGTGGTATTTGATTGACATTGACATGATTTCTTTCTATTCTTGTATTTGACTGCCATAGCTAGGATAGTAATGATATTGTAAGCAACCATTAGCCATGTAGGCGATAGCCAAAGAAGTGCACTTTGGTGTAGTTCTTGTTAAATCTGATACACATTCATAAACATGTTTTATTACTGAAAAGAATATTATAACATTCAATGAGAGGGCTGCTGAGTGATAAATTAGAGAAGCATTAGCTTAGGAGAAGGGTGCTGCTGACGTGGTATAACCATGAGAAGTGTGTTTCAAGGGGGTATGCCTGAGAAGACATCTGTCTATTTGTCGATCTTGAGTTATATGACCAGGTTAGTAAGATTACCACCATTAGCTATTGTATGGATAGTGCTTTTTAGTGTTTTGATTCATCTTTTATTTGCACCTTTGAAATGAATTTATGCCTGTAATTCTCAAATTTGTTTGTGATTGAGTTCAGAACATGCTCATGTGCACACATGCATTTGGGGCAGTGCCTTTTAATGACTTTGTTTCATCTTTTTATGTCATGCTACTTTTGAAATGAGTTTAAGTTTGTAATTTGCAAATATGTTTCTGATTGAGTTTCATAACATGTTCTCATGCACACATGCACAAATGCATGAGACTTCACTTGCACAACCACAAGCAGTTTTGTACCTTGCCCAGCACATGTTTCACGGTTATAGCATGGATTATATACTGAAAACTGAATTTTTTTTTTTAATTATAATTTGTTACTGGATGGTTCCTTTACTTTTTGTTGAAAGATATCGTATCAAAATTCTACCTATGGGAAGTTATCCACGTATTATGGACAGCAGCAACAATACATATGAATTGTAAGTGCTCTTGTTAACTTCATTTTGTTTTTCTTCATGTTTCAAACTAAGTTTTATTGTTATTATGCAACTTATTTTTACTGTCTTTGGCAAATTGATATCCATAGGATATAGATGGTTCTTTAACATTTCCGCTAGTCTAAATCTAGCATATGTTACATATCTCCGTAATGTTGAACTTCCACTTTATGCATTATTATATTTTGGTGAAAATGTGGCTAATTGCCTTTCATTAAATTAAGAAGTTCACATGGCACTATCAATTAGCTTAAGGGTCTTTTCTTCTTTTCAATACTTGTTGTCATTATAACAACAGAGATTTCAATTCCTTCATGATGCCACTGCAGCATCCCTATATGGACAGCTGGTTTCAGTTGTCATTATCCTATTATAATTGCACTCAAATCTTGAAATGAATTTCCTACTATAGTTGGTTGGCAGCTTCTTCTTTGTATTTCTAGTTCAAGCTCACTCGCGTGCAGGGATTTTTTATCAAATGGGTCATGATAAATTTTGAGGATGAGAAGTAACATCATCAAGTTTGTTGTTGCTTTCTGCTTTCTTTCAGAATTTAAAGTATTGGGTAGTTTTCTTGAATTTATTCTCACTTGCTTGTTTTAAGATTATGCCTGTTTGCTTTTATTTCCTTTGTGCTGATAAATAAAAGTTGATAGTTGAGGTAGGCAAGCTAATAATTGAAATGCCAGTTACTGTTGATGATTATTGTGGAAATGTGTTATTGCCTTCTGAGTTCTGTCTATATGTGTTGTTCACAAGTTTAATGTGGTCAATTTGATCATACCAATTTTTGTATCAATTCAGATTAGGTTGGATAAAGTGGATAGGTTCCGTAGGTTACTATCTTTCAGAAAGCTGGGATCTAAACCTATAAAATTCAAGTCTTTGAGAAAATTTTGAAGATGTGTCTGTTAAAAATGATGTAGGTAGTGTCCTTTCCTTATCATCCCTCTTCAATGCTATGGGTAAGTGCAATCACAATGCTAATGCTAGTGTTATCACTGATGCACGAAGGGTTCATTGGAAAAAAAAAATGTATATTGGGCAGAATTAATGAAACATACTTACGGTGTTTATAGGGCACCATATGGCAAGGACAAGCCACCAGCAAATACTGGCAATTGTTTTTTTTTTAAGTCACTAAGGAGGTAGTAAGCTCTAATAAATTCATGGTTTATCTACTTTATTTAAAAAAAAAAAGAGGGAGCAAGCAGTATGGGAAAATATGAGAAATAATGGATATTAGTTAACATAAAATTTTATAGAATGCATCTTTCGCAAGAAAACAGTACAACAAAAATCCCCGTCATTCAATCTCGGAAAAGAGGTGTCTGATTTCATTTGGAGGACAACATTTTGAACATTTTTTCAAATGTATTATCTTCTCTCTGATTAGGTGAAAGATAATCTGAGGCATCTCATCAAACATACTTTTCAGGTTTGGTCCTGTCAACCTATTTTGGAGCACTCGCTATGACAAAGCAATGACATTATACCTGACGTGCCTCAAGGAATTTGCTGAATTTGCTTACTTGAAGGACCAAGAAAACAATATACCACCTGAGAAATGCTTTAAGCTGCCATACAAGTGAGTGTTCTTGTACTTATTGTTCCCTTCTCTAATTTTACGCGACAGAAACTAAAACCATACATCCATTAGTTTGTAATGAGATAATGCATGACCAAAACACCAAAAGCAGCGCCATCCATTGCCTTTGTGTTGGACAACATAAACTCACATCCTTTCTTTTTCCATTATTGCTGAAACAGTGTGTTTTATTGTTCATAGGATTGAGAATGATAAAGTGGAGGGCTTCACCATTACCCAGAGTTTTAACAAACAGGAAAACTGGACAAAGGCTCTGAAATTCACAATGTGCAATCTTAAATGGGTGCTATACTGGTTTGTTGGGAATACCAGCTTCCAGCCTCTCTCGACGATGGCCTTTTCTCATGCCGAAGCTCGGACAACCGGAACTGCAGGTGCAAAGCAATCTTCTGAATCTAGAAGCTGACCAAAGGCATAACAACGTTCATTCCTCTGCTTGTACATACAACAACAATGCTGAAGTGTTGTTATTCCTAATGTGCAAAGTTAACAAAGAATCCCAGTTAATCACATTTATGGTTGTGATTTTATTTTTATTGATAAATGCTTAAGAACACCTACCATGTGCTCATTCAGTTCTGGAGATTTGTGAGGAAGATCTACTTTAATTGTTTTTGTCTTTTATGTAGTTTCGGCAAGTTTTAGGGTTGGGTGGGCACACATGCACAGTTGAGTGGACCTGTTCTTGAAGGCCTCATGTTCATTTTATTTTATTTTATTTATTTTTTGAGAATGCAGATGAATAGTTTACTATTCATTATTAGTATTTCTTTATTTATCTCTTTAACCAAAAATTAATTAAACGTTTTATTGAGCTATAAGGAAATGCCAACTAATGTCATTAACTTGTCCATTTTATCAACATTTGTGATAAAAAAAAAAATTATCTCTGTTATTATCTTAGACTTTTTCTGAGTTGGGAGAATCAATTATTCTATGAATCTTATACTCTAAGTTTATAAAATTATTTATTTCAAGATCCAAGAAAGATAAATTAATCTTTTTACATTATAAATCACATAAACATTGTGTAGTATTATTATATTTAAAAGCATGGCATGTATATAAACCCTTACAAAAATTCACATTTGTTTTGGTTATCTACCTTCATAGAGCACCCATACTAAGTACTACACCTATCATAAAAAAAAAAATGATCTGATTTTTTTTATTATTTTAAATTCATTTTATTATTCGGTTATTTTTTTAAAAATTGGTTGACTTTGACCTTATGGTATACATGTATAGACATCCATTATATACATATATATAAAGAAATTTCGACATATGGTTATACAAATTATAGATTTTTAAAAGAAGATATAAATATAAATAATACATGTGATCCCACACCCACATGCACACATCTCCTCAAAATTAAAACTCACTTTAACAGTGACATGACTTGGGTTCACCTTCCACCAGAACCGTGTGTGGGTTCCATGAAACCATTTCATCAACAATTAAGCAGGCCCACACCAAGCCCAACAATAACTCCTTTTGATTCGCGTATGGGTACTGCATATGCAATATAGCCCAACACAAATGGATGAATTACAACGCATGTTTTCGTGTTGTTACATATTTGATGTTTAATAAATAATATAAAATAAAACTAAATAAAAAAATATAGAAATATATAATAAAATTATCATTAATGACTAACTTGAAAAATGGTCTAATGATGCTGGTGGCCAATAATTGGTTGGCGATAGAAGTAGGATATCAGTGGCCAGTCACAGTGGTTAATGGTAACTAATAACTTATTGATAATGATAGTTAGATGACAGCAGAGATCAATCAAAGACGATTAACGGTCGACCGACGATAGTTGTTAGTGGTTGATGACTTATCCATGATAATCATGGGTGGAGAACTAGTGGTGATTAACAGTGGTTGGCAGAGGTGAATAATAATGGGGACATATTACAATAATTTTTTTATTTATTTAAAAATAATAATCCTTATAGTTGTTATGTCTCTTAAATGAATTTTTTCCTATGGTTTTAATAAAACAAAAAAAAAAAAACATTAAATTGTCCATCACCATTTATTTGTTCTATATTCATATACTTTATTTATAAATCAAACAAAGCATTAAAAAAAAAAAAATCGTACTATGTTACCCTTCATTGTTTTGGCGCATCAAACGCATTTTTTAATTGTGCTCTTTCTAAAACTAGCCCAACATACTGGTAACTGGCTCCACCCAAAGTGCATACATAACCTATATACCATTATAAATCATATATATCTCAATAACTAATTAAGTTGAAGGGCAGGTGAACCTTTCTCCATTATAAATGAAAGAAAGCCGCCCATTCCATTCAGCTCACCCACCCTTTCCAACTTTGTAACACTCATTGAAATTTTTTTTTTTTAATTTCTAATTTTTTATAATTTAGCATTGATGTCAAAGAATCTAGTAGTCCAGACTCCAGCATTCTCATTAATACAACTCGTGATTCCGAGGTATGCCACGCTCAGTCAGACATGGGCCCAACTCAATCACCGCAATATTAACTCTCTTTATTACTTTATAAATAAATAAATAAATAAATATATATATATATATATATATTATTTTGTACTTTCTGTAATTACATGCATGCCCTCCGAGTACTTGTGAATTAATGTGGAAATTTCATTTTGGATCATCCTAGGATTTGGTATGGTAGCGCTGTTTGAAGAGATTGAACACTGTTTTTATTTATTTATTTAATTTTAAGATTTACTTATTTTGTTTCTTTTTTTTATGGTATAAAAAATAATATAATTATTGTGATTTTTTTTATATTTTTTATATTTTTAACATATTATATAATTGTGCTATTTGTATGATTCTATCACACACAATGTGATGTGATATCCAAAACAAAAACATAAATAAGAGAATAACTTAATAAAAATTAAATTAAAGTATCATGAACGTGATAGATGCAATAGTAATAATAAAATAACACCACGGATAGATAAAAAAAAATATATATATCTCATCACCACTATACTTCAAAATCTCTACCTTGACCAAGTGTTTCCTCTCTACACCACCAACCATATCCAATCAATATATATATATACATATAAATAAATAATTCTAATTATCAAAATAAACAAAAAAAACCAATCAGCTTTTAAGTACCCACTGTTTCATCCAACCTCAACGCAAGCATATTAATTAATTAATTTTATTTCTGGACAAAATTGACCAATTCATGCTGTCACATTAATATTTTTTAATAATCGATATTGACACCAAAGCTCATTGACGTAAAAATATAAACATTTATATATATATATATATATATAATTAAAAGAGAAAATCCAAAAGTAGAGAAGACTTCAGAGTTGGTGGTCCCCACCCTCCATCTCTTTCACTTTCTCTTTCTCTTTCTCTCTTATTTAGTCTTCTCTAAACCCAACTGTTTCTGGCCACCAAGCGCCACCAATCTTCATCTCTTCTTCTTCTTTTTTTGCTTCTCTCTTTCTATTTATTTTAGTCCCACATCGACTATTCTCAAAGTTCACCGGAGATCGGATCTTATATATATATATATATATTTGGTATCGTAGGCTGAAAGCTGTGAAGATGGAGCATCTCGTTGAGGTTGAGCCAGGGCGCGGCGCCGCCGATGGATGCCCTTCCGCCGGACCCGTTTACCGTAGCGCGTTCGCGAAGGATGGATTTCCCCCGGCGGTCTCGGGCATCGAGAGTTGCTGGGATGTATTCCGGTCTGGATTCGGTTTTACGTTATCTTTGGATTTTTGGTCTCTGCTTTTGAATTTTGATTGTTGATTGACTGGATCTATGGTTTTCTTGTTTGGGTGTAGATTGTCGGTGGAGAAGTATCCCGGGAATAGGATGCTTGGGCGGCGCGAGATTGTGGATGGGAAGGTATCGTGTTTGATCTTGTGATTTTGATCCGTGAATTGAGTGTTTGGATGCTGATTTTTTGAGCTTTGATTTGATGTGTGTTGGTGAAGGCCGGGAAGTACGTGTGGATGACTTATAAGGAAGTCTACGATGTTGTGATGAAGGTCGGCGCTTCAATTCGAAGCTGTGGTGTCGGGCAGGTACTTTTTTATTCATATCTTTATATATATATATATATATATATAGGTTTAATGTGATTTAGCTGAGAGTGATTGGGTAAATGCTGAGGAATGTAATTGAAAGTGCTCTTACTTTTATGTGTACCTTGTGAGCAATGAATGAGGTTGGTATAAACTAAATTCCCCATCTTGAGCACTATTGGTTTCTATTTCCTAATAAGCTTATTTACTTTGAGGTCTCATTTGTTTAGAATCGTATTGGTATGTTTTTATTTGAGTTTTGCGTGTTTAAAAATCCCTTTTTGTCACGCTAGTTGTGTTTTGCATGAATTTTACTATCATTTAATCTATTTGGACTTTGATTTGTTTGAGATAAAAGTAATTATATTTTCTAATGGAAAAGTCAGCTTCGTGGCTTTCATTACTGTTGGTCTTAACTAAAAATTATCCTGGAAATAGCTGCTTCCCCTGCTTCTTAATGTTTTTCGTAGTGGACGTGGCAGTGTTGCCCACCTACCCCCATCTCTCTACCCTGCACCAGGAATTATTGCAGATTCCGTTTTTACTTTTGTCTTTTTATTTTCAAAATATGACTAGTTGCTTTTACCAATTTATATGCTTAATGGGAGATGCATAGCTTTTGCCGCTTGAGGATGTGCCTTGATTTGATATTATAAACGTTGGGAATTTATTGATTTTATCTACAGTTACTGGTATGCCCACAGCATTTCAATGTAGCCATTGTCACCATTAATATGTTTGTCATGTTTTTTTTTTTTTAGGGAGGTCGATGTGGTATTTATGGTGCTAATTGTCCTGAGTGGGTCATCAGTATGGAGGTACTTCCTAATCACAGACTCATTTGTCAATGGCTTGAATAAATGATAGATTGTACCCTTGAAATTTCAGCTTCATTTTTTCAAGTTCCATCTCATCAAGATTTTGAACATTTTGCATTTTCCATTTAAATGCTGTCATGGAAAACTACTCTTGCATTAGAGCCCGCTTGGAGCTGTTCATCATCTTTTTCACATATACCTTATGATCTTCACAGGCTTGCAATGCTCATGGAATTTACTGTGTTCCGTTGTACGATACCCTTGGTATGTAATTACTTATTCAGCCATTTATTGTGCATATTGGGTATTTATTTTTCATTGACTAATGAAAATCACTATTATTGCTCTGGTTACTTGCATCAATATTTTTTTGTTGGCATTTGTGTATGAAGCATTCAATGTTTTCTTCTATCTGTTGTCCTGCTTGCTCATCTCTTATTCACCGCTTTTTTTTTTTCTTCGTTTCTGCCTTTAGGTGCTGGAGCAGTGGAATTTATTATATGCCATGCCGAAATTGAAGTTGCTTTTGTGGAAGAAAAGAAGATTGTTGAGGTGAACAATGTTTTATCTTCATCCATGTTGAGCTTTTTATTAGTTTCTACATAAATGAGTCCAAGGAAATAATTCATCTCCATGAATTACCTGTTTTCCTTGGGTTATGAAGAGAAGATTTCTGGTTATCAATTGTTTCTGTCAACTTCTGATAATTTCTTTCGTTCTACTAAAGTTATTGGTTCTTATTGATAGTCCTGCCATAATTTTGCATGTCTGTACTGCTGAAGGGCCAAGTGTCATTGAATTGGAGTGTCCATTGTGTTTCAGTATAAACTGTTTTTGAGCAAATTAATAATTATTTCTGTCAGCTGTTCAAAAGACACACTCTTGTATCATCATATCATTTATATGAAAATAACTTAATATTTGAATGATGTATTTAAGCATTCTGTAAATTTATCCCTTTTTTTTTGTATTTTTAATCAAAATATTGTGCTAGTTGATCTTGATTAACAAAATGCATTATTCCTTGATAATTCTAATATTTCCTTTTGTTTTATCAGGTGTTGAAAACCTTTCCAAATTCCACAAAATTTTTGAAGAGTAAGCTATATTGTTATTCGTATTCCAGATTAGCCCCATATATTCCTTATCCATGATGCTTTCTGTTTGCAGCAATTGTGAGTTTTGGAAAAGTCACTCATGAACAAAAAGAAGAGGTCGAGAAGTTTGGTTTGGCTATTTATTCTTGGGATGAGTTTTTGCTCTTGGTAGGCCCATTTAACAACTTCTGCTATATTTATTTATATAAAACTCTATTAAATACTTTTTCCGAAGAAAAATATAACTTGTATGTTGGCACATCAGGAACTTTGGTTTAAAAGATATTTGGTTAGTCTGTGCTTACTATTGTTTGTGCATTGCTTGTATGATCTTTCTTACTATTGTTTGTGCGTTGCTTGTATGATCTTTCCTTGAGGCAAAAATGTTTTATATCTTTAATGTTCCACTTCATGTATAAACTGCAGGGAAATGATCAGCAGTTTGATCTTCCAATTAACCAGAAGACCGATATCTGTACTATAATGTATACCAGTGGAACAACTGGTGATCCGAAAGGTGTGATGATCTCCAATGAAAGTATCACTACTCTTATTTCTGGTGTGGTTCGTTTGCTTGATTGTGTCAATGAGCAGGTATTTTGTTTTTTTAATGTTGTACATTATTATTATAATTATTATTTTATTGCTTTATAGGATTAATTGAATATGTTGGGAAATTTAGAGCTTTCTTGCCTTTTTCTATATCATGGTTGGCCTGCATGTTCCTGCTTTATTGCTTATTACTTCTTGGCAATATCTCCAAGTACTTTCAAGGTTCCCCCAAGTGTTTGAGCATCAATAAAAAAAAAACCACATGCCCAGAATGTCTAAGATGCATGCACAAACAAATTAAAAACATATTCCTATCTATATCTCTGTACTAAATAAACCAACTTGTCTGGAGAAACATAACTTCTCATATCTCATGCTTCATTATAGTGGTTGATTATGAGGTTAGAAAGCAAGAAAAAATGAAAATAACTATCAGCATTAAACTTAATTATTGATCTCATGTATATGACATTACTGACATAATAATTTTTTGTGCAGTTGAGTGAGAAGGATGTCTATATTTCATATCTCCCTCTTGCACACATTTTTGATCGGGTGATTGAAGAGATGTTTATCTTCTGTGGAGCTTCAATTGGATTTTGGCGTGGGGTAAGGAACAGGATTTACATACACTATTTTGAACCATCTTGGACAGTTCATTATGGTTCCTCTTTCAGGATGTCAAACTATTGGTAGAAGACATTGGGGAGCTAAAACCAACTATCTTCTGTGCTGTTCCACGTGTGCTTGATCGAATTTTCACAGGTGAAGAAAAGCCCGTACTTCCATTTATTTATTTTATATTGGTGTTCTTTCAACTTGTTGGAGATGCTATTGTTTCTGATGATGTTTCTTTCATACTATTATTTTGAGAACTGTTTTACTTGTTTCTCAGGTCTGCAAGATAAGATCTCATCAGGTGGCCTTCTAAAGAGCACATTGTTTAATCTCGGTTTCAAATAGTAAGTTCCTATAATCATAACTTATGTCAAAAATTTACCCCTATGAACAACCTGGCACATTCACTACATATCAAAATTTCAATCATCTCCTACATTGTTCCTTCTTCAACTTTTTGTAGTTGATGTTTAAAATTTGTCTTTGCTGCTGAAAATACTTTTTGTTGTGCACCAATTGATTTCTGATGTTTATTCAGTATAATAGTTTGCTTTCCCTTTTTTTTTAAAAAAAAAAAGAGGATGAGAAAGTTATAACCTTTCATCTCATTCAATGTGTCTGCTGTAAACCTTGCAGCAAACTGTATAACATGACAAAAGGAGCCAAGCATGAAGAAGCAGCTAAGATTGTTGATAAGATTGTATTTAACAAGGTAAGTGATCAAAATGCAGCTTTGGTTCCCTCTTTTCAACCAGCAACATTTGCGCATGTTCTCATTAAATGAGTTTCAAATTAATTATTTAGGTAAAACAAGGGCTAGGTGGGAATGTACGACTCATCTTGTCTGGAGCAGCTCCGTTGGCTACCCATGTTGAAGAGTTTTTGCGAGTGGTGACATGTGCTCATGTCTTACAGGGCTATGGTAATTCTCTAAACATAATACTATAACTTATCTATTGATATGTCATTTATTACTGAAATGAGTAATTTTCTAATTACCCACTTGCTCAATTGAATATTTTGATGCTCTTGGAAGCAATAGGGAGAAAAAATCACAAGACTATCTTTAGAGTTAGCCGGTCCTATATAGCTTAGCCATAATGTTTTTTCCCCCTCTTAATGTAATGATTAAAATTCCATGTAAGCCATCAAAATCAGTTGCACCTGTATCTGCTTCCTACGAAAATTCTGGACGAGTAATTAATAAAAAAAAGTTATATCTTGGATTGTTTTTACTGGATAATACTTTAGAATGGGAAAATTGGGACATGGTGTCACTACTATGATGAAGATGTTTGCATGAAAATTGGGAATGTCTCAACTTCCTTGTATGCACGTTCACATATGTTTGTATGTATATATGTATCAAAATTTTGTGGCCAAACATTTTTTTATTTGGGCACCTAAAATTATGCCGTCTCATATGCTAATCAAATTACAGAACATAGAGACTGGTTAATAATTTGGTTGGTTATAAATACTTCCTTTGTTTGCTTACAGGTCTCACAGAGTCCTGCGCAGGGACTTTTGTGTCTCTACCAAATGAATTATCAATGCTTGGCACTGTGGGCCCTCCAGTTCCAAATGTTGATGTGCGCCTGGAGTCTGTCCCTGAAATGGGTTATGATGCTCTTGCTGCCGTACCACGGGGAGAAATCTGCGTCCGGGGAAAAACTTTGTTTTCAGGATACTATAAAAGAGATGACCTCACTAAGGAGGTTATGATAGATGGGTGGTTTCACACAGGTTTGTGTCACCTCATCTGACATTTTATTTATAATAATTATTTTAATTTCATAGTCAATCCACTCTTGGTCAAGTATAAGCTTGAATTTACTGGGTTAGTGAAACATCATAGTGTCATTTAGGATGAAACTAGATGTTGCTTATCTCCCATGTTATATAACAAATTTCATGATTTTTTTTTATTTGATAAAAAAAATTGTCATGGCTTGATCCAGGTGATGTTGGTGAATGGCAACAAAATGGAAGCCTGAAAATAATTGACCGAAAGAAAAACATTTTTAAGCTTTCACAAGGAGAGTATGTGGCAGTTGAAAATCTAGAGAACATATATGGGCTTGTTCCTGATATCGATTCGGTATGTCTTTTAACTTACTACTCTCTAATTTAATTGGCTAAGCTTGTGATGTTACTATGTCAGTCACATTTCCCCTTTACATCTTTTAAAAGTTACGTATATTTATTTTCTTCCCTGTATCTATCCTTTCTTCATTAGAAATTTTAAGATCAAGTATACCAAAAGAGCTGAAAACCTTGAAAAAAAAAAATATCACACTTGGCCCACTGATTCATGCTCTTCATAACTACTAACTAACTCCCAATTAATGTTGAAGTCACTAGAGAAAATCTCAAAAATTACTCTTTTCTTAGAGATGAGCCCTCTCAAGAGAGATGTCTGGTATTGTTGCAGATATGGATCTACGGGAACAGCTTCGAGTCCTTCCTTGTTGCTATTTTAAATCCCAACAAACAAGCTCTCGAGCGTTGGGCTGAAGCCAATGGAGTTACCGGTGATTTTGAAGCTCTTTGCCAGGATCCAAAAGCAAAAGAATACTTCATTGGGGAGCTTGCTAAGATTGGAAAGTCTAAGAAGGTTAAACCATTCTTATTCAAGAATGAGCTCTGATTTAGATGGTTTGCAGGTGTTGTGATAGAGAGAGTATTTACATCATCTCTTTTCTTATTCTTGTTCTTGCAGCTCAAAGGTTTTGAGTTCATAAAAGCTGTTCACCTTGACCCTGTACCCTTTGACATGGACCGTGATTTGCTTACTCCTACCTACAAAAAGAAGCGCCCACAACTACTTAAATACTACAAGGTCAGACCATCTTCCCCTCTTCACTAATCTTGTAATTCTTCAGGTGTTTCAGTTCCTCAATTCAAGTTTGGCCTTTTGATACCAATTTGCTCTTGAAGTCATAATCTTATATACCCAGCATTAAACTGAGACTTTTGCAAATATTGCCCCATTTAGTATATTTGCAAACATTAGTAATGAAGTTTGTTTTGCATGTAGAGTTCTTGGGGGGATATTAACACAAATATGTTGGTTTTAGTGGTAGATAAGAAATTATAATAAATATATATGCTTTGACACCATTTGGTATTATTAGAGATTATTTATTTACTTGCTAGTTTTTCATGTGCTTATCTTCAAATTGTTAACTATGATGCTAAACCTTTTTAGAGTGTCATTGATGAGCTCTACAAGAGCACAAAGTGAGTTGAAGAAGCTGCTCGAGTGTTTCATAAACAAGCATAGCCCGCTATTATCCGGAGCATTTCATGTCTGTCTCACATGTAGATATGCAAAATTCATGTCTGTCTATTTGGTACTTGGCATCAGAGGAATTATTTATTGTCATTATAGCTTATTGGAACATCAGCCTTACAATCAGAGTAGCTTCCATATGAAGCGTTGTGCTATATTATATCTCAGGCATTCATCATTAGCATCTGGACGCTTTTACCGCAAGCAATTACTTAATCTTCTTTTTTTTTTTGGCAAGTTGATTCACGTTCCTGAAATTAAAACAACTAATTATTTATTTACGAGGATGCTGGTTTTTAATATAAAAAAAGAGTTTAAAAAAAAAAAATGGTTTTAAAAACCACGCTTTTCCCACTCGTACAATCGTGAATTGACTGATAATCACGCATTACTAGTACCTTTTTGTGTTTTATTAAGCATGGATATAAAATCATCATTCCACTTTATTTTACCCAAAACAGAAAAAAAAAGAAAAGAAAAAAAAACCAAATCATCCTGGCAACATACCATTGGCTTCACAAAATATAAGCAACTTAACAACAATTAAGTCTTGAAGACTAACAACCAAGTGATCTATTAATATTCGGATCCGTGTTAAAATTTTTAATAAGTGGTGAAAATTTGAATCTCAAATAAGAGCATATTTTTGGGAATGTGAACAATAATTGTGTGCAAGATCTATATGTGCATGGGCTCTGCCCCTGTTTGCTCTGCCAAGACTAGTCTATTCCCAGTCTTTCTTAACAATCTAGCTGCTCATTTTGACGCCAAAAACCTTAAGTCCTGGAGGATGCCATTCAGTAACAATTTGTTCCAAGTGTTATTTACTACAACATACAGTAAAAGTAAAATAAAATATGCAATAGTATACATTTATTCAGATTATGATGTATTAGCTTCTCCTACGCCATTAAGAGTAACAATACTTCCGTGGTATCCTCCAAAGGATTTTTTATGGACAGGAATTCATCTGAACAAGGTGATATCCTCCCGAAAGAAAACAATCTAGGGTTTTAGATCTAGTCCTAAACAGCAAATTATGAAGTCAAAGCAGCCCCCAACATGGTTGTTGCCCTTGTTAAGGTCCTCAGCTCCCTCTTTGCAAAAGAGGGCAATGCAAATGCAGCCTTGTGTACCTACCCATAAGCAAATATCGAATGGCCAATGTTATTCACATATAGACATCACATAAGCATGAGAAAAATATTTGCATGAATATTAGAAGTAAACTCCCCCCACCCCCCAAATTGAAATGGAATATATTTTAAAACATCAATGATATAAGCAAGAAATGTCCTTTGGAAAAAATTGCATTTTAAATATCTTTCAGCCATAATCAAACCATGTCCTAGATTAATGGTCTTTGTTGAGGACATATGCCCAGTGGCAGTGCTGTATGCATTATGTAATTCTAGATGCATATCCGTACCAAATCAAAACCACATCACCTCTGATGAAATAAGGAAGGATAAAGAAAAACTGAATAATGATACCTCTGAATTATAAAAATGGAGTTCCTTCTTGGACTTGAGCGTTGTTCCTTTAATCTTCTCAATTGGGTTTACAGGATTCACAAAATCAACAGGTGATCCATCCTTTGAGCACAGTATAAATCCAATGACACCACTGCCAAAGGCCAGTCAAATGAAGGCATCCAACCCTTCAGTGAAGCAGATTTATAACAATGTACAATAAATTGAATATGATCCAGCTAAAGCATGAATTAACACAAATGATACATGCCCTCACTGATCCTGAACATATATAAGGTGGTTAAACCATTTGTATGTTACCATTATTCATGGAACATTTAACCATACATGTTTCAGGCACAATACATCTTCCTTCAAGCAATGACAGTGCTAGATTCATCATGAGAGAGAGTTCAACACAGACACACAATTAGCTCATGAAAAATAAATGTAACAATAATGAAGGAATTCAACCATACACGACATCTGTACACATAAAAGCAAAACCTACCCACATTAATCTTAGTTTTGCAGGACATGAGATTCAACCTATGCATATCAAGCGCATCCTTTGTTATTTCATACCAGTTAACGAATAAATACAAGGGAGGAATTCATATTTTTCAGATAATTTTATTTAGAATAAATAAACTGACGAACTTTGCATAATGTTTGGAAAATACAGAAAAAAGGACAAATATTGAAAGTTTCAAAGGTTCAAACAACAAATGGGAATAATCAAAAAAGCTTTGTGAGATTGGCATAAATGGCCAAACCATGGAAAGGTAGCGACTCTTGTCTTTATAAAAACCAAATTCAAGCATTTGAGTTCATGTTTCATTCATTGGGACACTGCCAAAAGAGTTATTAGATTTAATTCAATAGGAAGGCTATATGATCACTTCAGACACTACATGATAATAATAATAAATTGAGTTGGGCAAATGCATATTAACTCTATCAGAGTCTCAGTTACCCGGCAGCGTTTGCATGTGCACTGATTACTAAAATATTGCAAAGAAATAATTACACCTAAGCAAACTCAGTTCAAAGCTTTTGCAATATTAGAAGCTTCCTATGAAGAATAGCCTGAAACTGTAGGGTTGAAATGGCATGAGGGAAAAGGTACCACTGAGAACTCATCACGAGCAATTCAGACCAGTAAGGCTTTTGCAGCAATAAATAGGCATTCACATGATTTATCAAATATCAAAAAACAAACTTTGCCTAAAATCTAAATACCTAGGGTATGTTGGCACACTTGTCCAGGCATAACGCACAGAACCTTTAAAGACTTCATGACAGATAGAGAGCATGTCCTGAATAAGATGTGTGTGAAGCCACATGCTCTCTGCTTGGTTACATAGAACACCACCTGGCCTCAATGCCCTCGCTATTGTCTCAAAGAATGGCTTTTCAACAAGCTCTTGAGCTGGCCCTGTAACAAAGATTAAGCAAGAGAGAATATTGCATCGTATCTGAAAATTATTTTAAAAAAAAAATGAAAAAATCACATAAAAAGTTTCCAAACAGTGCAAAAGGAGACTACAAACATGCAATCTTGCCATATTAGTTAAAAAGCATACGCCCTGAGAAAAGATTCTTTTGATGCATAATTTAGAGCTTGAGGAGAGAAGTTTAGGAAACTCTAAGAGACTTTTGAGAAATCCATAGAAGGGGTACTGTAGCAACCTCCAAGAACAAATAATATCATCTGCTTTATTTATTGAAGTCCAACTATAAATTAGAACCAAATAGAAATCCATTCACCTAAAAGATCAAAGTTTGTTTGTGAGTCATATTTTAATTAAAAAATCCCTATTAACAACTATGGTTCGCATGCTCATACGAACAACAAAACTTCTGTGCTGCCGCTGTGCAAGCCATCTTACCAGTAGATGAAGTTCAAGACTGCCAAGTGTCAAGTGAGTTGTTCTTGTCACCTTAGCAACTCCACATAAAATGACAATCATATTTTTTCCACCTGGCTCCTCACAATAGCACTTACAAATTTTGTGAAGCAGTTTTGTAAGAAAATGTTAGCCAGAAGGTAATATTGCATCTTATTACTGAATATAAGGTAATATTAACATCAAAGATTAGCTTTCAAACAGCTCATCAGATGCTTCCTTGAATTGCTCTATTTATCATGTTAGTTTATATATACACACATTTACAGGACATAAGTTCAATATGACATGTACAACAAGCAGTTTACATGAAGGAGGACATGTAATCACAAAGGTATTCTACTTTGTGCTTACAATCAGCTAGTTATCACTTTTCACTATGTAAACATAAGCACTTTTTTTTTTTGTAAATTGCTTTAGAAGAATGTGTCTTTTCTATAACCACCAACAACAGCCTCTTCTTGATATGGGCACACAAAAATACAGGACAGCCGACCACAAAAATTTATCAAAATAAGGACCCATGCAACTATTCTATTTATAGAAAAACTTCCAGATTAGCATCCACCTTCCCATTGCAAGCACTACTTAAAGCACCATATATAGAGCTTAAAAGGCAATGGCCTTATAAAAACCTTGACAAGCACAAAGTTTGCCATACCTATTGGATCAGATGAATCAACAATGATGGCATCATATGCCCCTTCAGAAGCATTCCTTAAAAATTCCACAGCTGCATAGAAAGTCATGTTTGGAGACCAAGAAATGTAAAAACTTTAGTAGGTCAAATGCAATCAGCAAGAGGCAAAGTGGCAAACAAAGGAAAAAAACCTTCCACATCCTTATGTTGCATAAAAATCATTAAACAGTAAATATGATAACCAAAGTATAAAACCAATTTTTAACATACCATCATCAACATGAAGTCGAACTCGAG
This sequence comes from Dioscorea cayenensis subsp. rotundata, assembly GCF_009730915.1. NCBI lineage: Eukaryota > Viridiplantae > Streptophyta > Magnoliopsida > Dioscoreales > Dioscoreaceae > Dioscorea > Dioscorea cayenensis. Next base: position 32,136,141 of record NC_052490.1, on the reverse strand, counting down.
GATCCTCAAATCCAACAGATAAATCTGGAAAGAATTGCTTACAGACCTGACGGGAGAATAAATGAAATATTAACAAACACCAACCATGGTCATTCCCTACGTAATACAAATAAAACACAGGCTTACATCAATAACTAATTTGTCTATCTCACATATATCAATTGTCTCCACGGAACTGTGCCGTGAAATTTCTCGAACCACACCACCATCACCACCTCCTATCACCAAAACCTGCAACATAAAGTTCAATGTAACTTCAGATGAACCAACTACAACTAGAAATGAGGAACACTTGACCATTAACAACAAAGAATAATTCTTGAAAAATCTAATATGCATGCTAACAGAATTAATGCTTTAATAAAATATGAGCTAAAAGTCTAACATGATGCAGATTCATCCATATTGAGCCAAAAATTAATCCAGATTCAGCTAAAAACTGAATCAGGGGACAATAAAGTAGGGAATCACGTTGGGTCCATAATTTATAAAATCAAATAAATGACAAGGTTTTCCAGGTTAAGGCTATATGGAATCTTAGCATGAACTCAGAACTGATTCCCAGTTATAATTGCACAAAAACACAACAATGGCTGGTGATTACCCAAACACTATAAGAAGCCACATTTATTTTACAGTATTGGCATGCGTTGGGTTTGCAAAAAGAAAATATACATATAATGCTTTGCAGAATCTGGGTATATTACAGTTTTGGGGGATGGGATTGAACAAAGAGGAAGGTGAGCAATCATTTCTTGATATGCACACTCATCTGCTTCAGTCAACTGGATAATTCCATCGAGCACAAGAACTTTACCATAAACTGTAGACTGCACAAAAGTTATGTAGTTGCTTCATTAAGAAAGATAAAAAAGGTAGGTCTAGCTATATAATATGTCAGGGGCGAAATATTTGCCAGAAAGAACACCATAAACCTCAAAGACCAAGATCTCTTGGTAGTCTGACTTTCCTTGGAATAAAATCTTTTCCACTTTCAGAGAATGAGCTTCTCCTGCAAAAAGCAATAAAATACTAAAGCTGCAAGCTTCCTCACATGAGACATATAGATACTAAGTTTACCCAAGAAACAGTTTAAGTTGAATAAAAATCAAGTGTCAAGATCAGATGCATAATGAGGAGAAAAGTTCTCAAAAATTGGGTGTCAAGTGAAGGTGGTGAAATGATCTAAGATTTTGTAAATGTTTTGGGATAACAATGAACATTATTTTCAAAAAAGCACTCAAGGAGTTGAGACAGGTGCATCCTAAAATATTCCCTTTTTCAAGCCATCAATGCTGGAGTAAGAAATCAGCAATAATTGTCCACTGCACCAACCATTGTAATTGTTACCATGTAGCACTTTTTTTAGTCCAAAAGGAGTAATATATCATATACTTTGGAGAAAGACAACATTAATTTCATCGGTGGCTATCAAGAAGTGATAGTGATAATAAAGCACACCATTAACTGCAGATCACATACCACAAAGCAATTTTTTTTATTTTCGTTTTGTCCTTAAACCAAATGTATAGCATGCAAGAGGTATTCCATAACCAAACAATCATCAAATTACTAACCAACAGAGTTGAGGTAGATAAAGAATTGAAATGTTCCCACTGGGCATTTTAGTATATTTTGGAAATGAGGCATGGATAAAAGTCTAGACACTCAAAGATAAAGAATACCAGGCCACATTGGGTTGTTGTAATACAATGGCTTGCCCTCTTTATCTGCAAAAAAAAAAAAAAGTCAACCAAATAAAAATTAGCAAGCTGGAGGGAGAGATGTAGAACGCCCCAAACAGAAATCAAATGCCACCGCCAATAGTCTCAGTTACCGCAAAATCACTAGATAAGGAACAGGGCACTACTCACACTGAGAGAACCACCCGGAAACCACAGTGGCATGGCACTTGGCTTCCGATTCTGGCAAGGAAGCCATAGCTTTCTGACAGCAAGGAGGGATGCGCTTCGGAGAGGCACTTCCCCCAGCTCCATTTAACTTCACGTTCTCCGCGGCCTCAGAACCTCCACCTCTACCACTAATGTCCATGACTTTGTTGCCTCTGTAGTTTTCAATCTACCAGTTCAGAAATAAAAAACCCTATAAAAAGTTCACAGAAACCAACAAAAAAAATAAATTTTCTAGCATAGACAAACCAGACAACATCTTAGAAACCAAACCCTAAAAATCTCAAATATGTACACCTGGAACCCACACACACACACACACACAAATAAAAAATAAAAAAATAATAATAAAAAAATTAAAAAAAGGAACGTTACAGCCAACATTTAGAACTAAAAAAATTAAAAAAATTTAAAAAACTAGAAGTAAGAACAAAAATCATCGTCTCACTAACAAATCACTTCAAAATCACGTAAAAATGCAAGAAGATTCAAAGAAAAAAAGAAAAAAAAAAGAACATATAATTTAATTGGATTAAAAAAAAATCAGCAAAAACAACCAAAAAAAACCGCGTAAGCTAAAAAAAACTCTATAAAAAATTAGTAAAAATCATATTTAAAAAAAAAATGCATTAGATCTTTCAAAAAAACCGGACTAAAAAACCACTTCCAAAACACGCCATCCAACAAAACCAAACCCCCAAGAAAATCAAACACCCAAATCTCCAGATCACAGTCAATTACCAACAAAAAGGAGCTCATAAGAGCTACAAAGACGCACAAGTGAAAACCAAAAGAAGAGAACCTCAGCTGGTTTCAATGGCGGAGAAGAAGGCGATCTAGCGATGTCGTCAAGCACAAGATGGGAATCAACGCACGATGCTCCTGCTTCGCTTTGGGTCTCTATCGTGGAGAGCTTTTCGGCGCTCGCTTTTCGCTCCTTTTCTTCTCTCGAGACGTCGGCGGAGAAGAAGAGAAATGAAAAGAGCGAGCGAGAAGAGATGCCGAATGGTTGGGCGTATTTATAAGGTGATATCGGATCATCGGGGACTCTGATCTAAGCTATATCAGCCGTCCATTTCACTCCCAGTTGGCTTTTTTTTTTGTTATTCCACCCAATAAATGGACCACTAATTCGACCTCTTCTTGAGTAGTTGTGTCCACGTCAGCAATTTAGTGACGCTTGTTTTAACTTTGGTTTAGAAATGTCTTTGTTATAATAGTATGTGTTTATTCCTCCTCACTTATCATTAACTAGTGGGTCCTTTTTAGGTTGGCTTTATAAGTTCATCTGTTTCAAGTTTCATTGTTTATCTTTATAGTTTATATTTTATGTTTAGTTTATTTTATTTTTATTTTTTCCTTATTTGAATGTATCCCTATTTGGATTTTTTTTTCCTCTCAAATGGTGTGCTATGAATAGTTATTTTTTAATGAATATTTGTTCATGGACAAAAAAAAAAAATCATAAAGAAGACAAAATTAATAAAATTCATGTTTAAATGCATAAAATTTACTTCTATTATTTTTTGGACGGATAAGCCACATGTCATGACCTTCCATTATCATTTTAGTTATTATTTTGTCATATATAAAAGTATTTATTACTTTTTTTTTCGAGCTTTTTTTCTCACATGTCAATACTTAATAACTATCAGGTAATTTTCTAAGTTATTGTAATAACATTTATTAAAAAACTTTTATTGTGATAAGTCCCCAAGCAATTTTATTTTTTTAATTCTCACATATGTATTACATACTACTATAATACATATTTATTAAAAGAGTATATTATTTTCTTCTTTTTAAGAGTCTTTATAAAATAAATATTCTCAAAGAAAAGAAAAATGTAATCCCATAATGGGTATGGGGTATGAAATCCTAGATTCTCTCTTGAGGGGACGGTGGAATAAATTTGGCTGATCACTGTAGTGAGGAGAGATTTTCTGCCCTCAAAATGTTTTTATTATATATATATATATATGTGTGTGTTAAAATAAAAAAAATTAAAACATTAAAAAAAATATGATATAATATCAAAGATTAATCTCAATTGGTATCTATTAAATTTATGAATTTATGCCTTACATTATTAAAAATTTAAAAAAAATTGTGTTGAGAGGCAGGTGAGGAGTGAGAACTTCCTCCTTCCATGATTTCTTAACCAGGGCGGAGACAAAAAATTTCTACCCGAAATGAGAGAGTGAGAAGAATAACACTCATCATCTCCGCCACGTGCCAATCTCTACCCACATAATCAATTAATTTTCTTTGTACAAAAGCCATTATTTGAGAAGGAGAGAATAATTTCTTATTCGATGATGGAGATGAAAGGATAGGGACCACAACAAAATTAACATATAGGTGAAAAAAGGAAGTCAAAAGTTCATAAATTAATAGCAAAACAGGACTAAACTACAAAGGTTGGATGTTACTCACCCTAATTAGTATGAGGGTCTGTTTTCCCAAATTTATTGCTTGAATTTTACGTGGAAAGTCTCTTTTACCCCCGTTCAATACCGCTGCTACATCAATACACTTTTTAAAAATTACTCACCTTCAATTAGTTCAACAAAAGATAGGAATAGTTTTTTTTTTTTGGGGGGTTTTTTATCTTTGCAACCATTATATCACCAATATGTACACACATACATGAAAGAGGAATAATAATAAAAAAGGCCAAGATAAATAAATAAATAAAAATATGAATTATTTCTAACTATTTATTTTTACAAATATATGACGTGCCCAGACTTAAAGGATCTTAAGCACCGCTGCTTTAATAAGCCATATTGACGTGGACAGACAAAATGGACCCCAGAATGTGACCACCCCCACCCCGGAAAGGGAAAGCAAGTGTCCCTTTCACAGGCAAAGAGGTCATTTCAAACGAATGATCTCGTTTGGTTTTGAAAAATCTCTTGCCTGACACTTGTCATGTGACCAATACTCAGGACAATGCTAAGTGGGCCTTAATTCATTTTATAATAATGAGCTTTCCAACCACTCAATATCAATTACCAATACCATGGGAGAAAAAAAAAAATCTCAATCACAAAAATGGAAATGTTTCTGATCTCTTGGTTTACACCCAGCTTCCTCTAATAGAATTCCATCTTTAATCCAATTGAAGAATGGGTTGTCAGTTGCCACTCTGTAAACCATAACTGATAAATATGATGCACATGGCATGCTAGAGAACACAAATATGAAACATAGCATGATGAAACATGATTTGATGCACATAACATGGTAGAGAAGAACACAAAGCTGAAACATGGCATGAGGAACATTAACATATCTCTTCTTTGCAAACACCAAGAAACTGGGAAACAAAGAAGATAAGAGGCAAGAGCATAGTTTGGTTGGTGAACGGGTGGTCACAATCTCTAGTAAACACAACCAACACTTAGCTGCTACACGTGAACATACCTATAATACGAAAGCACACAGACGAGGCGCGGCATCAAGCAATCAAGAACCTCGCGAGGTCTTGGTTCCTTTTAATTTCTTCAACTCGATGACAACAACACTTATGTTGTCTTTGCTTCCTCGAGACATTGCAAGCTCAACCAACAATGTTGCTGCTTCCACAGCAGTACGGCCCCTCACCGCCTCAGGGAACATCTTAGCTGCTCGCCCACTGAGGCATTGCCTTGCTACCTTGCAAGCCACTTGGTTTGATACGACGTCCCATAGTCCATCGGTTGCCAGGATAATGAACTCGTCTTTTTCAGTCCGGTCGACCACTGTCACTTCGGGTTCAGATATCACATATGGTTTAAGATAGTAATCCCCTGCACAGGATCATGATCTTTCTATCAAGAGGGGAATTACATGGTAAATTATGAGATCAAGACATCTGGCAACAAGAAATTATGTCAAAGCTTTGTCAAGGAAAACCATTAGAAGGTTATATAGATGAAGAGTCTGCTTCCAACTTGCAAGATTAACGCTAAACAATCAGTCAAATAAACAGAATGAATTTCTAGGTTCTTTCAACAAGGAGGAAACCTACTTTAAGCAAAACCAGTTGGTCAAAAACTTGTGTTCATCTTTTAACATGTCACATTATATTAGTCTTTAAATATACTCTAGTATGCATACCTATAGAGCGAGAAGTGGCTAGTACTCCTAGAACCCGATAACCATTCCAGTTGATGACTCTTCCTCCAGCTGCTTCAATTCGTTCCATTTCATCTGGCCTCTCAGGCTGTGCAGATGCATTAAGTATAACTGTATAAGTAACATGACATTACCTTATTCACTGCAACAATTAAGTGACAGAATAGGATTTATAGAAAAAAGACATTTATAAGTCATGCATTCGATGAAACAAATCATTATAAAGCAAGCAAAACTTTATTTGTAATAGAATGTGGTAAATAAATCTCAAGTCAGAATAAGATTAGAAATAAATGCCAACGATCCAAGGATATATGGACTATATTCCAGAGTTGAAATAAAAATGGCTTCGGAAGGTCAAATAATATTCATGTAATGTCTATTCAATTGAAGAACGAAAACTTGACTAAATTGGTCTTAGTTACTCTTGAGGATGGGAAGAAGGAGATTCTCAAATGAAGGGAAGGATCCAATTACTTCCAAAGAATTGAATGAGGAGCTGTATGAGGTGAAAATCTCATGTATAGTTACCCAGAGTGACAGTAAGAGTGACTTAGCAATTTGGTAATAGAAGAGGAACAACCTCAGACAGAGAGACAGGATAAGCTTCAAAATGACAATAGAATAAGAGGAATTAATCGATCGATGCACATTGAGATGCGGCAGCTGAAGCAGCAGCTTAAAAAAACTGGATAAAGAACTCTGACCATGTCTCAAGCCCCTTATTATAAGACTAATTTTTACAAAACCACTACCACAGGAGGTAAACAAACTGGATAAGTAAAAAATCACTTGGAAGGCTGCAAATAAACTGTACCATACTGAGAAATCTAAGGCACACATCTCTTGAAAATCATGACCAAAACAAAACAAAAGCTGTAACACTGATGATCATTTGAAAAAGAAAACTATGTCAACCATGCACCTACATTCTCAATTTTGAGTTTGCTAACCATCACTAGAATATGTAAAAAAAAAGAATCCCCCATGATCAAGAACCAAAAAAGGACAAGTACCAATCTTACCTACAAACAACAGATCTTCAATTCATATCTTTTTAATTTTAAAAACAAGACTATAATCAACTTCATCAGGCAAGAATTCAGTGGAATGTTCCTACTGATAGGAACAAATAGTAGTTACATAAGCAAATTCTTTCAAATCTCCAGCATAAACAGATTTATGCAGTAGTACTTTAGTAGTACTTAAAACTTAAAAAGAGGCAACAACCACAGACTAAAAACACTTGGTTTCTTCGGATGCAAGGTTCAAATGGCAAGGTTCTCACAACCTACAAAGAGTTTCCTTTACTTCACATGCTTAGTGATACCATAAAATTATTATCTTATGGAATTAAGTTGTAATTAATTAGAGCAAAACATGAGATTTGATCTCCAACCAAATGTGTCAGAATGCATACAATATAATAACTAGGACATCAACACAAAAGCTGCCCAAAATGTCTCCTAATTGTCAGAAACCACATGCAAGGGCCATTACTGGTAAAACCTCACAATAACTTCAGAAGCCCACAGTTTCTATAAAAATATAAGAAATCACATAAAAACAACACTAAGAAGAAGATGAAGTTGATAAAACGTGAAACTAAGGAACCAAGAAAAAAATTCAAAAAACTACTACATTTCATAGGATGCATTCATTGAATAAGAGTACCCAAAAAAAAAACATGGTTAGAAAGAACTTAGAAGCATCTCAAAGCCCATAAATCCACAGATTGCACGGAAAACACATGGAGCCACTAATAATATGATAAAAAATTAATCAAAAATTTTATTTTTAATCACGAGATTAAAGAATGTGCCCAGGCTTATACCTTGTGATCAGTCGAGAGTGGAACGGCGACGCCCCCGCGCGAGAGCACCGCGCGCGAGTCGCCGCAGTTGGCCACCATGATCCGCTTTGGGTCCACCACGGCCACCACCGCCGTCGACCCCACCGTCCTTTCCTCAGCCCTCGGACTCAACACCGCTTCAACCACCTCCCCGTCAACCTTCGCAAAACTCGCTATCAACGCCTCCTTCCACCCCACCTCGTCTTCAGCTCCCACCCTCACCTCCTCCGTCAGCACGACGTGCATCCTGTCCCTGCACACACGTGCCACCTTCGCTCCGCCATGACCATCATAAACCCCATAGAAATCGTATCCCTCGGAAAATCCCGGCGCCATGGTCACCGCGTCCTCCATCTCCCTCCTTCTCCCCACCACCGACACCGAAGCACGGGTCAGTCCACCGTCGCCGTAGACGACGATAGTCTCAGAGTCCGACGAAGGCGCCGAGACGTGGGACGTCGACGAAGACGACGACGACGACGGCTCTCCCGACGAGGAGTCGTCGGAGCTCTGGTTCTCTCCTCGGATCCGCTTCATGTTCTCATCGGCGGACCCAGTCTCCAACTCGCGATCGTTATCGGATCTACCTCGCCGGATCTCCGCCCGCCTCCACCGCCCGGATCCGAGATCACTATTTTCAGAAACCCCCTCAGTCCCACTCATTATTACGAAATCCCCCTCCTCAGGGATCTCTTTATGATTTTCCGTCATACTAAGAAGACGGAAGAACAACTCGCGTGGGGAGGGGTCCATTATTAATACTCGAGAACAAGCCGATCAACGCCCACCGTTGGATCACAAAGCACCGTCCGATGAGCGCCAGGTACACGAGGCACCCATTGGGCCGTACCTCTGGCGCATCTCAACGTGGATCATTCACGATGGAGACGTGGACGGCTGGATTTCATCACCTACAAAACGTGGCGGCTCGGATGGAGCGATTGGGATTCGGGCGAGATATTCTCTTCGCGCCGTTGCATGAGATGAGAGGCTTTTTGTTTTTTTGTGAGATGAGGGGGGTCGAAATCGACCGTGACTTTGCCTCGAGATGCGTGTTTAGAAAGCGACAAACGAGGGTAGTTCTGGAAGCGTGACGTGGGGGTCAGTGGAATGTTGACTCGTACCTCGGGACGGGTTGGACGCGTGTCGGGTGACTCGGGTCGCGAGGCTCGGCTCCGGCGATGCGCGCGCTTAATTTGATGATGTGTGGGGGATGGAATGACAAGAATGCCCTTGTTTTCAGGATTAGGGAAGTGAGTTAGGCACGGGAAGTCTGGGGACGCAGGCGTCGGGAAGTGGAGTTTCCAGGTGTAAGTCAGTTAGGATGTGGTGGCGCTTTGCATGTGAGTGTTTTCTGGAAGTGAGACAGTGGCCTTGGAGTTTCCATTTGGTCTCTTCCTCTTCTTCTTCTTCTTCTTCTTCACTAGATCATATTAGTGTAAAAATAAAATAAAATAAAATAGAAGATTAAATGAAAATTTATTTTATTGAAAAATATTTATATATACATATTTGGGTTTAAATATTGGGAGATGGGTAAGTGTTGCGTGCCCGTCTTTGCTAAGGGAAACTGCCTCATATTTGCTCTTTGTCTCCAAAATATCAGACCTTTGTCCACAATTTCATTTATTATTTTAAAGTTGTTATTTTAAACATGTTTGATGAGTTTGTGTTGATTAGTATTATCTGTAAATAATATAATAAGTCTTAAAAAGTTTATGTTTTGATTTTCTGAATACTAGCTATATAGTTGGTTTTTTTAGATTTAACTTTTTTTATTAAGGCAACAAACATCAAATTAAAATTAAATGATAGACAAATAGAAGATACATCAATTTTAATGATTTGAATAACCTTGTAGAAATAAATCTCTCTGTTATACAACTGTAGAGGAGAGGATAAGAGATATTTTCACATAGAACTTTCACATGTGAGCAAGTGCAATACGAGTTAAGAGGCTCAAACTCAAAACCTGATCTCAAGCACATTACACAATAATTACTATTGGGTTAGTCTACGGTTTTTTGGAAGATTTAATTTTGTACATACCACACTGTTTCCTTATATTTATCTCATGATCTAAAATTAGGACAGAGATATTCCTCTCACATGAATAACGCCAATTATTTTTTGTAAAATATCTCAGTGATTTCGGAATATAGTATTTATGATATAAATTTACTTTTTTTTTCCACACATAAATAAACCGCTTTATGTCTTATTCTTGATAATGTAAGCATTTCATTGCTTTTGTTGGTGATAATGACCATAAGCTGAGATCCAACTCATATTATTGAATCTATTGCAATAATGAAAGAGACTTTTAAAAATCATGTATAATAGTGAAAAAAAACAAATACTACTATTTTTTTTTATCAAAACTTAAATATTTAAAAAATAAAATAAAATTATATAAATGTAAATCAAAATATTAGATAATAAATAATAATAAATAATTTATTGTGAAATGTTTTTTTTTTTCTTATCTCAATTTCATTTTATATCACAGTATCATGTATTTATATATATACTTGAAAAGTTAAGAGAAAAAGATAAAATACACAAATTCTACAATAAGAAAATGATAGTTCCTTGAGAATTTGATTACCTTCAAGCAAAATAGTTAACTCTTTCCATATTTATCATATATATATATATATATATGAGAAGTTATCCCATTAATTTCCCACTCATTTTCAAATAACACCAAAACCACAATGAATGAGAAGTGCCACCTTGCATGCCTTGTTCTCCTTGTCACACAACCACCTTTTTTTTCTTTGCATGGCCTAATAATTCTATCCATGATGACATATGCAACCAAAAAAGAAAGATCTAGTGCACTATCCATAAATTAATAGAATAAATAATAGCATAAAACTTGTCCCATTTGATAAAAAGAAAAAGAGAGAATAAAGCCTTATCATCTTCATCCATTTTCTACAAAAGATCATCTAAATATCTGTATCAACGAACAAAAGAGTAGGAGGATAAAAGCTTCCTTTTGTTCTTAGCCATTCCAATCTTTTGATTTTCATGAAATAAAAATTATTTTTTTTCCCTAGCTAAACACTCTTTATTAATAAAATATTAAATTATGGAGGACTAATCCAATATCAATTAGCTACATTGCAAGTATCAGGATAAAAATATTATAACAATTAACCCTCATATACAAAGATAAAATATGGATATTTTATGTATAGTGATAGTTTTTCTTAACACAAACTAAATTTTTCTATGGTGCAATTCCATAGCGGTGAAAATATTGTTACTATTACAAAAGACGACACCTAAACTAGCAAATAGTATTGATAAATAATACTTATTCAAATTTTCAAACTTTTACTCTCTTAAGCAATTTGTAATAAATTATTATTAAATTATCAGTAGTGATTCTCAGTAAATTTTTAATATATTTTTTTTATTTTAACATTATTCAAGTTCAATAATATGAATAAACAAGGGTCGTTGATCAACTCATGATATATATATATATATATATATAACCCGTATATTAATTCTCACATAAGATACATAAGATTCATAAGCTATGATATTGTTAATTTTTAAGCATTCCAAAACTAAAATCCACTATAAATCAAGAGTTAGCTAGAAAGATTAATGAAAATACTTACAATTTTGATAAAACGACTCTATTGTAATAAATTTCAATTTTTGCCATGGCAAAATACTTTTAACATAATAATAACAATAATAATTATTAATAATTATTATTTGATAGGAATTTTTGCGAATCCCATATTAAAAAATAGACATTGGTAGTTTTGGACGCGGTTAATATGAAAATTAGATTAAATTATTTAAAATACTCAAATATCACTCGAAACGTTATTAATTTTCTTTTTTTTTTTGTGTAAATATCATATTGCATAAATGCATTCTCGAATTGCATTTCTTTGGGGATTTATTAAATCAGTTTAATTTCTGAAATATTTTCTAGGCATAGGTAAAACTCTAATCACTTTATCTAACGTTTGGTCAAATTAATAAATTTATAGAGAATTGTTATAAGCTATCATAACTTATGCACTATCATATCTGTTTGTTCTTTGACACCTTCTTATAGGGTAGTGTTTATTGCCTCTGTAAAAAAAAAAAATAGCATTTCTTTTTAACAAATTTCATAGTTTATCCATTTGTGTTATATATATATAACTTAACAAACATGACCATCTTCATTAAAAAAAAAAAACAAAGAGTTTTGGATGTCATTCCAATAATATCTCTCAAGAGAGTCCAAGCATTTGGCTAGATGAAATAGAAATAAAATATATACTATATGTATAATTTGAATTTGAATATATAAGTTCATTTTTTCTTTGAGGAAACACCATAACATTATTATATAGCAAAACGCCATCAGTATACATCGTGCTATACGTAATAAGAGCCAAAAAAGCTTAGTCGGTCGGACCCTTTTTTTTATAATTAATTTAGATGTTATAAAATTTTGTTTTTTTAAATAAGATGAAGTTAATTTATTTAATGAGTGTTATGCATTTAATTTAAAATTTTAAATAATAAAATACTATATTTTATAGGCAGGCTTGTATAGTTTTAAAGTGACTATAGAGTAATGTTTTAATAACAGGATCGGTTATCGACCCGGTTAGGCAATCGGTTCCGGTTCAACCGGATTTAATTTTTTTAAATAAATAAATATTTAAAAATTTAAAAAATGTTAAAAAAAGGAAAGAAAAAAAAAAGATTACATATTGCAAAGTTATATTGCCAACGACCATTTGGTCTATTAGCATCGGATCCCTTGCGTAGGGTGTTCGCCTCGAGTGTCGAGCGTGGCTCCCTGAATTCGATCCCCATCTCGCGTAAGGTGAGGGCACGGTTTGTTGGTGAGCGCGGCTCCCCCACGTGTTCGTCCCTGAGTTCCGGCGCTTGTCGCCTTTCTATAAAAAAAAAAAGTTATATTGCTTTTATAAGAATCACAAAGTGTCAACTATACATAAAATTGAATTTTTCAAAGTATAAATATACAAAGAGACAACCATATAACAAATATTCAAAAATAAATAATTAAATAAAATATAAGTATACATCAACAACAATAAAAAATAAGAAATAAAACAAAATACAAGTATGTAATATCTTGATTTATGTTTTTTTAAACCAGTTTAACTTTAAAATTTTTTTTTAAATAAAAAAGCTGGTCGTCAATCCAACCGGTTCACCGGTTGAACCGGCCGGTCCGGTTATTTGGTGTTTTATATTATTAATCGGACCGGTTTACCAACCGGTTTTCGGTTGAACCGGCCGGTTTTTACAACATTGCTATAGAGGACTTGTACTTTTGCAAATGGCTGAGAAGACCCTATTCTTTTAATTAACTATTTTGTTCGGCTAATGCTTTCATTCCAGATTTTGGATTTCTTGCTCTTCTTCATCTGGGAGCAAATTCTGTAAGATGGACTCTTCCACATGTTTTGCAAGACTCAAGCATACGTTGCGCCAGAGGTGTTCACTCATTGCGCATATGATACTTTGAAGGGCGACATTTGGTCTTTGCGGTACTGTGATTCCGTCGGAGGGTATTAAAAGAGATTTGATTTTTTCCAAACCCTTATTGGTCACATGCAACATTCTAAGAGACTAATTAATCTTTTTATTCTCCATGTTTTTAATTTTAGTGTTATCTAGACTAGTTATTCATACCGTTTTGTATTAAAAAAGAAATGTTTTTTTTTAATATTATAATTTAAATTTGTTTGCTCACACAAACATAATACGTCTAATGAACAAATTTATATGATGTATGGTCAATATATATATTTATTCTGAAAAACAAAAGAGCTGTAGTTAAAATTTTAAAAGTAACATTAGTGATTATAACCCAAAAATTTTTAGTAGTCTAACCTCTTGGGATTGAACTTTTAAATAAGTGATCCCATATAAATGATTATTCGGATGTCAATTAATTGAATCAAAGTGCTTGCATTCCGCTCAAGCTTAGACTCAACCCAAATTATAAAAATTAATTTAAAATGAAAATAAATGTTCAAAATTATATTTAATGTTGAGGTGCATTCAAATTAAAAGGTAGCTTGATAGGTTGAACTTAGTAGGAGGGTGATGAACTAATTAGGCCTTATTTGGAAGAGCCCAACACTCAAATCTTTCCTCGAGCTTGGCCCGAATTGAAAATTAATCTAATTATGTTTAATCACAGTCTCCTCCATTCTAATTTCGAGACTTAGAATAGGGTTGGTTCACTCAAAATTAAAATAAATTTTAAACTCAAGTTTGTTTAATTGAAAATTTTATATCTTATTTTCATACTGAAACAATATAAATTAAATGATTTTAAATAAAAAATATATATTCTGCAAATTTCTAATACTACTTATTTTAAATATTCTTATGAGGAATAATTATTTAATGTAATATATTATATTTTTTGTAGATATAGTGGCAATATTTAGAGGTGTTAAAAAAGGTCGTATTGGGTCTTCTGACTGTGCTGGGCCAACATAGTACACTGTACACCCACCCTAGGGGATTGGCCTAACATGGCCCATTTAATTTTAATGTTTAATTTAAAAATAAAAACCCAAAAAAATTAAATATAAATAAGTAAAATTTAAGAGTATTTGTAAACAAAAATAAATCTTAACATAATAATGCACATAAAAAGAGTAACTTCATTATTATTATATATATATATATATATTTATATCGACCCTCCCAATATACGGTTGAAATATAAATAGTATGCATGTAAATGATGATTTATCTACATTATAAGAGAGATAGATGGGGATAATCTGATGGCTCAAGTGATGAGCAGTGGTAGCCAGAGTCAAGTTGCAATCCTCCAATCCAGCACAACAATCCCAAGGATCATGCCATATCACATAAGACATGGTGTTATAACTATGCCGTTCCTAGGTTAGCATAGCTCTAGGGTCACATATCTATTTAGCTTGATTAAATTACTTCACCTTCTGAGTTTTAGCTTTAGTCTCTCCCAAATACTTTATTGAATTGGTAGCTCCAATTAATATAATTTAATTTTTTAAAGTACAATATTTGAATGTTTATGGTAAATCTTTGACTCTGAGACTCCTAATTTAAGCTTTTTTTTTTGGGTGAAGCATACAAGCTCACAAAGAAATAAAGCAGAGCATATTTAGTTCACGTGATTCATTAGTAAAGTAAGTAAACCAAAATTCAATGACATTCAAAAACTTCAATCCAAAACATCATTTCTATTATGAGGATCCATGGCTGGCGCAAACTTGGTAAAACATAACCCAACCCGATATATGGCCCAGTTTAAAGCGAAAAAAAAACAAAATAAAAATTTTAAAATAATAAAAAAAGCAAATTTTTTTTTTTGACGAATAAAGAAAGAAAGAAAGAAAAAAAGGAACACTTAACAAGAGCTGAGGAATTCTTTGTTCATGAGGCTGTCAAACTTCGATAGAGATTTATATCATTTATATATTCCACCAAGCGGTTTTATATTGTATAAATTAAAATTATTATTATTATTATTATTATTTAAATAAAATGAATAAATCATAATTTTATTGAATAAAAAAACTCAGACAAACAAAAAGTAAATAGACTAAAAACCTCACAAAGGATGAGAAATACAAAGTTAAGAAAAGAAAAGACAACATGGAAAGGATAGAAGCTACGTTGGCTAAAACTACCAACTGGTGACACAGGCCTGCTCAAGCTGTAAATAAAAGAAGACTACTCCTGATCTAAGGTGTGCATTGTATTGCTGGAATAATCTGCAAGTCTTTTGCTCATAAAGCTGAGGGAGTGCTTGATCTTCTGAAAGGCTTCAAGGTTAGCCGGTTGATGAGACTCTAAATATAGATTTTATTATTGTTTTGTGTCTCTCTTGTGTTGTTATATATAAATATAGATTTTTTATATAATTTTTATTATTGTTGTATTGATGGTTCATTTTCGCTTTTATTCATTGACTTAGAATTCATTAAAATGTGATGAATTTGTTGGAATTCCTGCAAAATATTCTCCTGCTTACTTATAAATGTTTGTAAATAATAGGGAAAATTTTAAATTATATTTCCCCAATTTTTGTCAAATAGGAATTAGATAAACTATGTGGCCCTCCGGCCAGCAAAAAAAGAAATGAAGCTCTTAACAATCTTTTATTTAGTTTGACAAAAATCGTAACAACTTTTTAATTGAATTGATGATTTTATATTTACTGAATTAGAAAGAGTTAATATTGTTAACGTTTTTTTTTTTTTTTTCAATTTTGCAAACTAAACAAACAACATGATTTAAAAGCTAAAAAAAATCCTTAATCCCTATTTCGCAGAATTGGAAACCACTAATTTTTTTTTTTTAATTTTCCTTAATAAGATTTTACTAAAAACTACTCCTTTTAACATCATTATCATTGTCTTCCAAAAAAATGGCTTCACTCATCGACCTCATTTTTCAAAAAAGATCAGTTGTTAGTTGAATAAATTATCCACCTTTCTCATTGGTTTATATTTAATAACAAGGCATGCGGTGCACAACCTTGCCATCCTCCTTCTTAAAATAATGTTTAAAATGTCGGAAAAGTAACTCAAAATTCATATAGATCTATATATATTGAGAATAATAATATTTTAATTTCAACAATATATTCTTAAAAATATCTCAGACTTAGTTTTTTCACCAACACTATATTAAATAAATCTTCACGGACTAGGTAATAAAAAATCACAATGGGTTATACTCAGAAAAATAGAATTAATATTTTGTTATTTATAAGTTTGTTATTATGTTTTGTTGACCTATACATTATATCAACAAATTTTATTGTATTAATATTCATAAAATAAAAATCATTGCAACATAGCTACTCGGCACATAATTCATGACATATCTATGTAAATATTTTTTATAAAAAAAATTATCTATTAAGTATTATTCATTACCTTCAATAGAATGCCACAACAAGAAGTCTCTATCTAAAATTTGATTGTGAAATTGATGGGGAACCACATCAAGTTGACCACTTATATCACAAACATTATCAAAATATATATATTAAGTTACGTATTTTAAATAATAATAATAATGTATAACATAAGGTTGTCAAAGTGGTTGAAACATTGACCCTTAGAGAAGACTAGTGTTTTAGAATGTACATGATGTCGATGAGGCATTGTCAAACCGTCAAAACCATGTTATGCCTACATATGGAATCCAACCGGTCCCATTTTGACTAGAAAAAATAAATAATTTCGATATTAAAAAATAAAAATTAAATTTTAAAAAAAAGAGTTATTGGTTGGTTGGATTGAATGAAAGGATAATGAGGCGAGTACGTTCTCATGCATTGCCACCGAACCAACCTTTTTAGTATGTGTCTACATCGTATTGACCCAATCAAACTCTTTGATGGCGTTGACTCACTTGATTCTTCACCACTTGTTCATCAAGTTGGCAAATTATTTAGTTTTCATTAATCAAAATTTAAATACTAATAAATTCATTTAATAAGAAATCACATTAAATATAATCCAATTTTATTGAATATTTTATTTTCATTGTTTCAGTTTTTTTTCTACTTGAGTTTAAGTATAATATATTTATTTATTTTATCTATATTAATAAAAGAATGTTTATATTCATACTGTATATCCGGGTTCCAGTACTGTTTATATTCATATAAAAAAGGGCGTTTGTCGTCTATTATTTAATAAATAAATAAATAAATGATAAAAAATATAAATTAATAATAAAGTGATATAGTATAAAAAATTTTCTATTTATATTAATCATATGTAAAGTTGTAAACTAACATATTTTTACGAAATATTGACAATAAGTGTTAAAAGTTTATAAGATGTTTTTAAATAGATAGAAATAAAATTTTAAAAAAAATGTCAAATGATGAAGGAAACAATCCTTTCGTGTGTGTGAAGGGTAAGACTTTAAACAAGAAGAATGGATCACGTGTCACGAGATCAATGGGCAGGGCCATGTGATTCATTGACTGAGATGTCAACACGTGGACTTTGGCGCCGACACACCGCCTAATAGTTCCAAAGGAGAACTTTTTCAAAATTACATGGCGATTCTTGTTTTTTGTTTTTTGTTTTTCCATTTTTTGACCACGAATCTTTTTCTTTAGAACATTGATAAATAATCTAATATTTAATTTTATAAATCGTGAAGTTTTCTTTTTCTTTTTAATTTAACTACTAATCATTCCACTGGCTCTGAGACTAAGTTCACCAATTAAATTTGATTAAGATTTAAGACAATTTAAATTGCACTGCATTCAATAGATGTTCTCATTGATTATTTTCAGGGTGTCATTTGTCTTTTTGTCTTTTTTTCATTAATGTTTTGTTGTATTTTATGAATTTTGTCATTGAATTTTATTCCTTTATCTTCTTCTGGTATGTAATTATTTTTATTTTTAATTTGTTTACTTTATTTAGAAAAACAAAATACCAACTATTTTGATTGGCTATCTTTGATGTATACTTTATGAAATAATTGTCTTCGAGAAAACATCTGTCAAGAAACAAAATCAAATAAAAATGTTTTGTTTATCCTGCACCCCAAAAGTTAGATTAAAAACTTTGTCAAATATTGAATAAAGGGCAACCATTTCCACAACTTTAGAAAGCTTAACTCAGAACCTGTTCTTCTTGTTTTCCCACCTTTTTTTTTTTTTTTTGGTCCATCTAGACATTGAATCATATTCACACAAAAAGAGAGCAAGAGAAAGAAGGCATCAAAAGCTTGATACTAATTAAGACCATAATGTTAGTCAGAGTCACCTTGATACAGACCAGATCAAAGACCTCACAACAGGAGAGAAAAGTGTAACTTTATTTATTATTATTGATTATAAAGTCAATACTTTTTTCTTCCTTTTTATTTATTAATGTTAGTCTGACTTTAGTTCTATCCTTGAGTTTAATTTAATTAGGTTGTTGTTCTGGAATTTAGTTGATTGAACCCTGTTTAGTCATTGTCAGAGTGAAAGGTTCCCAATTTTCCAAATGAAGATAATGGGCTTTCAAGTTCTTGAAACATGTCAAGTTGGCAGGTGAAAATTGTCAACTATATCGGTCTAGACCCACCGACTAAAAGCGACCCGGAATTGGTTCGGTCAGTACCACTACATTGCACTAGTTAGTCTTAACATATTCTTTTGCCCATTTTCTAAATATTATACAAACACCTAAAAAGCAGAGGAAAGCAAAACACATGTATATATATAATAATAACTAGACATTTTCCCCGGTTTTGCATCGAAGTTTTTAAAATTTTATAAGGTTTTTTGAGGCAATATCATATATTAAATAATATAATTAAACAACTTCTACCATAAAAACTATTTTATATCTTGAATTTTAAAGATTTTATGGACATTTTATGGATATTTATTGCATAAATAATTAGGTGTAATTAATGTTTTTAAATTATTAATATTATAAGTAATATAAGTAATGTAAATAAAAAACTTAAATGTTATAAAAAAAATTAAAATTGTTCTTTGAAATGCTCTTGAAGTAGATTATACATCTACTTTAATATAATATATAGATAATAATAATGGTAAAACTAGCTGTAAAATACAATTCATTGGTAAGAATAAGATTATTATTATTATGGGGAGATGATGAAGTAATTAAATGGGAATTTAGAAAATAGAAAGAAAGTAAAACCGAAAGTGGAAATTGGACTCACATGCACCATGACAGCTTCTAGAAATATTGGACTTGTGATCTTCCACCAGCCACCTCATCTGCCAATGCTGCCATGAAATTAGACTGCATAACTCAGATCCCTTTCTCGTGCACCATGCTAATATTATATTACTTGTTGTTCATAAGTGAGTGTTAGACTTTCTTCTATAGGAACAAAGGTCAAAGAGGCATACATTAAAATAATGATAATAATAATAATAATAATGGAAAAACAAATAACAAGTTTTCTAAGGTACTTAATTGATTGTTGTTATGATCATTGTTTTTCTTTTTCATTATAGAGAGAGGACTGACATGATAATGGTGTCAGGAACATGGCAATTTGACTTCCAATTTGATCAGAATGGTTTCTGAGTTGTCTCTTTCAGACTTGTGGTGGGGGATAAAATAATGTATACTTGTATGAATTTTTCAACATAAAAGCACAGTAAATAACTTGTCCTGATTGCTAGTTTTGAGAGGTTGCTATTCTTAAGTCCTGTTTCTAATCATCCACAAATAATTTGAGACCACTAATGAATAATCAGGAAAGACTATAAAATCCTAATCATGAGCCACTTTATTAATTTTTTAATTTTAATTTATGTTGGATTGAGGCTGACTGGGAAAGTATGCAGAACAAAATCTATCTTTTACCCAAAAGTGTGATCTCTTTTTTTGTACTCTAGTTCCAGAGTTTCAAGAAAGAATCTGGAAAAGTGAGTTGGGTTTTAGAGACGTGCAAGATTTTAAAGTCTAAGAGGAACAATACTTTGGCAGGATCTCCAACCACAACCAGCATCATTGTTAAAAGTTGCAACTTTGCCAAGCATCACACATGGGCATCAGAGCAAGCATTGCTTGCAGGATCACTATTGTTTCTACCGCCTTGAAAGTATGGTTTTTATGACCTTTTTTTCTTCTTTCCAGCTAATTTAAATATTATTAGTCTATGTTTCTGAATAAAACCAGTCGGTGCATTTTCAAAAATAATAATAACAATAATAATAAAGTGCAAACACATAGCTTATCAATCTAATAACCTACATCTTCCAATGTTGTGGATATCATATCTCCTATTTGATATTTTTATTAATAAATTCATCATCTCAAACTCACAAAATTCCAACTAACATAAATTTTGGGTTACAATAGAATATTAAAAAAAAAAACCTAAATTCTCCCTTCAACCTATGATTGACATATAATAATAAAAAGCATTTATATTTTGGGATGAGCTAATAAAAATTTATCGTTTGTGTCTGTCATAATAATAAAATTTTTAGATTACTGTAAATGAATATAGATTTTTTTTTTACAAAATATTATATTCTAAAAACAAACACAGACGAAGAGTTATTATTTGAAGACATTTATACTCTTATCTTTTGGCAAGATACGATCAATAGGATGTTTGTGTTTGTCCGTATTATAAAATAATAATAATAACACAAGAATTATATATATATTAAATTAAAATTAATTTGTAATATAAAATTAAATTTCTAGAATTTGGTTAACAGTTGACAAATATGAAAAAGTTGGGTGATACTGTGATAGGAAGAAGAGAAGAGAGAAAGAGTTAGTGTGGAAATGTGACACACGGAACGGCTGGGGATCATTAATAATTAAAGTTACTTTTCAGCTTTTTGGTTTTAATGCTCTTTAGTACTCTCTCTATCTCTCTCTTTTGAAGATTTCAAGTGCGCGTCACGCCCACGGCACACCCCACTACTTGTTCATCCATCCCCATCTAATCTTTTCCCTTTATTATTTTTTTTCTTCCAAAAAAAAGGGGGGCATTTAGGGCTTGAACAAGCCCTATATATTTCCCGCTTCTGCTTTTAATCTTATTATTTCTAAACTATCAAGAACTCCAGGAATGCCCCTGCTTTCCCCACTTCCGAATTTCTAATTGAAACTCTGTGAAACTAGAAATTTTAAGAGGAATTCACCTGGAAAATGGAGGGAAGTCCTGAAACCATTGGGACGTACCGATTTCCCGGCGAGATCAGCACAGCCGTCTCCGAGATTCTACTTTCGGGGACAAATGCCCTTGATTCCATCTTCTCCCACCTCCCGCCGGCGCCGGCGCCGGCGCCGCCACCGGTGACAGCGTACACGGCGAAACCGGTTGGATCTGGTGTGTATCTTCGTCAGCAGGAGTTGCTGCGCCGATTCATCCCTGAAGCGGCGATGATTCGCCGGCGGATCGAGATCAGTGCTGGCATGAAGAAGAAGCTTTATCGGGGTGTGAGGCAGCGGCAATGGGGGAAATGGGTGGCTGAGATCCGGTTGCCTCAAAACCGGATGAGGGTTTGGCTGGGGACGTACGACTCGGCGGAGTCGGCAGCGTACGCCTACGATCGCGCCGCGTACAAGCTCCGTGGTGAGTACGCGAGGCTCAACTTCCCGGAGATGGCCGGAGACTGCCCGGAGAAGTTCAGAGAGCTAAGATCCGCCGTCGATGCGAAGATCCAGGCCATTTGCTTGCGGATCGGGCGGCAACGAAGAGCTAAGCGAGGACGGCAAAGCGAGAAAGAGAAAGGAAAGGAGAAGGATGAGATGAGAGCCACGGCAGCGGAGGAGGATAAGAAGATGACCGAGGCGGTGACGGGCGAGATCGTGGTGGGGCCCAGACCATCATCGGACGGTCAATCGGAGTCATACTCTTCGATATCGGACGGTGGCGATGAGTGTTCGCTTGAGAGGATTCCTTCTTTCGATCCGGAACTCATTTGGGAAGTGCTGGCTAATTGAAGTTTAATCAAGATTATTATTAGTATTTTAAAATAATAATTATAATAATAATATGTTATTAGTAGTGTGTTAAAATAAGGAGGGAGTTGGGAGGATTTATTTAATATGTAGTATAAATATATAGAAAGCATGTGAGAGACAGTTAAAAGTGAACAACTTTTGAGATGTTAGGTTTTGTGTATTGAGATCTTGAGATCTTGAGATCTTGAGATCTTGCTCTTGTTTTTGATAAGAGAAAGAATTTTATTTATTTATTTGTTTATTTATTTAAAGTAGTTATTAGGAGTAGTTGAATCATGTGTTATTTGAACTTAAAAAAAATAGTACCACATCGGCTATTTACAGAAGAATTGATGGCTATATAAGTTTGGCTGTGAAGTCATGGAAAGTAACAACCCTTGGGACGGAGCGGGTGGGTCCTTGAGACTCAGGAAAGTCCCCGGGCCTGGTTCACAGAGATGTGGCTCTCGAGAGAGGGTTCCTTGATGGCACTCGTGGTAGGCTGAGACGTGTTTGGAGCCGTTGACCACGAGATCCTGAAGGTTCATGGCCGTTTAATCACAGTTATCCACTTGGTCCGATAATTTGTCGGGTTAACAGAATGGGGATTACGATCCTGAGGGTTGCTCTTTTTTTTACCACTTTACATTTTTATGCTATTTTTAATATTTTTTCCTTTGAGCATGAAGTTGTCGTTCTTCGTATTTGAAATAGGTAACAACGAACATAAAAAAATTAACCTTATTTTTGGTAATATATTATCCCGGTGCCGGAAGGAAGTTAGAACATGCATTAACAATATGTAGTTTTATATTAATTCATTTGGTTGTTTAATGTATATTCAAAATTACCTTTTTTTTTTTTTTCTAAAGGTGACGACAAGCACATAAGTATCTATAGCGTGTGAGTTGATTATGACATCACATATGAATAAAATTTTTAAATAAAAATTTAAATCTCCATCACTCTGTATGCCACATGAGAAACTTATTTTGGTGCCGCTAACCACTTGAACCAAGTGGCTTTAGCATTATAAATTTTTTTTTTCTATTCTCAAGTTAAATATAATTTTTAAAATATTATTTCTTATAAATTTTTAAAATAAAAACTTTTAAAGATTTTGTTGGGATAAAAAAATATTTGAGATAATTTTTTTTAAATTATGTTTCTCAAATTCAATATAATTTCTAAAATATTAGTTTTTTTAAAAAAAATTAAAAATACAAAAAAAATTCAAATATTTTGTTGGAAATAAAAAAAATATTTGAAAAATTAAATAATAAGATTGGATGAAAAAAATTAAATTTATTTATAATAATGAATTTAGATTATTATTTTTTAACAGAATGAATTATTTGAAATTTATATATTAATAAAGATCAAAGATTTAATATTAAAATATATTTTTTAATAATAAAAAATATTTATTAGGAAACAACTTTTATATTTGCAATAATAAATGCTTTAAACTTTTCTCTATTTAGTAAATATTAAGTGAGGATATTTAAGTAAAATTATAATTAGTAATGTAAAATTCTCACCTAATCCAATATGATAATGTTATATTTCAACCATATGATTATTTTGTCAACCAAATATAAATCAAGTATACTCTCGTAATATAACTTAGAAATAACATTTATGATAATCCTATTAATAGTACTAATATAAGTTCTATAAACCAAACAACTCCTTACTATTATAAACTTTTTCTTACTAAGTATTTGCGATATGTATATACAATAAATCAATACATCAGTAAAGGCAAAAAAGACTTGTAAATATTATTGACCACTTATTGTTCAACTATCTAGTTATCACTCCAATCTGGGAGAACTATTGTATCTCTTCTTCAATTTCTCCCGTCCTCTATTTGTTTTGAAATAAGTTTGAGTTTGGCCCTCCTATAAATAGAAATAACTTTCCAATTTAAATAAGTTAGAAAATATTTTTATCCGGTTATATGTTGGAGTATTTAGTTAGAACAAAATTGGTCACATTTCAGCTCCACTGCATTATAATGTCACTCAATTATCATTAAAATCAATAATCATATGTTTCTTACTTGGTTCCAGGAGCTTGAGATGCTGAAAGCATTAAATTGGCGGAACCGTTTCAGACATTTAGAGGAGGTCTCAACTTTGTAAATTTTAGTTTTCTTTGGCAGATCGTCCAATAATATAAGTTGGTGTCAAAATCCCAATTTCGTCAATAAATGACTGATATACATGAGTTTAGATTGATAAAATAAATAAAGTTTGTTGTCGTTATGAGTGAAGCTCTCTTTTCATTGGGGTTGTGTTTTGTCTTTCGACTGTTTTTGTTTATGTGTTTGTCTATGTTTCTTTTTATAGCTGTATCTTGACTATTTTGGTGGCATGTGTTATATTCTTACTTTTTCATAGCGTCTCGTAATTAATAGATATAATTAATGGATTATCTATTGTTTTTTTGTTCGTCCCTCCTATGCCTAATCTTTGCAATTTTTGTTTTTGTTTGTTTTAATTTATGTGATTTATCTATTTTTTAAATAACACTATAGGTAAATATGATATGCAGATAATGAATATATATATACAATAATTTAATATAGATACTTACTACTACTTGTATTCGTTTATTAATATTAATGCATCATGATTTAGCTATTTTTCTAAAAAAAAAATTAATATAGACTTTGAAAAAAAGGGTGATTGTACTACAGAATTGTAGAAATATTGTCAGGCAAAGATAATAGGGAGTTTTGGTTATTGGTAAGATAATTATAACAAAATTTTGATTGAAAAAAACATAACCAAACTCTAAACATTTCTAGTCTTGATTTAATGGAGTTCTGACATCTCATATGTATAGCATATGTGGTTAATAGAACCTTTGAGTCAAATTGAAATTCCTTTTAATTCCAAGGATGATTAATATCCTTCACATTTGAAATTGATGACAATGAACACTCAAACCCCTTGTTCAAAACACCTACGGCTATAAAGGATTTGTTATTAAACATTAATTTGTCACTTAAGCTAAATCCATATACAATGAATACATATACAATGAATTAATACATACTATACAGTACTCATTTAGAAAGATGATTGTGGGTGTGTTTTTTTAAGAACTTGCTTCTTTTATTATACATAAAATTTGAAATAAAGAGTGATTTGAGTTCTGACATCTTCTTTTATTATACAGTACTCATTTAGAAAGATGATTGTGGGTGTGTTTTTTCTATTGTTAAAAAATCCTCATTGTATTAATCACAGAAGAAAGGACAAAAATTAAGAAAAGAGTGATTGGAAGTGTCTAAAATAACAGAAATAAATATAAATAGCAAAACTTTAATTGGAAAATTACAAAACAAAAAATTTAAACTAAACTAATTAAGATTGATTTGAGTTCTGACATCTTCTTATCTAGCATGTCAAATTGATAGATTTTGCATGCAACTGAGGTTTTATTTGGCAAGAGTATTTCTAGTCCTTCAGGCTTGACACCAACAAACTATTAAAAAAAAAAATATGGTTATAAAAGATTTGTCCTTGAGTGCTCATCAGTTAAGTTAAAAACACATGTTTAGCATGGCAACTCCTCCTCCAGTCTAAATAAAGCCAAAATCTAAAGCTACTTAAACGTGATACATGAGCTAAATGGTTTGCACAACATTAACATGAAGGGACATGGACACCTGACCTGATTTTCAACAGTATGAGCTCTTGCTGGCATTTGTTTAATCCACACACTAATGGTCAGTACTTCATTTGATTTAATATCATGAAACAAATGCAGAATTGGACGGCCAAAAAGATGAGTTTAATTGGCAAGACATTGGCTGGATTTCTATGCACAGACAAACTTGAATAAATCTGAGTGATCCAAAATTGAGACTAGTATTGTAAGCGTGCATGTTTTGCATGTATGGTCAATCCAGTACCAATAACATCACTCTCATGTACTGGATGATAAAGTTGTTCTAAAGTGCAGGATGAGTTGAAAATATCTAATATGGTAACAAGATTATATGTATATATATATATATATATATATTCTAAGATAACACTCTTGTAAAATCTCACACACATACACACATATCTTTGAGTAATATTAACCATCTATTATTGTTTAATAATAAGTAAAATATGGGTAAAATATCTCTTATGAAAGTATATAAGAGTTCCATACAATATTAAGTGAAAATTATCCCTTCTATTTGTTATTTTTTTCGATGTTTTGAATCAGCCTATGGTATTTCATTACATTTTTTAGACATTTATTATTTTTATACTTTTTTTTTATCCTTAATCACATTTGCATAGTCTAACTTTTACGAAATACTCAAACAACTATTAGGTATTTGAGGGTAGCTCCTTGACAATGTTATGAGTTTATTCTCTCATCAGTGTGAGATGAGTTTGGGCTAAGTACAAGTTCATTTTAAAATTTAAAATTGAGTTAATTATTTGATGAAAAGTTTTATATATAGACTTTTTTTTTTTTTTTTAAATTTCTTCAAGCAAATCATGTTATGGTATATGACCTTGTTTTTGTTATTTGCTGTGTAATTAATAATTTATAATACTGGGCCTCCCCAAATTGAGCACTGTTTCACTCACAATTAATGTTCAAGGGTGGGATCATAATTTCAATTGCAAACTAACCCAATTAACATTCAATTGGATTGAAAGATAAAGTTTTTAAAAGGAAGAATTTATTGTTGTCATGGTAAAGTAACAGTGAGGTTTTCTTTTTTTATTTAAAAAAACACTTTTATTAGGAAAAAAAAACGACAGTACAATAGGGCCTGAAAGCACCAAATATATACAAATTGAAAAATACTAATATAAAACGGAGACTAAACAAATAATACTAGCCATACATAACAAAAAAATATAGAAGAAACAATCCTCTAGCTGTGGAGGACAACATGATAACAAACCTGAAAATACGACAAAAAACCCTGAGGTCTGATAGTAAAGTTTCAGTCACAACATTTAAGGATGGGATGATAATTTCTGTTAGTTCCGGTGAGGTAAGTGTGTAAGGTAAACTCTCAAACTCACAAGAAATTAAAACACACACAAGCAAGAAAAAGAAGATACACAAGCTGGTTACCCAGTTCAACACAACCTTGTCTACATCTAAGAGGCCAACCCCGGAAAAACAATTCACTAAAAGAAGTGATAGAATAAAGAGTGCAACACTCCCTTACTCACTCAAGACAAAGAATACCGTCTTAAAATCGCCCGATGGCTACTCTCCTTAACCCTCACCGAAGGGTCTCTCAATCGTGGCTCATCCGAAATCTTCGAGCATGATATCTTATATAGACGTACCAACGTCCATTAGATCCTTCCTCTTTTAGAATTCTCCGCAGCTTTCCTAACTTGGACACTTTCCAAACTTAGATGTTGCAACACCCAGTTGCAACACTGCCCACCTTACTGAACATGACTAAGTTCTAGTCAGTTGCAATTGAACTTGCGACACCTTCAACCCTCCAGATTCCTTCAGTCCGCTTCATAGTAGTTGACTCGTCCCGAGCTCCTCCTGCCTGCAGCCGCTTAATTCTTCATGTTATTTCAGCAGGTCTCCTTTCCCGAGAAACGCGCCTACCAAGTCACACGCAACCATATCACCAAAGGTGGTCACCGAAGATCTTCCGATCTTCTTTCCAAACTTGGTCCAAGTTTGGTCCAATCATGGAAATATTGTTACTAAACTTGATCTCATCTCATCCAAATTTAGCTTTCAATATCTTGAAGCATGATCTTCAGTCATCTATGCTTGGATCTTCAAATCTTCAATCAAATCTCAAGTAATCTTCAATCAATCCTCCATATATGATTTGTCTCCTTGAATAGCTTCATCCATAATTAGCTTTAGATCTTCCTTCAAATTGTATTACTAATTATGGTCTTGGTTAGTGTCTTCAAATAGCTTCATACCAAACTAAGCTCCATGCAATTTTCATGATGATCTTTTATTCTTGCTAACAATAGATTATTCCTCTCTTTTAAAAATAGATCTTTCATAAAAGGTGTTTTACCAAAGATATGGTTTTTCATCCTGGATCTTACCAATGATAGAGAAAATCATACCTAAGATAAAACTTACACTTTTTGATGAGATCACTTTACCTTGATCTTCCTTCCAAAAATAGTTCTTATCAAATGATCCATTGAGAGGCAATTATCTAATTATACTCTTCATCATGATCTTTTAAGCCCCATATCTTCATATGCCATGTCACCAAACTTTAGCCACATTATTATCCTAGTCATTTCTTTTTTTGCCAGGTCATCATAGCCACGTCATCTTCCATTGTCATGTCATCCCTTAGCACTTGTCATATAATACCAACTCAAGTCGTCAGACCTAACAATTTCAATAGGGAACTAATTCTACTAACATTCAATTGGACCAAAAAAGTAAAGTTTAAAAATATAATAATTTATTGTTGGCATAGTAAAGTAACAATGAGCGGTTTTTTTTAGGTGGATAAACTACTTCTATTAAGGAAAAATGACGAGAGTACCATAGGTGATCAAAAACAGCAAACTGACACAAATTGAAAACAGTAATCCAAAACAAAGACTAAAAAAACAATACCAGTCAAATATAACAAGACGTACAGAAGAAACAAACCGCTAGCTGTGAAAGACAATAAGGTAACAAACCTGAAACTACGACAAAAAAAAAAAACGACAACCCCTGAGATCAGAGTCTCATTATCTTCTTCGATGCTTAATTTTCTATTTTTACAAGGAATGTTTGCATATATTTAAGTACATAAAATATAAATGAACCAATGTAGAAACTTATGATATTTCCACAAAAACATTTCCTTAACATATTTTTATTTTTGTTGAAATTTGTGTCTTTGATACCATGGCTCTATGATGTTAGAATTTCAAAAAACTTATACTCACAATTTTTAGTTTTTTATTTTTATTTTTATTTTTAAAATTTTCTTTTTCTTTTTAAATTTTTTATCAATTTATTCTACAATCTTATACCTTTTCATTATCCAAACCTTTTTCTTTCACTTTATAACTAATCACATTTTAAAACCAATCAACTCATAGCAAGTTCTAATACTAATACATGTTATAACAATACATTAGAAAATACATTAAATATTTTATGCATATTATATATTATTAAAATTTATCAACAACACTTTCACCTATTAACATTGGGTCCTTTGCGCGTGAGCATAACATAAAAATTGAATCTATCATTGTGTAAAATGGAGTGCATAATATTCTCCAATAATATGTGGTTTTGTTAATATTTGTAAAAATAAATAAATAAAATGTAATGTTAGTCACAGTAAACTGATATTTAACGTAAGCTTAAACTCACGGGGCTCATGAACTGAACGTGAGACATTAGATCACCATCTCTCACAAGTCACAACAAAATTAGAGACTATAACATCCAAGCTTTGAAAATTTTGTTTGTCCTATATTTATAGCACATCGTTTTCTTTCAAAAGTAAAACTAGGAATTTCAAGATCACCGCTAACCAGCAGGAACCATGGGCCGCAAGAGAAGCCGAGATGTGGTGCTCACACAGAGGCTTGCTGCCATGCGATCGTACACTTGCCACCCTCTCTCTCTCTCTTACAACCTTCTTTGTCTTACTATTGATTAGAATGACCATAATATCCCATATCCTAAAATAGTATTTCCGTCCAATTTCATTGCATATGGAAAG
Organism: Dioscorea cayenensis subsp. rotundata; assembly: GCF_009730915.1. NCBI lineage: Eukaryota > Viridiplantae > Streptophyta > Magnoliopsida > Dioscoreales > Dioscoreaceae > Dioscorea > Dioscorea cayenensis. The sequence goes on along the minus strand of NC_052490.1, from coordinate 32,106,060 downwards.
GGTATTTCAGATAAATCAAGTTAAGGTTTTGAAAATATGGAAGGCCTTGTACGTCGTCACTAGGACACGTGCTGGGATTCCCCGCTCCGTGGCCTTGTCTTGGTTCCAACTTTCAACCCCTATGCCCATACCCATCTTCACTTCCTCTATATATATAAGTAAAGGTTCTCACTGTTTATTCCCATCCTTGTTCTCTCTTCATATATATATATATATACCGAGAACCTGCATTGCTTATTTGTTTCTCAATCACGGTGCTCCTTTGAATTGTATGGTGAGTCGTGAAATCCTAGAAAAATGAATAGATTTAGGTGAATATTCTGGAGCATGCGTCTTAATTTTCTAGCTTTTTTTATTATTGATTTAATGTGCGTGATTTCATTTTAAGGTTCGCAGGCGGAAATCCATAGGAACACTGCATGTACATCGAGATCACCAACACTAGGTAATAAGACAAGGGTCCCCACCTTGTTCCTCAGGCTTATAAGCTTTCTTAATTCCTAACCTCTAAGTTGACTGGAAAACTGCTAGGATTGTAGGGGTGGTTTGGTCAATTTGTGAAATAAAACACAGAAAGATTGTGGTGGTATAGGTATTGGTGGCTTTTTTTTGAGAACCACGCGCCCCTTAATAAAGAGGGCAGTTGGACGAGGGGTGGAGGAGAGGTGAAGGAAAAAATTTTTTTTTATTTATTTATTTTATTAAAAGAACCTTAAATTAGTACTTTTGTTTTCTTCAATTCCAGGCTTGTTTAATCCATCGTAAATTACTGAAAAGAGAAGGGGTTGGGGGAGGAGAGAGAGGGAGGGGGAGAATGGCGTGTTCCTCGGTGGGGATCACCGGCGCTTCGGCGTCCAACGCTGCCTCCTCCGCGAGCAATGGGATGCGCCAGTCTTTTTCTACCAACGAGATCCGCTGCGACATCTCCGGGATGCGTCGGTCGCGATCCGAACCGCAACTCCGGTACTCCCTCTCTGTCTCCTCATGCACCGCCCCAGCGCCGGCGCCGGCCCTGAAGAGTAGCCGATCGATCGGCATCTTCCCCTTCGGTTTCTCCGGATCGACCATCCCCAATTCTCTCCGATCCTTCCTTTTCGAATCGGAGGAGTATCGGGACCGGTTGCCGACCGTGGATCCGGAGGATCAAGAGGGCGATCCGGCCGTTGGCACGGAGAATCGGGCCAACTGGGTGGAGAGGCTGATGGAGCTTAGGCGTCGGTGGAGGGATCGACAGCACAAGGAGGAGGAGGAGGAGGAGGAGGAGGGATCGGATTACAACTGCGGGGTGAGCTACGACTCGGAGGCGGAGGACGAGGAGAAGATCGAGTGGGATCGTGACTCGTTCTCCAACCTTTTGAACCGTGCTTCATGGTACGAGACGAAGCTCTTCTCTCGTCTCGCGTTCCTCTCCAACATGGCCTATGTGATCCCCGAGATCAAGGTACCCCCTCCCATCTTCTCATCTCCGCCGTCGGTTTGAACACTCAAAAAAAATTTGGTAATTTTGTTCACCGACACGTGGCGGTTTGCTTTTGTTTGTTGGGGAGTAGGAGGAGGATTTGAGGAAGTACTACGGTCTAAGACTGGTGACGTCATCGTTGGAGAAGAAGATGGAAGCGGCCGCGATCAAGGCTAAACTCGAGATGGACTCAATCCGGCCTTTGCATGCTCAGCCTGGGATTGGACCCCGCTCGAGTTCCGTCAGGCCATTGCTCCGGCCATCGGTGGCCTACGAGATCGCGGCCTCGGCGGCGTCCTACGTCCACACTCGTGCCAAGGGACTCTTGTCACTCGGCCGGCATCGACCGGAATCCTACGTCGGAGGTGAGCTCCCCGAACCTGGTGGACTCGAAGGAGGCCCTCATGCGAGGGTTTGCAACTCGGAAGTGGCGGCTTTCGTGGCGGCGACGACGATGACGGCGGTTGTCGCGGCGGAGGAGGAGGCCCGGCATGAGGCTGCTAAGGATCTGAGATCCCTACACTCGTCGCCGTGCGAATGGTTCGTGTGCGATGATCCCGGCACGTGCACGCGCTACTTGGTTATTCAGGTAAAGGAAATACCCTTGCCGTTTGCTTCTAATTTCTCAATTGCCATCTGCTTTTTATTTGACAGCTATGTTTTGCTGTTATGATTCCCTTCGTTGATGTCCTCATCGCTAGTCACGTTGCTCTCATAAGTTTTCGTTTCTATTCCATCATTATATTATTTACTTCTTCTTTTATGCTCCTGCCTGATGATCTTTCGTTTTCTTATCTTCATGGTTTCAACGTGCGTTGTTTTTTTTTAAATGCATGTTAGATAGAGATAGTTCACCCAAAAACCAATCCAAATTAATGAGGAACCAAAATGGCAAAGAATAGACACTGATGGTAAAATTGGCAGGGATCGGACTCGTTGGCATCATGGCAAGCAAACCTGTTTTTTGAACCAACGAAGTTTGAGGTAACTAATTAATTAACTAATTAGGCAAGCATTTCATTCAGAGAGCTTCATGATTCAATTAGAAAAATGACAGGGAACTGAAGTGCTGGTGCACCGTGGAATCTACGAGGCTGCCAAGGGAATATACGAGCAATTCTTGCCATTGATCCAAGATCATATAATGCAGCATGGAAGCGCAGCTAAGGTCCGGTTCTCTGGACACTCACTTGGTGGCAGTCTCTCGCTTCTTGTTAGTCTTATGTTCTTGAGCCGAGGAGCCATCCCTCGCTCCACCATCCTCCCTGTCGTCACGTTCGGCTCTCCAGCAGTGTTCTGCGGCGGCCAGCAAGTGCTTGAAGAGCTCGACCTCGATGAAGGCCATGTTTGCTCTGTTATGATGCACAGAGACATTGTACCAAGGGCCTTTTCTTGCAACTACCCCAATCAGGTCGCTCAAGTCCTCAAACGTCTTAATGGCTCTTTCCGCTCTCACCCTTGTCTCAACAAACAGGTGCTACTCCCAACAATCTAAATTAATCAATGCGGGACTATTAGTGTTATCTTACTTTAACATGGCAATGCAGAAACTACTATACTCGCCATTGGGACAGCTCTTCATCTTGCAACCAGATGAGAAATCCTCACCGCCACACCATCTTCTACCACCAGGCGCTGCCTTGTACTCAGTTGACCGAAACGGGCACAGTGTAGCCAATGCAGTGAGAGCATTCCTTAATTCACCACACCCATTAGAGACCCTGAGTGATCTTACTGCATATGGTTCTGAAGGCACCATTCTCCGAGATCATGACTCCAGTAACTACCTCAAAGCCATCAATGGTCTTCTCCGGCAACATACAAAGATAGTAGCAAGGAGATCAAAGACTCAGAAGCTGCACCAATGGTTGCCTGTTCTGAGTACAACTACTGCAGAATTGCCAGGCCATTCTTGGAGCATTCACCATGAACCTGCTGATTTGGACAAGCAGTTGATTTAGTGCCCAAGGAGGTTGTCAGTACTGGGGCTTGACTTGGTAAACATTTTGGGGTTGAAACTCTAGAGTTGTTGTTGATTTTGTAAATGCTGCCAGATAACTAGTTCGTTCCTTCCTACTCACTTTATACATAATACCTTGTTGGATATGTAAGTTGATCATGTACAGCTAGGGGACTAAAGCCAAAATGAACCAGATGGGAAATAACTAATAAGGTAGTCCATTGTCTGGTTTTCACTTTATATCTTCCTTCCTTCTCTCCATACATGATAAATTTTCTTTTTTTGGTTCCTGCAAATATCAGTGTTTGTTTTGTTACAAACATGTACAATTCCCAGAGTCTGAAAAATAAACATGGTCTATCTTCTGTTAGTGGCAGCTCAATGATTATGGAAGGTAGTCAACATGCTTATCTTGAAAACTTCACCTTAATCTTCAAGAGATTCATGCTTATCTTGATTGGCCTCAATGCATCATGTTCACTTTATAGTTGAGGCCAGTTCTCCATTTTCATTTGTACTATTATGGATCCCGGCACCCTCAACAAGAGACCAATGTTTTTAAAATCGGATCGGATAGTGAACCTGTTTTATATTTGGGTCACGGATCAGTTGGTCCGACCGGATGACCCATTCTGGTCGGACTGGATGACGTCATAAATAAATAATTATCTTAAATAATATATATATATATATAATATACATATAATAACAAACTTTATTATATTTTTAATCATAATTATCTTATTATGATTTTATCAAAATTGTTGAAGATTCAAATAATAAATTTAGATAAAACAACAAATACAACTCCCTAAATTTTTTATTTTTTAATCTATTAATCATAAATGGATGATGATAACTACATAAATTAAACCACTAATTAAATTACTAATTATATGAGGATGAGACAAGACATGAACAAAAATATTCAAAACAAAACTAGAACTAAGTATGGTTAATTTAATTCTCATATTTGATCATCATTAACATTAAAATAAAAGTATAAAATAAAATAAGTCCTAAATAATCTATACCTCTTAAACAATTTACAAGTTTCTTTTTTTGTTTATTTTTCTCATACCTCCAAACTCCAAACTTCCAAGAATCCAAACAATATTTTCGACAAATCAAGACTCAAAGAGCATCATGAAATTAAGAAAAAGAAAGAGTCAATTCATGTCCTAAGTCCTTTCTTACAAAAAAACAAAAAATAAAAAAACAAAAAAAATAAAAAAAAATTGAAAACCTGGATCCATCCGGTTTTGGTCCGACCGGCTGGTTCACCGGGTTTGGCCGGGTTTGACCGGTTCAAAATTTAGTCAACATTAATTCTAAAACCGGACCGGGCTATGGGCTGGTTCCCTATTTTTCCGGTCCGACCCGCCGGTCCAGTCCGGTTTTAAAAACATTGCAAGAGACACTGGAAAAGCAAAATGAATGAATCAAAGCTGGTGATCATGCAGCCAAAAGCATCAACCCAATAGTGTTCTTTTGTCCCCAAGCCCCATCTAAACTTTTTTTTTTGAATAAAGTGGCTAAACCATGAATTTATTAAAATGAGAAAGAAAAGAAACAGTAAACATAGTACAAAATAAAGAGAGACAACAAACAAAAAAGCAATAGAAAGGACTGTAATCCTCACCAGAGATGCGGAGAACAGTGAACAGTGAAAAAAGAAACAAGAAGGTGAAAAGAAGCTGAGCCGGCGAAGTCAGCCATCTGGAGACATAGGCCTGCTCATAGACAAAAGAAGTGGATTACTCCTCAGCCGGGTTGAATGCCATATCGCCTGTGAAGTCAGTGGATATGGAACTCAGGAAATTTAAAGAACGCTTGATCTTTGAATAGCCTCTAAAGCTTCCTGCTGGTGGGAGATTGAATCTGCAGAAATCCACGAAAGAAGCATATTAGCTATTTTATAAAGAGTTGAATAAATAGTAGAACAGTTTTGGTTAAAGATACGATTGTTGCGTTTCAGAAAAATATTCTAGAAGATGGCTCTGGAACAGAGGTCCCAAAGATTTCTGAAAATAGAGTTCAAAGAGGTATCCAGTTGGTCCAAATATTTGAAACTGATAAAGGTAGAGTGTCAGAATCAATTATACACTTGAAAAAGGACCAAATACGTTCTGAATATATACAGTCTAAAAAAAGGTGGTCCACTGATTCAGAGTTATTATGACATAGAATGCATGTGTCAGTAGCAATAGAGTTGCAACCTTTTTTGTACAGATTCTCAAGTGTTAGAATTTTGTTATCCCAGGCAAGCCAACAGAATAAAATGATTTTGGTAGGAGATTTAGTTTTTCAGAATTTGGAATAGAGTTGATTGCAAACACCTCCATCGATTAAGAAGTTGTAAAAGGACTTGACCTAGAAGGTACCATTTTTATCTTAAGACCAGGTGTAGGAGTCTTCATCATCATTTGCACAATCCGGTAAAGAATTTAGTAAAATGGCAAAATCATCATCAGTGGCAGTTCTAAATGGATTACCATGGGAATTAAGTATAAGCACAAATTGTTTTAAAGTAATCCAAGGATAAGGACAATCTAGGAATAGTGATGCCCAACGGTTTTGAGGATTGACCCTCTAGCCATCTATCAAACCAAAATAAAGTATTTTCTTCGTTTCCAATTGGTTTGGTTAAGCAGAATCGAAATGAAGGTAGGATGGTATTAATTCCCGCAAAGAAGGTAGGATAGAAGTGAAGGTAGGGTTGACCCTCATCTAAACTTTAGTTATATATACTTATGCAAATATATATATATATATATATAACATGATTTGTAGAATAGCTTGGTAGAAATTTAATGTGCTATTTATCATTATATTTTTCCATATAAATTTGTTCCTCTTTTTTGGGTACTCAACCTCCCATGGGAATAAAAAAAACATTAATTATAGGAATAATGTGAATCCGAAAAAAACATTAATTTCATAAATTTTTATACCAAATACAAGAATAATACAATCTTTTTTCTTATATTCCTAACAATCTTAAATTAATCTCCATACCAAATGCCAAGGTGTGTTTATAGACTCCTTTGCATACATACATACATCACTTGATCACATATATATTGCATTCCAATTAGATCTCAAGAACTTTTAATTGATCATATGAAATTGTTATTTGTTCAACTAAATCCACAGAACACCAAACCAATTTATTTGAAATGAGTACTATCGTTGGATACTGTTTATGTTACTGTTCAGCTACCAAGTTGTTCATATCTCTCACATTTTAACTCTCTCTCTCTCTCTCTCTCTCTCTCTCTCTCTTACTTTTATTAATCTAGGGACGTTCAATGGATGTCCCTAAATTACATTTTCTCATATATGTATGTATGTATATTTATTTATTTTTTTTATAAATCAAAAGATTTTATTGTAATTTTTTTCTAATATAAATTCACTAAATTCACTAAATTAGATGGACCAAAATATATTATTGGTGACTTAATTCTATTAATATATATATATATATATATATATAAGTATTAAAAATCTTAATTTGGAGCCTTGAGTTTGCATGGAAAAAATTGCTGTCCTTTAACCACCATGTGAATAGTCATTTTCATACCAAGAGTTAGATGCCAATTCATATTTTATATTTTAAAACAGTACGTTTATTGTATTATTTTGAATTATTAATTTGTAAAAATTTTGTTAATTAGTTTTTTCTAAATTTGATGTTCGCCCTCCATCCTCCATAAAATTTCTAACTCCGCCCCTACATTCATATGATAAATGTTGAGGTTTTATATTACATTGCTAGTGGATAAGTATTGGATTTCTAGTTTTACTTGGGGTTTTCTTTTTCTTTTTAATGTTCTACCAAATTGTAGCGGTTTTCTTCTTTCTTAATAAAATTATTATTTATTTATTTTTATTAAAAATTTTATTGTGCCATGCGACTAACATCAAAATAATTATTAATTAGAAGAAATGAAAATTTATCTCTCAACATTACCACAATAGAAAAGTTTCTCATTTTTTAATTAAAGTTTTTGTGATTAAAAAAAGCTCAACTTAAAAATCATGGGCTAGGCCAACTATAATTACCCGTGCTTATGATTGGAAAATCTTTAGTTTGAACCTCTGAGATTACAATTTATTTTCTGGGTCTTTTGTGGGAGTTATGTGTGAAAGATACCTTTGACAGGGGAGGGGGATCATTCAAACTACTGTAACTAATGGACTTTCATACCAATTTATCTTTTGCTTAAAAAAAAACTCAACGCAATGTCATTCTTTTTATATTTAGGTCATAAACATGTGACCATATATATTGCAATTTAAGCCGGTCAAATTTCGACATTACCTTTTTTTTTTTATTTATAAAAATTGGCTAAAAATTCAATCCCATAATGTAAGAGTGAGAGACAAGGTTGGTGAGAATAATTGTTGGGTGGAAAATAAAAATCAAATAAACCAGTTTATAAGTTTAACCACATATTACTATTTTTGAGCTATTTTAAAAAAATCAAGTTATAAATATTTCAAAAATGATTTTTCTTAAATTAATTTTTAGAAAGGTCAGAAAAGCCCAAGAATTTTGAAGAGTATTATTTGAATTTTTAAAAAATAATGAAAATTATTTAATAATATATTAATAATTAAAAAATTAATTACATATATTTTTTTGGAACAGTTAATAGAGTTTTTATTTTGGCAGAATATCCTATTTAGTCTTTTTAATATAATCAATGAACTTGTTTTTTTCCCCTCAAATATAACTTATTTTTAAAAAATCTCTTAATTTTAATATTTGAAAAATATAAGTTCCTTTTAAGGACCTTCTATTGATAAATTATATTATGGTAAAAAATTTATGTTTTTTAAATATTAAAATAAAGAGATTTAGAGACCAACTATATTAAGGGACTAAAAAGATAAATTAATTATATTAGAGGGACTAAGTAGTACTTAATCCCTTCCTCTCAACTCCCTTTCTCATTCTCTCTTTGGTTCTTCGTTGAGATTAAGGTTGGGATTCCGGCGTGGGAAGGATGAAGGATTCCGTTGCTGGTGGGGCAGGAGGGAGTGCAGGAGAGGTGATCTGTTTGATCATCGGGTGGCGGTGGCGATTGACCCGGACTTCTCTCGGGGCTTTGGGGATCAGAATCAGAAATTTGAGTTTGCTTTCAATTCGAGTAATTTTTCTGATGGGGTTCTAGGGATCAAGATCATTGCTGGGCCGCCGGAAAGCCGGAGCGAACAGGAGCGATTGGGATGGTTGTAGTAGCATCGTTGACTGGGCTGGCCATCGGAAACGCCGTAGGGATGATATCAAGAAGGAGAAGGGTTTGTTCCTTTTGATCTATTTTGGGATCTAAATATTTTCGTTTATTTTTATTGCAATTTGTTAGGATGTATTTGTTTTAGTTATCGATGATGTGTAGTTTTGGATGTGATTTTTTTGTGCTTATTCGTTGTTGGTATGCGTTTGATGAAACCTTTGTTCTATCGTTTGAAGTTCGTGAGAGATTGAGATTGGTGGATTGGGTATCTGGTTAGCTTTTTTATTGCTATGATTATTGATGGTAAACTTTTGAAGGATGGTATAGATCAAGGAAATTGGTCGATTGGGCATTTGGTTACCTTTTTTTATTCCTATGATTATTGCCCTAAACTTTTGAAGGATGATATAGATCAAGGAAGCATGAGTGTGTCACCACAGTGATTATGCTTTGCATGGTGTTTCTACTCTGATGTTATGCATTTTTGTAAAAAGATTGAATGTATCATGTGGGTAATGGACTGTAAAATGGGATTTTATCACATTGCGACCTTAGTAATGTGTTTTGACTAATTGCAAATTTAATCAATTGATGGTTTAATGTGTAAGGACATGGAAGATTTAATGAATAAAGGGGGGTGTCTTCCTTGTTATGATTTTTATATCAGCTTGTCTGCAAAAAATGTTCATGTGCGTGACATTTCTTTGTTACCACTTACCATTGCATGTATTTACTTAATGGCCATGCAATGATGTTCCCAGAGTTGACCATTGTTTTTTTTATTCACCTCAGCTACGGAGTTCTCAGTGTACAATTTTGGAGCAGATTGTTAACTGTGACCAACATGATACTGAGGATGCTAGTGCATATGAAAATTTATGATGGTGAAGCTGTAGCAATGATTGAAGAATCCGTCACGTATCAATTCAAGTTATTGTGTAAAGCATGCTTTACAGGTAGTGATAAATTGGTTATCCTATATTGACCACTGGGGAAAGATATCAGAAATCTGATAGATGTTACTTTGGCACTTCCGTTTCATGCATGATTTCTTTGTTTGTTCGGGATTCTGTTTATTTTATGTGCATTTGGTGCGTTTCTTCACATTTGTAAGCTGCATATGAAATGCACTCTTCATTGACAAGCTTTCTATATGTTCTTGTCAAACAAGGAACTCTGGCATCCTCGTATTTAGAAGATATTGGCAGAAGTGTCTCCCTTCTCAGAGATAAGTTGTATTATCATTTTTGTAGGTGATGAGCCTTCCAACAGCAGTGATTCCTCTTGGAGCATGAATTGCTCTCCTGTGCTGAGAATTAAGTCCTTATTTATTAGCTCTGCTATACTTGCTGCCAAGAGCCCTTTCTTCTATAAAGTAAGACGAAAATATATTTAAGATTCTCTTTTGTTGATGTACTTTATTTGTTCTTTCTATACTGATTCACCATCCTATGGTTTTATTTTTCTTGTAGCTTTCTCTAATGGTATGCGAGAATCAGGCCAGCGTCATGCTACCTTGCACATTAATACCTCAGGTACCTCAAGAAATAGCAAATGGTCATGTTTTCACTATTGGTTCGACCAGCTTATTGGCAATTTTTCACAGTTGAACCGTCTTTCCTACTTCCAGATATTTCAATGATAAAAATTTGTTTGTTTCTCATTTATTTAGTCCATGATAAGATAGGGTTATTCAGTGCATCAATTTAGGAAACTACAGCTTTTGTGAGATTAGTCAGATGACTGCCATATATGGTCTGAGTTAATGCTAGTCATAACTGTGGATTGAATCACATGATTGCATATCTTAATTCCTTGTGTTTGTGGTCATTCTAGCGAAGCAAGGGCTTCTATGAGAATGTTACTTGAGCTTTTTCTTTCCCCTTGAACAGAGGAAACAGCACTCACGGAACTTTTGAGTTTCATGTATAGTGGGAAGTTGTCAACTCCATTCCTACTATCTTGCTGGATGTGTTGATGGCTGTAGATAAATTTGAGGTTGCTTCATGTATGAGGCATTGTTGTCAGTTGCTGAGAAGCTTTTTTATGACGACAGAATCTGCTCTTCTGTATTTGGAGCTCCTTTGAGGCACTCTTTGAGTCTGAGACCCAGCATCGTTAGCAAATTCTTCCCTCAGAGGAGGTAGCAAATCAAAGATTCATGGAGCAGGCATACAAGTACTGGCCCGTGAGGGTAGTGGAGTTTGAATTTCCCCATCCACGGTGCATTGTTCATTTGGATCTCAAGCGGAGGAATGTGCGAATCTGTTCCCGTCTGGCCGTGTCTACTCCCAGGCATTCCGCTTGGGTGGGGCAGGGATTCTTTCTGTTGGCTCACTCGGAAATGGATCAGCATAGTTCGTTCTGCTGCTTTGGACTTTTTTTAGGTATGCAAGAAAAGGGCTCTGTCAGCTTCACCGTGGACTATGAATTTGCTGCAAGGAGAAGGCCAACTGGTGAGTTTGTGAACGAGTACAAGGATTATTACACCTTCACCGGTGGAAAGGCTGTTGATACCGCAACTTGTTTGCCATGCCTTGGACATCATTCATGGCTGATGACAGCCTCTACTTCATTCATGGCACGCTTCATTTGAGAGCTGAACTGACCATCAAACAGCCTCAACCTTAGTAGCAGCAGCAGCAGCTTCAACCGCAGCAGCAATGACAGCCTCAACCAACAATCCTTTTCTTCTGTACAGGGTTCTCTGTTGTGCTTGTTGCTGTATACTTTTTGTGGTGCTGTGGTTACAAAGGGAAGGCAAGAGTCTTAATGCATTAGAACGTCTCTAATTTGCGAAATGGCGATCTGATCATGAAGAAACCATAGATGAAGACCAACTGGAGGTTGGTGAAGAACTTGGAGACCAGGTGGGAGCGACATTGCATGATTTGCAAGCCAATCAGCAACAACATTAGACTCTCTATATACATGCTGGATATTAACCTGCCAATCAAAATCAAGCAAACGCCAAATAGCCTCTAGGAGACTGCTGTGGGCTTTAAACGAGCAGATATATATTTGAGCGGGTGTACTCTTAACTCAAAATGTGCGGAAAGCTTGAAAGCCAAAACTGGCCCAAATCTTCGGTGTGGATTAAAGACTAGTGTAAAAGTAAGTGCTCCGGTATCTGACAATCTTTTTGAACATTTTGATGGTATTAGACTTTGTTTATTGCTATAAATCTGTTCATATATTAGGCAATTGGTCACATACAAATGGATACAAATCTGAAACCCACGAAAATAAATGGGGCATTGTGCTTAACAATGGTCCTAAGCCATGCTTGTCTTGGTATTCAATTCCAGCCTGATTTTCTTCAGTTTTAGAGCGACATCCTTCATGCTGATCCTCTCTTTTGGAGATTCCTTCGAGCACAAAAGCCCCAGTTCAATGACTGAACATAAACACCCCTCCATGTTCTCCTGAGGAGTTGATCAGCCACATGTGAAAGCCCAAGGGCCAACAAAATAATATATAAGAAAGAAAATAATATATAAGAAAGGGGTGTCTGCCCATAGTTCAAAATACATAATATATTACCAAAAGCAAAAGAGAATGCACCTGCATTCTTTTTGAAACAAAACAAACTCTCAAAAAAACCCTGTTTCTTCCCGTGGCTCGGCCACGGCTAACCCAGCTAGAGAGTGGCGGCTTGAATTGATGGCTCACTCTTCTTCCCATCAGGGACAAGTGCATCCACCGTCTTTTCCTTGGCCAACATGTGGGAGGAGTTGGGCCTTGCCATGAACTGGGTGGCCTCCACCCGAGTCTCCTTCTCACCACGAGTCCTCTCGCGGTTATAACGCTTGCGCCACTTGTCGGCTCTCATAGTTCTCCTCTGTTTTTGGTAGTCTCTCTCCTGACCCTGGTGCGTTCGATGTCCTTGATGACGTGGAGCCGTCCAGCTCATAAACGGGGCCGGACTCGCTGCCTTGATGGACCCAATTCCTGCATCGATTGACCCAATTACTGCATCTCACCTCATCCATGAGTGTTTTAACGGCACCTTCCAGCCGTTCCACTCTGTCCGCAAAACATTCCAATCGATTCTCCACCTCTGACATACGCTCCTCAAGACATTCCAACCAATCCTCCATCTCTAACTTTTAAAATTTAAAAAAAAAAAAACAAAAAACAAAAAACAAAACAAAATTAAGTTAAGAACAAAAATCTAATGTGTTGTTTTTTTTAAGAATTTAAGTCAACTTAAATCCTATGTTTTGAAAACTGGACTGGAGAGGGTGAAGAAGATTTTGAGGAGAAATCCAACTCACTCACCAGTCAACTTGCCGAGAGAGAGAGAGAGAGCACCAAAGGAAACCAGCTTTGAGGATGAGAACGTACTTATTGGTTGTCCATTCCCTTATCTGAGTTACTTTCCTTGCATCATTTCTTGAAACAAAAATTAATAATAATTTCAAAATCCTTACACTCCTTTAGGCCCAAATCAAATTGAGAACAGAACATAAACTGGAAACACAACAGCCAGAAAGACAATTACTCTAGTAAGTAAGACTCAAGACTTGGATGATGATAACAGCAACAGCAACAGCAACAGCAACAATTAAACAATGCAGATCTTCTTGCAAAGGAAACCAGCTTCTCCCACTTGCAAAGGAAACCAGCTTTGAGCTTTGGGGAGACAGTTTCTGTGCAAAAATAATAAGTTTTAAGCTGAAATTATACATTTCACCAACTCTTACTCTGAAATTCTGAATGGTATGTACTACTTTTTTTAAGCCAATTCCAAAAAAGGTATAAATAATAATAAATAAATATTATATCCGGCGATGAAGAAGACGGTAGCCCTCCCGACGAGGAGTCGTCGGAGCTCTGGTTCTCTCCTCGGATCCGATTCATGTTCTCATCGGCGGACCCAGTCTACAACTCACGATCGTTATCGGATCTCCCTCGCAGGATCTCGGCCCGCCTCCACCGCCCGGATCCGAGATACACATTCACAACTACTTCAAAAAAATATAAAAAATAAAAAACATTCTACTGCCCATAATTGTGTACCAATCCAACCCATCTTGTGATTTGTAAAGTTGATAATTTCTTTCATAAAAAAACACACTCTCATATCTACTTATAAAAATAAAATAAAATAAAATAAAAATCCAAGAACATCATAATACTAATGATTGTGTAGCCATCTAATTAACCCATTTTGATTGATTGGGATGCAAGTGAATTAATTGGATCATCATGTCATGTATTAGCAACACATGTTGCACTTGTTTGATGGATGCATCACATCAACTCAATGGCGTGTATTGGACTCATTATTTGTGGTCAAGAGTGTAACATTGGTTGCCTTTTGGAAAAGAGAAAGATAAAGACTCTTAATCACTATGACTAAGCAATTAATCAATTATTATTGCACATGTATAAGCGTTGATTAAACTTTGATCATTTATTTCTAGAATGTTAATTCCATTGTGAAAATTTAAGAACCTCACGTTATTTTCATCTTAGAGTGTGCTTGTTTTATTTAAAACTTCTTGAACTTTATTTTTTTATAATCGAAGAGTAAGAAAAATTTTTAATAGTTAATAGATCATTAATAAAATACTATCGAATATTGAAAAGTAAGAGAAAATTCTAGTGTATATATTTTATTATTTATTATCTTTTGAATAATGTACAGGTCACTGTCAATAGCATATATGAGCTTATTTTAAATATACCACGTGTTTTCACTCTGTACACAAAAAATTCCATATTATGCATACACAAGAGATCATGTTTATCATAAATCAGGTTTAATTTAAAATAATTAACTCTCTATGTGCGAACAAAATAATTTAATTGTTTGGTTAATCCAATGATAATTTAATCAAAATTTTTAACTAGTCATTTTGATTTCATAAGATATAAATCAGATTAATATATTTATTTGTATTTGTAGGAACATAAATAATGTTTTCCATCTTGTTTGAATGATGTCATTTAATGAAGTAAATCTAACAATAGACAATATTTAAATTAAAATAAGTACAAAGAGAGGAAATTAATTAGGAAAGACAAGCCGTAAAGTTAGCTATACTTTTTAATTAATTTATGATCCAAAAAGTCGAAGATAAACAAGTAACACGATTAACTAATCCAACTACTTTATTAGAAAACAAGGCCTAAAATCTAGGAAAGGAAGCAACTTTTCTTTTTTTATTATATTTTTAAATAAATTATTAATATCTTAAAATTGATAAAAAAAAAAAGTACCTACAATATATATATATATATATATATGATTAAAACAAAAACAAAGTCTTGACAAATAATCACAAGAGTTACAAGAACTATTTAAAATTAGAGATTATGAGATAAATTAATTATTGAATGAAATGCTCATATAATATATAGAATATATAATCTAATATAACAAAACAATATTATATTAATATACATAACAAATTACTCTTTCTTTCTGCATGCAGTAAAAAAATCAATCCAAACAGTAAACTACCTACTCGTTATTAATTTTCCATGGAATGAGTCAATTGGTTATCTTTTTTAGTCAAACAAATAAAACATGATTAACATTTGAAGGTTAAAAGCAAATACCACATAATAAACTAGAGAATTGTGAAGAGAAACAATGATAAGAAATAAATATGAGTGGCTTTGTGGGCATGTGCGTGTTAGTCACATGTTGACTTATGTTATATAGATATATTAGCATATATATTATTATGTTAGTATATAAGGATATATTAGCATATATTATTATGTTAGTATATAAGGATATATTAGCATATAATATATGCTAATAAGATTATCTCTCATCGAGTTGGATATGAGGTATATATAACTCAGGATTTTCTTATTGTTTTCTTCTTGAGACGAGCTTGAGAGTTGTTCAAGCCATCAGAGATATTCTTCATAGTGGATTTCAATTCCCAACCCCCGTGGAGACGTAGGCAAGAGTGCCGAACTCCACGTAATTACTGTGTCGTGGTTTGTGTGTGTTTATCTTTCTTTCTCTATTATAGTCCTATCTTTGCATGTGTTTTGGAGACTAACCTCGACGGGGTTATTGGGACATCTACGGGTGTGTTAGTGCTTCGAAAGGGGTCTTAAGTGAAGCATTAAGTCCCCCAACAATTGGCATCGAGCTATTGGTTTATAGCTTGGGTAAATTTCGACACAAGGTGTTCGACAAAAATTCCCGAAAGATGTCTTCACTTGGTAATGCTAAGGTTGGGAAGTATGAGATTGAGAAGTTCAATGGGAAGAACGATTTCTCCTATTGGAAGATGCAAATGAAGAATTTGTTGATATCACAAAAACTACACAAGGCACTTTTGGGGAAGGAAAAGAAACCCAAAGAAATGAGTGATGAAGATTGGGAAGATCTTGATATGGAGGCACGCGCAGCTATTATTTTGTGTTTGGATAGGGATGTCGCCTTCTTGGTGAATGACGAGGCGACAGTGCTAGCGTAGTGGTTAAAATTAGAGTCCAATTTCACGACCAAAACCTCGACAAATCGCATCTACTTGAAGGCCAAGTTGTACACTTGCAAAATGGATGAAGGAACTTCAATCCGGGATCACATAAGCAAGTTTGAAAGGATAGTTTCAAATTTGAAGGATGTGGAGGTCAAAGTAGAGGATGAAGATCAAGCTATTCTTTTGCTACTTTCTTTGCCACCATCATTTGAGAACCTTGTACAAACATTGATGCTTGTGGGTGAGACACTCTCTATGAACGATGTTAGAACATCACTCTTATCTGATGATCTTCGGAAGATGGCTACAGGTGGAAGAGTGGACAAAGAGCAAGCACAAGGATTGTTTATAAGGGGAAGGTCAAATGAAAGGGGAAAGGTGCAAAGAGGGAAATCAAGATCAAAGTCAAGACCTATTGCAAAAGTAGTATGCTACAATTGCGGAGAGCTTGGGCATTATAAGGCCGACTGTTCCAATAAGAAAGTAAATTGGAGGAAGAAGAACAACAAAAATAACAAGGGAAAGCAGGTCAAAGAAGAAGCAAGCTATGCTTCAGATGAGGACAATGATGAATGCTTCATGGCCAATCAAGGTGAAGACATTTCTGGGAAATGGATGCTCGATTCGGGTTGCTCTTATCACATGTGTCCAAATAGGAAGTGGTTTACAACCTATGAGAACATTGATGGTGGTAATGTATTGATGGGCAATGATCATACTTGCAAAACAGTTGGGCTTGGTTCAATTAGAATCAAGATGCATGATGGGATTATCCGAACCTTGACAAATGTAAGGCATGTTCCAGATTTGAGGAAGAACTTGATTTCACTTGGTGTATTGGAATCCAGATGAGTGCAAGATTGTGGCCTACAAGGGAATTCTAAAAAGTTGTTCGAGGCTCCATGGTGGTGATGAAGGGTGTTTGTCATGGTAATCTATATGCTTTTGTTGGGTATGACAATCACGAGATAATGCGAAAGAATTGGGATTTCCAAAAAGCGAGTAACCTCATCAGATTAGTACTAAACTTTGGCACATGCGTCTTGGACATATGTCAGAAAAGGGTTTAACTCTACTTGGAAAGGAAGGTTTGTTGAAGAACTTGGAGAAACCTTGCATGGACTTTTGTGAGCACTGTGTGTATGGGAAGGCACACCGAGTCAAGTTCACCACAAGCAAGCACAAGAGTAGAAGACTATTAGACTATGTGCACACGGACGTATGGGGGCCGGCTAAAGTTGCTTCAAAAGGGGGTTCCAGATATTTTGTCTCATTTATTGATGATTACTCAAGATATGCTTGGGTATATTTTCTGAAACATAAGAATGAAGTATTTGAGACATTCAAGCGGTGGAGAGCAATGGTTGAGAACAGAACAGGTAGAAAGTTGAAGACAATCAGGTCAGATAATGGTACAGAGTACACTGAAGGTGTCTTCAAGGAGTTTTGTGATCAAGAGGGTATTGTTCGACACTGGACAGTTAGGAATACACCACAGCAGAATGGGGTTGCAGAGAGGCTGAACCGTACATTACTTGAGAGAGCAAGATGTATAAGATCTAATTCTGGTTTGGGCAGAGAATGGTGGGCAGAATCAGTGGCAACAACATGCTATATAGTGAACAGAGCTCCACATTCCACCCTCGATGGTGACACACCCTACAGACTATGGTCAGGAGAACATGCAGACTATAATGTTCTTAGAATTTTCGGTTGTACAGCTTACTATCATGTGAAAGAGAATAAGCTTGATCCTAGAGCCAAGAAAGCAATTTTCTTGGGATATGCAAAAGGGAGTGAAAAGGCTATCGCCTTTTGGTGTATGGAAGATTCAAAGTTTATAATCAGCAGGGGATGTTACTTTTGATGAGAATTCCATATTAGCTTTGCCTAAAAGCTATGAAGCCTCTTGATGGTGATGGTGATGAGTTAACAACTAACACCCAAGTGGTGGAGATTGATGGATCCGAAGACCAACCATGCCCCGACCCATGTTCATGAGAATGTTGTTGTAAATGAACATAAGGAGGTTCATAAACATAATACACAAACACTACAAAGAGCAGAAAATGTAGTCTTTGGCTACTACTAGGCCAAAGAGGCAAGTTAAAATGGTTCAGAAGTTTGGGTCAGATGAACCTCTGAAACACTATGGACAGGTAAATTTGGTTGAGTATGCACTCTCGGTGGAGAATGATGAGCCAGTCACTTTTAAGCAAGCTATCGAAGATGAGAATAGTGAGAGATGGTTGGTTGCAATGGAGGAAGAGATGGAATCTCTTCGGAAAAACCAAACATGGGAAGTTGTTCCGTTGCCCATTGGTAAGCATGCTATAGGCTGTAAGTGGGTGTACAAGAAAAAGGAAGATTCATCTAAATCTTGTGGCACAAGGTACAAGGCAAGACTAGTTGCCAAGGGATTTGCACAGAAAGAAGGGGTGGACTACAATGAGATATTTTCTCCCGTAGTGAAGCACACCTCTATCCGTGTATTGTTGAGTTTGGTAGCTCATGGTGATCTTCAGCTGGAACAACTTGATGTTAAGACGGCCTTCTTACATGGTGACTTAGATGAGGAAATTTATATGCATCAGCCGGAAGGGTACAAACTCGAAGGAAAAGAGAATCAGGTTTGCCGCTTGAGGAAATCACTTTATGGTTTGAAGCAGTCGCCTCGACAGTGGTACAAGCGCTTCGATACTTTTATGCTCAAGAAGGGTTACTCCAGAAGCAAGTATGATTGTTGTGTTTACTTTCGTAAGCTTTGTGGTGATGCATATATCTATCTCCTATTGTACGTGGATGACATGCTCATTGCTAGCAAGAGCAAGGTGGAGATAGATAGGTTAAAGTCTCAACTCAGTAAGGAGTTTAAGATGAAGGATATGGGCGCTGCCAAGAAAATACTGGGTATGGAGATCAAAAGAGAGAGGTCAAGCCGTAAGCTATTTCTACATCAGAAGGGTTACCTTGAGAAAATAATATCACGGTTTGAAATGCAAGATGCTAAGCCGGTGGTGACTCCATTGGCCCCACATTTTCGTCTCTCTAGTAAGCTGTCTCTTCCCATAATCTTGCCTTCTCTTTCTTCTTTGGTTTGATGTATGTTTAGTTTAGATCATAAGCATGTTTTCTTTTTATGCTATTGCCTTGATGATTATATACATGTGTCAAGCTACAACCATTTGTATTTAGGTGCATCATTCTATATATATATATGTATATGTATACATATGTATACATTCATGCATTGGTGTGTAGCCAAATTGATGAGGGATTCCGGTATATTATTGTTGAATTATACACTCTCATTCCTAGTGTTATACTTTGGAAATAGGCTATTGAAGTCTTACTCATGTACTTTGTTCACCATTGTTATTTGTTGATGTTAATACCTAAAACCCTGATTTTCTCTCTTATGTTAAATGTTGGGCTTGCATCTAGAATGTTGGTTGAGCCTTAGTTTAGCACTCCCCCCAAGAGTGAGTTAGTCTCAATTTTAAGCTTGGGGTTAATTGCATGTTCGTCCCTTGCCATAGTTGGCATCCATAGTAGCTATCTTGTAGTATGACCCACTTGGGACCTTGTATTCATTAGTATCTTTAGATCAAAAATTTGGAAGGTTGTTGATTTTATTATTACTTGATTATAGGATCTCTTCAAAAGTGTTGATTCTAGTGTTTGAAATCGATGTCAAGTGGTTGTTGGGGAGATATCCAAGTAAGTAATCCACACATATTATTTTGACAAGTTTTAATTGCAAAACTTCTAATATTATTTGACTATATATTTAAAATATCCCAAGAGTGGGAGCCTGCAACTATTTTTTTTTTTAAGGATTATTTGATCATTTTTGGATTTTAATTTTGGTATGTAACTTTACACTATTCTTTTAGTGACTTTTTGCATATGTATCTTGAATATGTAGAAAATTCTGAACTTAGCTTTCAAAGATATTTTGTTATGAATATTGTAAGTGATCTACTGATATCTTTTGTATATCATTTCATTTTTTTTATTTTTGTCCTTATTTTTGGGATTCTATGAAATTATGGTTGTGTTGAGCATCCAATCATCTTTTAAATATTTGTCTGACCATCCATTTGTTTATAAGATCTATGTATTCTTATGTGATAGGATTGTGATCATGTTATGGTATGATGATAAGATTAAAGTTCATGAAGTTAATGTATAGTGGATGCCATATATGTTTTGAAGGATGTATGTTGATAGTATAGGTAATGTTGAATTGATGTCCAAGTGACATATAGGTGCTTGGAAGAAATGTTAGTATGGGTGAATGTCAGAAGTGAATAAGTCAAGAGAAAGGTTGTACTACAACCACGAGGCAAGATTGAGTCTTGAAATTCATGTTTTGAATTATTGTCTAGGATGGGGATAGCCTCTCCTTGATGATATTGTTACTAAAATTATAAGCATGCATTTTGGAAGTAAATTACGTCATTTGGTGGTTTAGAGCTTAGAGTCAATATTTCAAGGGTTATGGGGATGTATTCCTACATATTTGAGACCTTTACATTGTATGCTTCATGCTTGGAATTTACTAGAGTTGATTTGCAAGTTATGATAATAAGTTGGGTGGAAATTGTGACATGTATTGGGAGGTCATAGAGATGGAATTTGTAGAATATTAAAATTAGAAAGTTGTAATGATTTATTTGATCTATCTATCTGCCAAATTTCATATTTATTGGGTGTACAATCTATGAGATATGATCCATGCTATATGACGTGTCCTAAAAAAAAAAATTAAATATACTTGCATAATTATAGACATTCCGGACTTAACAAGTATAATTAAGCAATGTGCTCAGTAAAGAAAATATTCATTATCACCTTAACTTTCAACCTGCAAAATTTCAAGTTTATTGGGTTTATAAATTAGGAGTTATGATCCGTTAAAAAGACTTGTGTATGATGATGTCTATATGAGGAATCTTCAGGTTTAACATGTTAATTTTACTCTTGGAGACTAAATTTGGTGAAGTATTAGACAAAGAAAGTGTTCAGGATTGTCCTAAGTTTCTTACTGCAAAATATCTTGGCTTTTGATAGTATATTCTTGGAGTTATGTGTTTTGGAAATGAGACATGTTAGAAGTGATATTATGCCGAGACCTTGAGAGTGTAAATTTTCAGGGTGATTGGTTTTTATTTGATGATTTATTCAATTATTAAATGTTGTAAATAATTTTTTTTTATTCAGTTAATTTTCCATATAATGGGATTCTGAAATTTTGTATTTTTTTTTGCTCATGTGAGTATTTGAGAAATACTGGTGAATATTCTGTATTTTGGCTTTGAAATCTGTCTGATGTTTTGGTCTCCAAATGAGCGATATGCAACCCTGTCAGTGGGGGGGTGGGGTAAACCCTGACCTTGTCGACAAATAATTTTGGAAAAATGAGACTGCAGTTTCGCACTGTGTCTGTTCGGTGAAATAATCAACGGCCATCTGGTATTCAGTCTCGGGTTACCGAGGGTAAAGAAATGATTTCTGTTATTTTGGGCCCGGGTCTGTCATTGAGGATAAACAAATGACCTTTGCCACTTATAGTGAATTTGAAGACATACTCTGGATTTTGTTATCTATGCTTTATCTTTTGGTTTTGATAATACTATTTGGTGATATTGATTTTTGTACAAATTTCAGATTCGCATTCCTGGTTTTCAAAATTTTGGTGAACGACTTGCTTGGAAGTATTTTTTTATTAGATTATTATACTCTGTATTTTGTTAAATTGTGATTTCGAAGATTTGTGCTATTCTGAAAATCCGGTATACTTGAAAAGTCATTTTTGTAATTTCCAATTTAGTCTAACTATGGTTTGAAGACTTTTGCTCATATTTAGAAAATTTTCTATATTTCTGATTTACAACTGTGAATCTAGTATTCTTTTGATTACAATATTCTTAAATAGTGGTATTACTTGAGAATTATACCTATGTTGAATTATTTATTTTGTATTATTTAAACTATATTTAAACTTTGAATTATTCTTAATATTTGAATCAAGATTTATGAATCATGTTGTTTTAAATCACTTTCTGGATTACTTACTGGGCTAGTTAGCTCATGGATTTGTTTTAAATCCTTTTCAGATCAAGAGTGGTAGACCGGTGTGGATCTTGAAAGACTGCCTGTAGTTGTTGTTTGTCCTGTTGTAAAATTGTAGTTCTTGTCATTGTATACCCTGTAGAGTCTGTAATCCTGTAACCCAGTTGGTTTGTTATAGTTTTGGTTGTCCTAAATCAGGTTCTGAGGCCTTGCAGGTCTACTTGGTTCACGCAATGTGGATCTGTGGCCGTTTGTCTGTGCACCGGGTCCGGCGAGCCGGGTTCGGGGCGTGACAGAAGCAATGCTCACATTAGTGTAACATCCCTATAAATAGATACATGAGTGTGTATGAATCAGAATGATACAAAGTATACACATACGCTATATAGTTACTCTATATATACGCTATACATGGATGTATATTACTCTAACAAGAACAATCACTAATGCCTTTAATCTAAACAAATTTCTAACTAGTCCAACACTCAAATCAGGAGTAAAACTCTCAAAATCAAGAGTAAACAAGCAACAATTGCATATATTCAAGAGAAACCACAAAAGAAACCACTTGATTTCATGAAAACCTATGTGCCAAAACAACTAGATCAATGGCAAACATTGCGGTAAATAGCAATTAAAATCACAAAAAAAAAAAAGAAAACTTATCTCTTGAGTATTCTACCTTCTTTGATTATCGGAAACCAAAACAAAACAAAACACAACAATGCAATGAACTTCAAGGTCTATTGGCTTGTTCATGAAGAGTCTCCTCCGTTGAAGGCCCAGTTTCTAAAACTGGTATGAGTACTTTGAAATTCAAAGATGATGAAAGGGGAATTAAGTTTGAAATTTAAAGATAAAAAATGTGATTTTAGTCTTTTCCTACCAAAATTAATAGTGTTAGTAAGAGCTTGGGCTGAAAAATAAAACATTTAAAAAGTAGGGATGGACTAGAGACAACAAAAATTTTGCCGTTTTGAAAAAAGATTTAATTTGAATATATTTTTATAATTTGTCATTTTTGGCAAATTTTTGATTTGTCTGATTTTACTTTAAAATTTAAAATAACATGAATAACCAATTTGGTTTTACTGTTGTTATTAAGATTGAACGTATGATTATCTTTTGGTTTAATGCAGCTCCTGACTCCAAGAAGGCAAAACTCGACGACCCTTTGGCTAAAATCAAGAGGAGTTTGGATTTCATGGTCGCCAGAGATTCGGGACTTGGAGCCCCTTTGTCGTGTCCTCCTTCCCCGGGTGAGGAGTAGTGTCTTTGGTCTCTTGTTCCCTAAAGGTTCCATGAACCTTTAATCTTTCTCTTTTTTTCTTTTGTCGGGCCTTGGGACTATTCCTCACTTCTTGTGGATGTTTTGTTGTTCCTGGCCTTTTGTTGTGTCTCTCTTTTCCTAAATGCATGTGGTTATCCACTTTTTCAAAAAAAAAAAAAAAAGTTTTCCTTGCATTTAATGGGATTGTTTTGATTTTCACGCTCTTCTTCTTCTTTAAAGATCCCATTTTTATGGCTGTATAAAATGTTGTGCATGAATTGAATCCGTTTGGGTTTTTGTTTTCTTGGGAGTTTGTTTGGTTTATGAGGTTTTGTTTTCTTGTTCTAGGGTGTTATTAATTTCTATTGCAAAATTTCCTTTTGGTGTGTTTTTGTGAGCATTTGATGGGATTTCAATTTGGACATGCAACTGCTTCCTTGCTGTGATTTAGTTTATTTTCCTAAAGTTTCCAACTTTTATATTAAAAAAAAAAAGTTTCCAACTTTGGATGGTTTGGCATCTTTAGATTAAACCCTCCACAAGCTCACATTTTGGATGTTCTTCTATCAAATTTCTAGGTTTTTTTTTTTGTTCAAAGATCTTCAATTTGACTCCAATCATACCTCCTTCTTTTGTTTTTTGTTTTTTTGGTATTCCTCTTCCTTTGTTGTAGCTAATGGCCAACAAGGGAGAAATATCTTGCCCAGACTTGGAAAAAGGACCAAATTATTGCTCCAATGGCGAAGAGGAAAGTGAGGAAAGCCACAGCAGTTCTAGAGACGCGGAAGAACAATCTTGGCATCCACCGTATAACACAAAGGTCACAGGTTCACATTATGATCAGTTCCAGGTCTCCAATGTCTCCAGTCATGATACTGATCCACCGCCGGAGACCAGCAGGAACTCCTCCTTCTCTGAGTGCTCTCTTGAGGTTGATCTGGAAGCTTGCCCTGCATCAAAAATTAAAGTGAATTTGGCCAAAGTTGATGAGAAGGATTGTAGGATTTGTCAACTTGGTTTGCAGAGTGCTTCTTGCGAATCACGCATTGGAATTGAGTTGGGTTGCTCTTGCAAGGATGATTTGGCTGCTGCTCATAAGCAATGTGCTGAGACTTGGTTCAAAATCAAGGGAAATAGGTTAGAAAAACTTGTTCTCTTTGCATTTCTTCTTTGAAAATACCTTTGATTCTGTTGTTGTTTTCTGTTCATCTTCTGTTTCCATGATTTTCTGAAATTCTTTTTGCTGTGTGATTATTTAGCCTGAACACATAGGTGCAGGAATTTGAATGAGAAGGAATAAATTAAGCATCTTTGGTGAAAGAAGGAAAGTGGGCAATGTGGATTAAAGAGATGAAGGAAGAAGTTAATTGGCTTTAGAGACAATAATTCCAAGGATTCCGTATATCTACCTAGATGTTTTCAATGCTTCCCAACAACCTTGAGGTGCGATAAAGATTAATTCTTTCACGATCTCTGTTCCCTGAGCCATTCCTGTTCCTTTTTCCCTCTTGCCATGGCAAGCGGGGGGCCACCTCCATCTTCCTCTCCGCCCTCATGGGCGAAGATTGCGGCTGCTGTTAAAAATCGTCCTCCAAATCCTTCCCCACTTGTTGAGGGTACAGTACTGCGCAAGCTAAAGGCTTCTACGTCCGAGTTTATTCGTTTTGATGGTGATTCTTTGGCTCGTGCTCGCCTCCGATTCCAACACTCGCTGATTGGGAAGTTCTTTGGGAAACCCCCCATCTTCGAACACATCAAGACTGTTCTTCTAACCAGATGGCAGGAGTTTGGCGAATATCCATCTCCGACCTCCCTAACGGGTATCTATTGTACCGATGTGAATCTCATGAAGTCTCTCAGAAGCTCCTGTTTGAGGGTCCCTGGGGAGTGAATGGTGCTGTCCTTCAACTTGCTCCATGGAAACCCTTTTTTGAACCCGCCTTTGCCAAGCTATCTTCTGCTGTAGTTTGGGTGCAGTTGCACAACCTTCCTGTTGAGTTATGGGATGAGGAGTCTCTGGAATTCATTGCTAGCTCTCTGGGAACTTTATTAAAGATTGATGACTTTACTTGCTCTTTGTCCAAGTCTAAGTATGCCCGAATATGTGTAGAGATCGATCTGAACAAAACTCTGAAGCAAGGTTTTTGGGTTGGAGATGATGTTCATAGAGTGTTTGTTGTGGTTCTCTATGAGAAGTTGCCCACATTTTGTTATTACTGTGGCTTGGTGGGGAATAGGTCGAACCAGTGCAGCCGTCGGAGTTCAGTGGAACAAAGCCGCTCCTCGCCACCCCCTTACCGGGTTCACAGTGAACGATGGCTTGGAGGCAAGGATCGACCAGATGACCCCTGAAGGTATGAACTCTGATAATGAGTCGGAAGAGACGTCTTTTGGTCCTTGGATGATTGTTTCCCGGAGACGAGGGCGAGGGGGCGGCCGTGGTGGTGTTGGTTCCTCGGTATCACGTGCGGCGCATGTGGAAGCCCCTGCGCCTTCCAACGGTACTCTCAATGCGCCTCCTCGCTCTGGGTACAACCACTCAACACGTGGCAGCTTTTCCTCTAGAGGTAGGGGCGGTCACCTTGGAAGTAGCTTGCGTGCATCGGGCCCCACCCCTGATCAGGCGGCAGGTATTATTGGAGATGAAACCTTTTTTTGTCACACCCACCCCTTCTACCGAGGTAAATGTGGCACCCATCAGTTAAAATTCTCTTTTAATTGGAAACTGACACTCTGCTTTAAACAAAATCAGACCTACAAATCACAATTTATAATTTCTCACCAAGTACAGGTTCAAATACAGAAATACAATAAATATAACCGTTACAAGATCACAACAACAATAAATAGAAAGAAAGGAAGGGGGACCCACTGCAATTCTGGACTCAACCCTGACTAGCTCTATACTCGATCAGGCAATCTAGGGTCATGCTCCTGCAGCTACAGCACATTCAGTTGGTCGGTAGTAGCTTAATAATTTCAAATACTTAAATACAGTGTATATAAAGTATATAAATACCGACTGTTCAAATAATTTTCCAACTTTTTCAAAATACCAGAATTCTAGCAAAATACAATCTTTAAAGAACTCTCGAAATATAAATTCAACATAAATAAACATCAATTTGATTTTCTCAGAAAACACAAATTTTGTGAGAGACTGCCCTCATCACAATTCAAAAATAACATAAATCTCAAATTCAAAATAAAGCAATACCCAACACTCACCCAGCATAACATGGTCTAGAAAACTCTCTAAACATTTGCTGTGGTCGGGACTAGGTTCAAAGCCGTCAAGGAACTCATGTCCTTAACGTTGACCCATCGGTTCACCGGTCGGTGACCCCTGGCTACCCGATGAATATCCAGTCAGGGCTCTCCGCTCCCACCTGAACTGGTCCTCGTAGAAATCAATACTCAGGTCCACCACGCCACCTCTAAAAGCTGGCCCGTGGGGACTCACTACTGCAGTAGTCGGGCCTTAGCCCGCCGTCACCATCCAAACCAACATGTAAATGCAGCAAAAATACCAGAAAGCCCAAATACAGGACAAACATTCACAGTACAATACAGTACATTCACAGTACTGTACATGCATAAAACCAGTAAACTCCAAATAGAGGATATCATTCCTATACCAGAAATGAAAACTAGTTCCACAAATATTGTCGGTAAACCATTTTAATATGCGCACATGATTTCTCAAATCATTTCAAATCAAAGCGTATGTACCCATCCAAAAATAAATACATGAATTGAATAATTAAATCACATATACATGTATTTCCACTATTCACAAATATGTATAATTATACAAAACTGATGTATCAATACGATTGTCATGAACATCAACGGCAAGTAAATATACATATATTTCAACATTATATGCAAATTAAACATGATAAAATGAAATACTTAAATAATTATTTCCAAAATACTAGCCATTAAACAATTATTTCAAAATAATAATAATTAATCAATTATTTAAAATAATAGCCACTACCAACTCACCTGGTGTCCTTGGGTTCCTTCCTAGGCCCGGAACTCCCTCCCAAGCCTGAACAACACCTAACAGAATAATATAATAAAAATAAATAACACATTTAAACCCAAAATAAAATACAATAAACAAAAATAGACTCTCTATTGGGCCCACTCACTCCAATCGGTTAAAACCCGACCTTGCATAATCCAACTGGCTTTCAATTGCACTTAAACCAACTTAATTTAGGGTAAACAATGCTGAATCAATCTGAACCAACTTTAATTCCACTGAACCAAGCTTAATTGCACTGAACCAAACTCAATTGCACTGAACCAGCTTTGAACCAACTCAATTCTTATATAAAATCTGTTGAACCAACTTGGTTCAGCCCAAAACACTTAGCCCAAATCAACTGAACCCAAACCCAAACCATCTCAACTTGATTTGATTAAACCCAACTCAACCAAATCAATTCAACTCAACCAACCAAATCAATTTCAACTTGGTTTGATCCAACCAAATCAATTTGGTTAAACCCAACAAATCAATTCAACCATCATCATTAACACCTTAATCATCATTATCATCAACTTGATTAACCAAATCAAATCCTAATCTCGGTGCTACAGTAATGCTGCAGTTTCAACTCAAATACAAGTGTTTTTTCCAACCAAAATTGAAGCAACAACTCTCATTAACAATAACTCATCATTTTTCATCATAAATCCTTCTTCTTTCTCAAGAAAAAATTAGATTTCTCAATCCAAAATACACACACATACATTCAAGTATACCAACAAATAAACATCAAAATACTTACCAAATAATACTTCATCCATTCTCCTCTCCAAATACCAAGCTTTATCTCTTCCAATTTCTCTCCAAATCTCACTCTTTTCTCTTTTTTTTCCTCTCGGGTACTGTAGCAGTTAGATGGAGAAGAAGATGAACAACACTCAAGCTCTAGATTTTTCTCTCAATTAACTTTTCAGCCGAAATTCACTTTTAGTGACTCAAAAGATAATTTCTTACAAAACAGTCCTTGAAAAACTCACAAATGGTCCCTGAATTATGAAATAGTATTTTCAAAAGGTCCTTTTAAATTATCCAATGGTCCCTGGATTATAAAACAACATTTCAAAAAGATCCCTTCATCTTACCTTTCAGTCCTTGGTTGTCAGAAGCATTTTATATCATTCCTTTTTCTATTATTCTTTAACCCAAAATCTTTTAAAAATTTTTACACTTAGGTCCTTATTCTTTCCACTTGGGGTTTCTCAACAAGATTATTCTGTAGAAAATTCTTACTGTAACTGTAGTAATACCCTGAATATATTTTCCAACATGTATTCAAAGGTTCAGGGTATTACATTTTTGCCTTCTCAAGACATGGGAACCATAACGGGTGGAGACTCTCACGTCCCGAGGGACAGCGGGCCGCCCATTATGACTGACCCGGGTGCTAGTTCCAAGCCATTTGTGAGTCCCAATGTCAAGTTGACCCACCTGCAGCATTCCCTTGGCACACCGCCCACGCTTAGGACATCTGAGGAGACATTTGCTGATCCTATTGCTGGATCTCTTACCTCTTCACATGCCCTGGTTGTGGAGAAGGTCTCTGATGCTCTAAACCCGCCCTCTTTGACATTGAACTCTGATCTTCCCATGAGTGAGTCGGATGGAGAGGAATCGGAGGGTGAGGATGAAGATAGTGAGATGTCTGATTATGAAGGACCGGATGAACCAGATGATTGTATGACATTGGATCAATTTCAGTCAGGACTTCGCAAGGAAACCCTTGTACGTAGGGTACCTCAGCATCCGGAATCCATCCATAAGAAAGGCCGAATGGATCAGGGGGTTGAGGCTGTTCAGGGTTTGGGTGCTTCCCATTAAGAGGACTTTGTCCTTGTTCTTCTCTCAGTTTCTTCTTGTTTTTAGTACCTGTTGTTTTTGGTGATCTATTTATTATCCAATTTGTTTTCATGTTATTCACTAATATTACTAATATTGTCTGTTGGAATTGCAGAGGCATCTCTAGCCGGGATACCTTTTCTCGTATTAAATTTTTGATGAAGAAATTCAAGCCTCTCATCTTCTGTCTAGTGGAAACTAGAGCTGATAACGGTAGACTCGATAAGTTCTGCTCCAAAATTAGCAAGCGTTGGGCCTGGGCCGCCATTGTTGCAGAAGGTTACTCCGGCGGAATCATTGTGGCTTGGCAGAGGCATATGGGCAAAGTCACTCCTATTGTCCGATCCAGGTTTGTTTTACACTTAGTAATCACTAACTGCAGGAACGAGTCCTGGATTATCTCTACCATTTACAACTCCACGCACATTCAGGAACAGTCTGCTGTATGGTTTGAGCTCTCCTGTCTTGCATCTGTTACTATTCCCTGGATTCTCATAGGTGACTTTAATGCAGTTGTTTCTCTTTCTGAGATTCGGGGTGGATCTCCTATCTATTATCGTCGCAAGGCCCGAGTTTTCTCTGATTTTATAGCTATTAATAATCTTATGGAGGTTAATTTTGCAGGTTCTAGTTATACTTGGTGCAACAATCAATCGGGCAATGCAAGGAAATGGGCCCGGCTTGATCGTTGTTTGATTAACTCCTTAAGTATTGATTCTTTTGGCTCTTATATTATTAAACACCTCCCCAGGCTTTTTTCTGACCATGCCCTTCTTCTTCTTACTCTTACCCTTCGTGTGCCCCTCAAAAAGAAAATTTTTAGATTTGATAATTTTTGGCTTGAATACCTCGACTGTCATGATGTAGTTCGGGAAGCATGGTCTTTCATACCTCATTCTAATCCCTTGCATGCTTTCACTCATTTACTATCTCGTGCTCGGACTAATCTTATTGCTTGGAAGAACAGGGTCTGAATTCAATTGAGGCCAGTATCAATAAATTGGAATTGAAAATTCTAGAGGCTGAGGCGTTAGAAGGTTTGAATGGTAACTCAACTTCTGTTGACAATGCTCTTTTTCCTCTTTATAATCGTCTTACTGCTTTGCACCGACAAAATTCCACTAAGTGGGCACAACGTGCTAGACAGTTGTGGGTTCTTCAAGGTGATATGAATACTAATTTTTTTCATAATTCTATTCGTTGTCACAATCATGTTAATTCCATTCCTCTTATTACTAATGATGCTGGAGTTGTTGTTACTGATCAGAAAGGCATAGAGAAAGTGTTCTGTGACTTTTATATGAACCTTTGGGCTGATCCCTCGGATAGCTCGGTCATAGATATTTCTCAGGCGCTTCCCTCTGATCTTCCCTTGATCTCGGTTGCTGATGGAGTGGTACTTACAAAGGAGGTTACCAAACTTGAGGTATATCAGGCTCTTAAATCCCTTCCTTCAGGTAAGAGTCCTGGACCTGACGGCTTCAATTCTGAATTTTATTGTTTTTTCTGGAATGATATAGGAGATTCTCTTTTTAATGCTATCTCTTTCTTCTTTAACAATTCAGTCATCCCTAATTCTTGGGGCCGTACTTACATCACTCTCATTCCTAAAAAAACTAATCCCAAAACTGTTTCTGATTATCATCCCATTTCGCTCTGCAATGTTTGTTACAAAATTATCTCTAAAATTTTAGTGAATCGGATCAAATCTTCTCTGCCTCGGTTAATTGGTAGAGAGCAATGTGGCTTTATTGCTAATAGAAATCCTTTCGATAATATTGTTGCTCTTCAAGAAATTGTGCATTCGATGGATCGAGAGATTGCATACCCCCTAGGATGTTAGTGAAACTGGATATAGAAAAGGCATATAATACATTGAGTTGGAATGCAATTCTTGCCACTCTTTATCGTATGAATTTTCCTAGCAAATGGATTACTTGGGTTAAAACATGCTTTAGGTCTGCCTCCTTTTCTCTGTTAATTAACAAGCAACCTACTGACTGGTTTAATTCTTCCAGAGACCTTCGACAGGGAGACCCACTTTCCTCATATTTGTTTATTCTTGTTGCGCAAAATTTAACTGCTCTTCTTAACTTTGCCATGCAACAGAACATGATTCCTGGATATAACTCCTCCCTTAGTAGAAATTTCAATCATCTTATGTATGCGGACGATTTAATTCTTATTACTTTAGCTTCTAGGAAGGTTGCCCGTAATATCAATTTATGTCTGTCTATATATGGTAAGCTCACAGGTCAACGTGCCAATAAATCTAAATCGGATATTTACTTTTCTTCTAGATTTAACTCTAGACTCAAAAAGAGCATCTGTTCTATTCTTGGGTATAAAATTGGCAGTTTTCCTTTTACGTATCTTGGGATGCCGATCTCTCCCAAGAGATTATTGCTTTCAAATTTTTCCAAGATGACTGCTAAAACTGAGAATATACTTTCTTCTTGGAAACACTCCAAAATCTCAATGGCTGGTAAAGCAATTCTTATCAACTCTGTCTTGTTGTCCATTCCTGTGTACTATTTGTCTGTGTACCCAGTTCCTGATACAATTCTTGATGGAATCACTAAGGCTGCTAGATCTTTCTTCTGGTCAAAGAGTGGCAATCGAAAAGGCATGAACTCTGTTAGTTGGACAGATATTACACTTAAACGCACTGAGAGGGGTCTCTCGATCCGGAATTTGCGTGCATCTAAAATCTCATTAATGGCTAAAAATGTTATCAGTTATCTTAATCATCATGATGCCATATGGGTGGACATTCTAATCAATAAGTATGGGCAGGTGAACTTCTGGACTGACACTATTCCTGCGAACTGCTCTTGGTTTTTTAGAGGTCTTTGGCATAATGCTAATATCATTAAACCTCAACTTTGGCTTCATCATTTTTATCCGCTGCTACTAATATAATGTTTGATTCTTGGTACTTTGAAATTCCTTTAGCTTTTAAGCCTACCTATCTCAATATGCATGTGGATTTTGACCATTTGAGTATGTCTGATTTGATTCTGGATGATGGTTGGAATATCCCTTTGATGAACTCCATCTTTGGGGATTACTTGAACTTTGATTATCTGCATTTCAACCAGGTGAGCAACTGTGCTAATAATTAATGGGTCTAGTTCCCTAAGGCCAAAAATAATAAGCTGACCTCTATGGTTTATGCCCATTTTAACAATTCGATTGGTAATCATGATACTTGGAATGGTTGGGGCAACCTTTGGCGCTTGTTTGTTGCCCCCAGGCCCAAACACTTCATTTGGTTACTATTGCATAATGGTATTAAAACCTATGAGTATCTTTACAGGTTGAATCTGGGTGCTCAAACCTTTTGCAAATTCTGTAATCTTGACTTTGAAAACGCTGAGCACCTATTCAACTTTTGTCCCAAGACACAGCTTGTTTGGCAACAGGTTAGTAATGCTATTGGTAAGCAAATTGTCTTTCATGAAGGGTTCTCAACTGGTAATTGGCTGTCTCCGGACAATCCCGATTATGACTTGCGTGTTCAGTCCATAATTGGGGTTACTTCTTGGCTTATTTGGAAGACTCGGTGTAATCTTATTTTTCGTCAAGAAACTCCTGACTTTCAATCCATTCCTATCAGGGCAATTAATCATGTCAGGGAGTTCTCTCAATCTTCAACTTTTAATTCCAACAAGCAACTCATACTTAGCAATTTCTTCTTCAATGATGGGCCTTATCTTTTTGTGGCTTCTATGAGTAATTTGGAGGCCAATATTCATGGTGCTGGTTTTCATCTTACTAATGGTTACTCTCAGTTTGTGTGTGCAGGGTACTGTAATAATTTTGCAGAAACAACTCTTGAAGCTGAATCCTTAGCTCTTTTGATTGCACTTGGCAGCCTCCATGCGTCTGATCTCCAAGTTAAAACAATCTTCATTGCTTGCTCTGAACTCTTCAACATCATTAAACATGCCTGCGATCCTCAAGCTTGGCGATTGAACCCATTAATTATCAGCATTAATGATTATCTTTCCAGCTTTGATCTCCCACAAGTTTGCATTATTCCGAAGGCCTGGATGAATGTTGCCAATGATCTGGCGATTCATGGAGTTAACTCCCATGCTCTCACTCTTTTCCATCAGGGTAAGGATCTTCCGCGCTGGCTCATGAAGCAAGTCCTCAAGTCTGGCATTAGTTTGTAATTTTTCTTTATTTTGTTTTTGCTGTGTGTTTGTTTTTATTGTTTTTGTTTGTGTTGTTTTTTTCTGTTTTTCTTTTGGCTTTGGTCTATATCTTTTAAAACTCTTGTGTAATTTCTTCTTGTTATCAATAAAATAGCTCATCGAGCTCCTTCCCCAAAAAATAATAATAATAATAATAATAATAATAATAATAATAATAATAATTCCAAGGATTCCTTCTTGGCTTGTTTTCTTTTACATGCCTCTTTGTTGTTGCTTTTCTTTTTAATTGTTGTTAGTTGTATTTTGTTTCTTTGTGCTTTGTTTTATTTGTTTTCCTTTTTTTCTTGCCTCTGTCTTGTGTGTAATTTAAAACTCTTAAAACTTTAAAAAAAAAAAAAAACATTCTGTTATTTATCTTTCCTAAAAGCCCCCATGATGCTTCAAATGTTAAACTAGATCTTAAAAATCAAAGTAAAAGCTAGGAATGAAATAGTAACATGTGAGCTTGTTCAGTTATTCATTCTCTTCTATCCAATGAGCAATTATTTTGTTCTCTTGGGATAGTTGCATATAATAAACAGTGTCATAAAATCATTTTTATAGCCTACTTTAGCATGGTTGCGATGCCGTTTCTTGAATTGGTATATCAGTTAGACTTGAACTGTTGAGAAACTAGTTGCCGCATCTCACATGCATTGTTTGGGTATCTCATTTCAGGACTTGCGAAATATGTGGCTCCATGGCAAAAAATGTTATTGGTACTGGTGCAGCTGAGTTCATCTAGCAGTGGAATGAGACTAACAGTGCAGCTCCAGCAGCATCGCCAGAAAGCGAAACCAGAACCTTTTGGCGTGGTCACCGTTTCCTCGCGTGCATGCTTGCGTGCATGGTGTTCGCCTTCATCATCTGGCTCTTTTACTTGTAGCAGGCTGAATCGGATCAGACTTTGTTTTGAAGGGCTCGATTAGTAGAGAAGCATGCAATGTTTTTTTGGGAAGAGGAGCGGGGTGAACCCACTAGAGACCCCAGGGACGTGCACAAGCCTCGGTGGAACAAGTGGGAACGAGGCCGCGCTCACGTGGGCGCTGGAACCACCCGTACATAATCACTATTCACAACTCCCAGAAATGTGCTCTCAGCCGAGAATCGAACTCTCACCACTCGGTGAGAGCTCTATCGGCGACCCGTGTACCAATAGACCCAAAGGTCATTGGCAAAAGCATGCAATGTTCGATTGTTTTTAGGATGTAAAGCTCTGCTTCGAGATCCTTTTAGGAATTCTATGGTCATCAAGATCCTTAGGATTTTACATCTGCCATTGTGAATTATAATTCTGTTCTAGTTGAAGATGTTGTCGACTTTTTCATTCTTGAGTGTTTGAATTGCAGCAACTAGATGGATTTTGATTGTTGAAAATGTATGTGCTTAAAAATATCAAAGCATAGAACTCAAGAAACACAAACTCATATAGCAACAGCAGCTTGTGAAATATAAGAACCAAATAATGGAAGACCAATAAAAAAAGACAGAAGAAAAGTTGAAAAAAATAACTTGGAAAAACATATCTATAAACATTAATTCATGCTGTTCTTTCTAGCTACTAATGCAAGTCCAGCCTTGATTGATTCCTGGCCAGCAGTATCCATTACAAGACTGCCATTGCAGTAATATTGCTTGTGCTTGCATTGCATCGCTGAGAGCTTCTTGCGGCATGTCATTCATAAGGTATGATAAGCAACGCCGAGCAAATACGGTCGGAGAGATCAAGGTCTCCTGCATTTGGTTGGTCCACATCTGGAACGAAAGCTGCAATGAAAGATCATAAGACAAAACACTGATTTTTTGCATTTTCCCACTACTCGCTCATTCTTAGTGTCAACATTAGCCTTCAAAGAGTGTAATTGCAATGAAATAAATAAGATTGTTATCAATTCATTAGGAAAATATACGACATTGTTACAAATAGAAGTCTAGAATATAACTAAATAAGAATGTATTTAAAATTTATAATAAATAACTCTTACAAAAAGGGAAACAAGGTTCTCAGCCTCACAAAGTATATATATATCTATAGTTATTATCATGAGCTTGAAACACTAGTAAACCACCACACAAAACTTACACGCCTAAAAAAGCAAACTACAAAACTCCACTGAGGCATGATAATAATTAAAAGAATATTTAAAAACTATAGACCAATGAAAAAAAAATAATCATTTATATTCTCTACTAATTAACTCCCTGTGCGTGCATGCTTAGTGTGATGCCCTTAATGGTCTAATTCCCTATCCCATGCCTCTCTTTTTCTTTCTTTATTAGTGCTTTCACTCCATCAATGTGGTTGCCACCCTTTTGGTTTTAATGTTATTTATATTTAAAAAAAAAAAACATTATGGATAATCTTATTTATATTATAAGTCCTTCCAAAATGAACTTTAGGTAAGTTATTCATTCAATTGAAATACAACTAATGGTTGACCTTTTTCACTATTGTCAATGCATTTCCCAACTTATTCAACTATATTATATATACCTTAATTTAGGCATGATTTTTATTCATCACTGTTAGGAAAGGAGCAAATATTAAAAAAAAAATTACCATACCTGTAGTTTTCTTTTTTGAAGAACCCATATCATTAGTCAAGCAACATAGAACGCATATGGCATGGGAGGCCGCCCAGCCAAAGCCTACGCTCAGACGTCAAACAGGCTACCGTTGCCAAAGCATCAACAGTCATGTTTGCTGAGCGCCGAATATGAGAGCAATGTACATTGAGAACCCGAGAGACTAAGAAGCAACAGTCTTGAATAGAGTCCAAGATCAGAATTCATGTCACGACCTCTGATGATTGCTTGTACGACATCTTCCGCATCAGATTCTATGATGATATTGCTGAGGTCTGCAGAATGAATCCAAGATAGAGCTTCCCGAATGGCAAGTGCTTCTGCTAGTGCAACAGGTAAAGCTCCATGAATTGGAATGCATTCAACAGCAATAATTGATTGAGAAGGGCCCCTTAGGATCCATGCAAGTCCAGTGTGATTATCATTTGGTTTAACTGATGCGTCTGTATTTAGTTTGAGCCAACCAGGTGAAGGAGGTATCCAGATCCTGCTCGCAATGTGCTATGTACGAGGGTTGAAACGATCAGCAATAAGCTGCGCTTCCTGCCATTGAAGAAGTACATGGCTAGATGTCAAAACTGTTGCCACTGAAGTTGATTTTCCTTGCCAAAGGACCTCATTTCTGTGCTTCCAAAAAGCCCAGCAAATCATTGCAAATAACTCCCCATGATTTAAATCAGAGCATTGAAGACCTGCATTTAGTAAATTCCTAATCGATGGCGAGACTGGAGTCTGGATTGGGATGCCCAAAGTGGACCAACACTCCTGAGCAAAAGTGCATTCCCAAAGAATATGGACATCCGTTTCACTTGCATACTGACATACACCACATGATTGATCAACTGCAATGTGTCTTTCAGTAAGTCTGACTTTTGTTGGAAGACATTGTGTTAACACCCGCCATAGGAATTCAGCCACTCTCGGAGGAACCCTAAGTTTCCAGATCTTGTTGCAAAGCTGATGTAGTTCTAAGTCATCATTCATGAAATCCTGGACATGTAGTCTATGATATGCACCTTTGACCTCATAATTTCCTGTTTTTTCTGGCCACCAGTATCGCACATCCTCCACTTGTCTGATACTCAGAGGAATTTGAAGTATTAAGGACCTATCGCGATTATTGAACTGTGTTAGTTTTGATAGATCCCAGGCCCGTCCATCCATCTGAATGAGATCAGCTACCTTTATGGATGCATTGTTTGTAGTTGGAGAGGTAGTGATGGTTGGGCATTGGACATCAGGAAGCCAAGTAGAGTTCCAAATATTAACTGATTGGCCATTGTTCCTTTCCGAATCAGATCTTGTGCTGCCAATAAACAGCGCCAGATATAGCTAGGATTGTTTCCCAAGGTAGCTTCCAAATATGAAGAGTTTGGGTAGTATCTAGCTTTAAGAACCATACTAACCATAGAGTTTGGGTTCAGTAATAACTTCCAGGCTTGTTTACCTAGCGGCGCAATGTTGAACTCATGAAGACATCTGAAGCCCAAACCACCCCCCGATTTTGATTTGCAGAGACATTTCCATTTCTGCCAAATAATGCCTCTATCCTGTCCCCGTTTGTTGCCCCACCAAAAAGAGTTCATCATTCGTTCTAGACCATAGCATAGCTCCTTGGGGAGAAGATAAACACTCATGCAGTGATTTGGGATGGATTGAATTACAGATTTAAGTAGTACAGTTTTGCTCGCTCTAGATAGTTGTTTGGATTTCCAGCTTTGCAAACGACCTCAGAT
This sequence comes from Dioscorea cayenensis subsp. rotundata, assembly GCF_009730915.1. NCBI lineage: Eukaryota > Viridiplantae > Streptophyta > Magnoliopsida > Dioscoreales > Dioscoreaceae > Dioscorea > Dioscorea cayenensis. The sequence goes on along the minus strand of NC_052490.1, from coordinate 32,068,167 downwards.
CCTATCTCGGATGAAGTTGAAGGCAACCATTTTCCGTCGACCAGTCCATAGGGGAAGACCAAGGTAAGTGAGTTGATGATCAGCTTCTTGGATTTGTAGCATGGTGCACAGGTTGCCACGAACTGCTAATGGTGTGTTTTTGCTGAAAATAATCGCGGATTTCTGGAGATTGATAGCAAGACCGGACACTTTTCCAAATGTTTGCAGGATATTTTTCATAGTGTCAGCTTCACTAGTTTTTGCTTGAAGAACACCAGGCTATCATCAGCAAAGAGCAACCTTGTTACAGCTGTAGCAAGGCGGGCAACTTTGCATCCATGGAGACATCCTAAGCTTTCCTGCCGCTTTAGAAGAGATGTGAAACCTTCTTCACAAAGAATGAACAAGTATGGTGATAAGGGATCACCATGGCGAAGACCCCTAGTTGGGATGATAGGTTTAGATAGATAGGACCCAACTGAAACTCGGAAGCTGGCAGATGAAACACAGTGCATTACCAACTGGACCCAGCATGGAGGAAAGCCAAAAGCTAGAAGCATACCCTAAAGAAAAGGCCATTGTATACGATCAAAAGCCTTGGCAATGTCTAGTTTCACTGCTGCATACCCTGTATTTCCTTGAGTTTTCCTGTGGAGAAAATGCATAATTTTTGCTGCCAAGATAATGTTATCAGAGATGGATCGCCCAGGAATGAAGGCGCTCTGATTCTGTGAAATGATTTTGTGAATGATGCTCCGCAGTCTGGTTGCAATCATTTTGCTAACAATTTTATAAAGAACATTACAGAGTGCGATCGAACGATACTCTGAGAGAGAGGATGGATTTTTCACCTTGGGAATTAGGATGAGACTTGTGTCATTAATTTCCTGTGGGATGGAGCATTCCTTTATCCAATCTAGACAAGCCCAGTAACATCATGCCCGATGATGTCCCAGTAATGGTGGAAGAATCCAGCGTTGAGGCCATCCATGTCGGGGGCCTTGTCTGTGTGTATGCTGAAGATTGCATCCTTAACCTCCATTAGAGAGAAATCCGCTGTTAGATACTGACGGTCTGCATCAGTTAGCCGATGGTCCATTCCATCAGTAACCAAATCTGGTTGGCAACCGCTAGACAGGTAAAGAGAATTGAAATAGGAGTTGATAGCACTTGGCAGACCATTATCCCAAGTCAACCAATTCCCCAACTCGTCCTTAAGTCTTGCGATTGAATTTTGTTTCCTTCTATGAGACGCTTGGGCATGAAAAATCTTGGTATTTTGATCACCCGCTTTGAGCCAAAAACTTTTGGCTCGTTGTTTCCAAAAAATCTCTTGCTGATGAAGTGTTTCAAAATAGTTTCTTCTAGCTTCACATATTGCAGAATCATCCCTTCCACTTCTTCCCCTATTGGAATTTGACATCCTAGACTTGTAGAGTTGTAGTCTCTTCATGAAATAGCCCTTGTGAGATTCCCCCCATGTAGCTACAGCTTCTCGGCAACTCTTCATTCTCTCAATGAATGTGTGGTTCTGGTTTTCTGACCAACTATCGCGAACCACCATGTGGCAATCTTCAATAGTTAACCAGGCATTCTCAAATCTGAAGCGCTTGCTTCCATGAAAAACTTTGTTCTGACAAGAGTAGAGAAGGATTGGGCAGTGATCAGAAGAGAAGAAACCCAGGTTTTTAACCTTGTGGTTTGGGAATTGGGTCTTCCAATTCCATGTGGCCAGAGCTCGATCAAGACGTTCAGAAATTCTGTTTCCCGCTCCACAACCGCGCTCCCAAGTAAATGGATAGCCATCCATCCCGAGATCATCCAGATTTGCATCTGATATCGCCTCACAGAAACCGTTGATAAGCCCTTGTGGAGGGGTATTGCCGCCAACTTTCTCAAAGAAACTGGTGATATCAATGAAATCTCCAGTCACAACCCATGGCAAATCTGATCTAGTAGATAAAGTACGCAGCAGATCCCAACTCTCATGCCTGCGATTGCGATCGGGGCAGCCGTAGAACCCTGTCCAACGCCAAAGCGGACCAGAACCATCCAACACCGAAACATCAACATGAAATTTAGAGAAAGATTACAGAGAAACTTTACAAGGTTTTTTCTAAAGTAAGGCAAGCCCACCGCTTAAGCCCACAACATTTACGCAAAAGGCTCCATCAAAAGAGATAAGAGCTCTCACAAAATCTAATCTAGACTGCATACATTTGGTCTCAATAAGGAAAATCAAAAGGGGCTTATAAGAAACAACTAGGTCCTTTAAGACCTGAACTGCGCGTGGGTTGCCCAACCCACGGCAGTTCCAACTCAAGATTTTCATTGGATCTGGCGGGCCTGGCTAGCAGGACCCGCCATTTAAACAATGTGATTTGTGGGCTCAATAGTCACGTGATCTAGCCCAGCTTCCATAGGTTCCATAGGATTGGATGATGACAGTAGCGGACCTTGCCTCGTTAAATTAGTTTGGGCTTGGCCCATCTCCTGATAGCATTCATCCATTCATGTGGTCAAGGATAGAACTGTGCGATTTTGGCCCACTCTTCTACGCTTGGGGTCCAATAAGATGATGCCATCATCCTGGGGAATTGCTGAATGAACGCCATCACCCTCTGCCTCCTTTGTGTCCAATTGAGGGTTGCCTCGGCAGGGGAATTGATTGCACCTCTGGTCAGATAGAGCCCCATACCCGTCATTCACCCCATTACTGACTTGTCCACCATGCTGAGCACAAATCACATGGTGCGATCTCTCTTGTCCACCTTGCTGAGCACTAATCACATGATGCTGCCTGTCATGTACACCATGCTGAGCACTATTCACATCTTTGCCTCCCAGATTAGCAACTATTCCGATTGCCGATGCTCTGTTCACCGCCGGACTGTCTGTGGTACCATCAACCTCCTCCACCAGCCATTGAGCTCCATGATTAATCTGGGAAGACCTGGAGGTTGCCCTCAACCATGAGCCGAAAGGTTTACAACTTGGACCAGGGCCTTGCTCTAAGGCTTTATCACAGAAGTTCTCCCCATGGCCGATTTTACCACATAGGAAACAAAAAGTGGGCAGTCTTTCATATTTGAAATCCAACCAAAGCCAACTTCCACCATCTTTTTTAATTTTCATTCCAGCACGCAGGGGCCTTCGAACATCCAGTCGAACGCGAACTCGAAAGTAACTGCGCCAAACTTCTGAGAAATTTTTTGGATCACTAGTTAGGAAGCTTCCGACATGGTTACCTATGTGTTGGAGTACCCATTCCGATTTCAGGCTGAAAGGGAGTCCGTGCACCTGAATCCAAATCTCAAAGTCATGTAACTGTATATGGGAGGCTTGATCAAGACTTGCTATTGGCTTGAAGAGAAGAAGATTTGTATTAAATGTCCAAGGACCTCCATCCATCACTCGCTGCACATCGATGGTGTGAAAGAACTGAAAGAAGAATAGATTTGTGCCCAGCGCTTTTATCTTGACACCCGGAGAGGACGCCAAACGCTCGCCATGGTGTGCTTCATAGCTTCGAAATTTATGCTTCTGTCTGTTAGCAGTCGGCCAATCAGACAGAATTGCAATTCAGTTGTAGAACAGTCCGCCATGTGAAGTGGTATGATGAGACCCTGCTCCTCATCTTCCTAAGTACCTGCAGTAACTCAACACAAACACCAAACTCCCCAAGATTGGATTGATAACTGGTTCTCAGTACTGAACCATAAAGCATACAATTTCACAATAACACAACCACACATCCACACACAATAACATTCAGAAAAGAAAACAAAAGAAAAAGAAGAGATCAGAGGTAGCAACTCGGAGATCTCAACATGAACCAAGCCAGAGGAAGAAGGTGAACAGAAGATGCTGGATTCCAACTCAATAATGCCTCCCAATTTCCCAGGTGGTTTAAAGTGATTGCCAATCCTCTCAGAAAGCTGTCCCTCCTATTCAATTAACATTAATTCGTTTGGATTCATCTGATCCCCTTTCGAGAGACCCAAAAGCCCCTCCCCCCCCTCTTACAACCAATCAGCTAAAAGGGTAACTTATGTAAATTGCTTCACCAGGATCCCTCCAAATTTGAATACAGTGGAAAGACTCCACTGCCCCTTCTTTCCCAGAGTACCAGCCATAACAGTCCGAGGGCAACTAATGTAATTTCACCATATTTGAAGATACTGAATTTACCCAAACACCCTTCCATTTGTGTCTAACGAAATTAACCACCAGGGCTAATTAATGTCATTCTCCTTTCTTTCTCAACCCTTTCTGAAGACGAATTCATCCTTTATTCTTCATCTTGCCCCCATCTCCTTTCCTTCATCTATTCTCTGCTACATCTACTGAAGCTTGCAACAACTGCCCCCCCTTCAAGAAATCCTTGTCCTCAAGGATTCTCTGAACAGAAATCAGGGAATTTCTTTTGCAACATATCATAGAACTCCCATGTAGCCTCTTCAGGTAATGAATCTGACCATTGAATTAACACCCTGGTTCCTGCTTTGTTGAACCTCTTCACCAATTGCCTGTCCAGTATAGCAACTAGAACTCTCTGGCTTCCTTGCAAATAATTTATAAATTCTGGCCACGTTGCTGTAGTTGCAGTATCACCAATTTTCTTCTTCAATTGGGAGATGTGGAATACATCATGTATTTTTGCCTCAACTGGTAACTGCAGTTTGTAGGCCACTGTTCCTATCCTTTCCTTCACCATGTAAGGGCCAAAATACTTGGGAGATAATTTGTGATTTGCCCTTTGAGCCGCTGACATCTGTCTGTAAGGTCTGAGCTTTATATAAACCATGTCCCCCTCACTAAATTCTTTGTCTTTTCTACTCTTGTCAGCTAACTGTTTCATCCTGTTCCTGGCCTTGTGCAAGTTTTCCTTGAGAAATTTCAGCATATTTTCTCTAGCCAGTAGACTTCTATCAAGTAACTCAAGCTGAGATTGAGCAGCCTTGTACGGTAGATGCATAGGTGGACCTTTTCCATATATAACTTCAAATGGAGAAGCTTTAATTGACGAATGGTAGCTAGTGTTATACCACCACTCTGCGAGGGGCAACCATTTAACCCACTCCTTAGGCCTTTCTCCTGTCATGCACCTTAGGTATTGCTCCAAGCATCGGTTTACCACCTCAGTTTGCCCATCTGATTGAGGATGGTAGGCTGTAGAATAATGGAGCTTGACCCCTTGGAGTTTGAACAGTTCTCTCCAGAAATTACTCAGAAAAATGGGATCCCTGTCGCTAACAATCGACTTGGGTAACCCATGCAACCTGTAAAACTGATCAAGGAATAGTTGAGCAATTGATAGTGCTGAATAAGGATGTGACAAAGCAATGAAATGAGCATATTTGCTCATTCGGTCAACTATCACCAGGATTGTATCTTTCCCATGAGAGTTAGGTAGACCCGAAATGAAGTCCATGCTGATTTCTTCCCAAATTCCCTCTGGAACTGGTAATGGTTGTAAGAGTCCCGCAGGAAGAGAATTTTTTGTCTTATTTCTTTGACAGATCTCACAGTTCCGCACATAGGTCTTCACATCCTTCTTCATCCCCTTCCAGTAGAAGTGGCTCCCAATTCTCTTCGTTGTCACTTCAGTCCCTGAATGTCCTCCTGCGAAACTATCATGGAATTCCTGCAAAATCAGACATTTTATGGTTTCATCATTCCCCACCACCAGTTTTCCCTTCCTCTTAAGCTGGCCTTGGACCCATTCATACTGTTGTCTCTCTTGCCCTTCCTGTTGTAACTGCTGAATGAGTTTCTTTAGCTCTGGATCTTTTTCCCAAAGTTCTTGAATTTTTCTCCAAAGGTCTGATTTGGTAGAGGATATAGCCACTATAGTGGGTCTTCGAGATAAAGCATCTGCTACAATATTTTCCTTTCCCTTCTTGTATATAATTTCAAAATCATATCCCATCATCTTCACCAACCACTTCTGTTGCATCGGTGTTGCAATTCTTTGCTGTAGGAGAAACTTGAGGCTCTGATGGTCAGTTCTGATTTTGAAATGCCTTCCAAGCAGGTAAGGTCTCCACTTTTGTAGAGATAAGACAATTGCAAGCATCTCCTTTTCATAGATTGACATCAATCTGTGTTTTTCTGATAGTGCCTTACTCATATAAGCCACGGGTTTGCCTTGTTGCATTAGAACAGCACCCACTCCTTCCTCACAAGCATCAGTCTCTACTGTAAACTCAGCAGCAAAATCTGGGAGAGCAAGCAAGGGTCTCGTAGTCATCATTCTTTTGAGTTCCTCAAAAGCTGTGGTGCTAATTAAGTCCCACTTGAAGTTGTTTTTCTTCAGTAGTTCAGTGAGGGGTTTGGATAGGATTCCATAGCCCTTAATGAACCTTCTATAGTACCCTGTTAGCCCCAAGAACCCTCTCAATTCTTTTATATTTTTAGGGATGGGCCAGTTGCAGATAGCTTCTATTTTAGTTTGATCCATCTCCACACCTTGTTTGCTGATAACATGCCCCAAATAATCAACCTTCTGAACTGCAAAAGTGCATTTGCTTTTCTTCACATCACTAGGTTTAGGTGCTTTAGATGGTCTTCCCAACTGTTGCTATATATCAATATGTCATCAAAAAATACCAGCACAAATTTCCTCATAAATGGTTTAAAGATGTCATTCATAAGGCCTTGAAAGGTAGATGGGGCATTAGTAAGCCCAAAGGGCATCACTAGGAATTCATAGTGCCACTCATGGGTTCTAAATGCTGTTTTGTTGATGTCATGCTCCTCCATCCTTATCTGGTGATACCCCGACCTCAAATCTAATTTAGTGAAATACTCAGCCCCATGCAATTCATCCAAGAGCTCTTCAATGAGAGGGATTGGGAATTTATCTTTGACAGTTTTATCATTGATAGCTCTATAGTCTATACACAGTCTCCAACTGTTATCCTTCTTCTTGACGAGTACAATGGGTGCAGAGAAAGGGCTTAAACTTGGCCTAATGATCCCTTTTTCTAGCATTTCCTTAACCATGTCTTCAATGATGTTCTTTTGATAAGCTGGGTATCTATAAGGCCTGACACTTATCGGGTCTGTTCCTTCCTTCAAAATGATTCTATGATCATGTGACCTCACTGGTGGTAACTGCTTAGCTTCATTGAAAACCTCTTCATAGGACTGTAACAATTGGTTCAATTACAAAGCTTGTTCAGGCAGAAGTTGCTGTTGATTGGAATTCCCGTCTCCACTATCACCTTGACCCTCCTGGACCATCACCAAAGAGCACAATCTGGCTTTGCATAGTTCATCAGGTAACTGCAGTGCCTTCACTAAGGATTTGCATTGCATCATCTGTATTCGAGGTTGTGGAGAACCCCTTAATACAACCTTTCTATTACCCACCTTGAATTCCATCCTCAGTTCACTGAAGTTCCATAGGATGGAGCCCAGCAAAATCAGCCATTGTATGCCCAGGACTATTTGACAGCCCTCTAAGGGTAGCACCATAAGGTTGGACTTGAATTCCACTCCTTGCATTTTCCACTTCAGTTCAGAACATACCTTATCACATTTGATCTTCTCTCCATTGGCCACCACCACAGTCATAGGGGAATGATCAATCATCTCACACCCCAATTATTTAGCTGTGAACAAGTCAATAAAATTGTGCGTGCTTCCAGAATCTATCAAAATGTGCACCTTTTGCCCCTTAACTGACCCACTCACCCTCATGGTATTGTAGTCTGCCAAGGTCTGTATACCTGACAAAGCCTTCATGGAGATCAGGGCTGAAGCTTCTTCACTTGATTCTGCATTTATTTCTGAATTCTTGATATCAATTTCTTCTTCTTCTTCTTCTTCATCTCCCACTAATTCCAAGCTATACAACTTCTTCATCTTGCAAGTGTGGCCTGCAGTGTACTTCTCATCACACCAGAAGCACAAACCTTTCTTTCTCTTCTCTTCTAGCTCTCCACTTGATAATCTCTTGAATGGTTTGACCCTCAAACCTTGGGAATTTTTGTTAGTAATATCTGCTGGGTTAGGCTCAGTCAATCTCTTGGGAGTTGGCAGTAAGGGTACACTTCCCACTCTTGATGTGGATTTTCCTCTCTTGAGAGCATTTTCTATTGCTGTCTCTTGTATCTTTGCTAGGCCGATAGCTTCTTGTAGATTGGCAGGTCTTAGTAACCTGATGGTGTCCTTGATCTCTTCTCTTAACCCACACATGAAGACACTCAGGATGTGGCTATCCGAAAGATCAACTCTATTGAGAAGCTCTTCAAATTTACTCAAATAACTGTGGACAGACCCTGTCTGTTTCAGATTTATCAATTCTGCCATAGGATCATAATGCAGTTCACTGCCAAACCTAGTATTCAGCTGATTTACATATTCATCCCAGCTAGGAGAATTTTCCTCCCCTCTAGTCCTCATGTAATTTTGATGCCACTGTAATGCAGCACCTTCCAAGTGTAAAGAAACTATCTTCACTTTTATGCCATCTGGAGTCTCATCAAACTCAAAGAACTGCTTGCATTTGAACAACCAGTCATATAAATGATCACCATTAAACTTGGGAAATTCCAGCTTCGTTAATTTAGGCCGGATAGACTTGAGATAGGATAGTTCCTTCTCTGTTCGAACAGGACCCACAATAGCAGTAGGTGTCGAAGCATTTCCCCCAGGTTGTAAATTTAGCAATAGGGTACGCAGACCATTGATGTCCCTATCTTGCTTCTCTCTCATCTCCTGCATTTCTTTTTCATGCTTCTCCGATTGCTTCTCAACAGTTTCTCTTAATAGGCCCTTCAAACTCTCTTCAAGCTTCTTTAGTTCTTGATTTCTGGTTTCCATAAGAGCTTTGCAAGATCTTCCTCTCTGATACCACTTGGTGCACTCCTAGCACAAACTTCCAAAGTACCTGCAGTAACTCAACACAAACACCAAACTCCCCAAGATTGGATTGATAACTGGTTCTCAGTACTGAACCATAAAGCATACAATTTCACAATAACACAACCACACATCCACACACAATAACATTCGAAAAGAAAAACAAAAGAAAAAGAAGAGATCGAGGTAGCAACTCGGAGATCTCAACATGAACCAAGCCGGAGGAAGAAGGTGAGCAGAAGATGCTTTGGATTCCAACTCAATAATGCCTCCCAATTTCCCGGGTGGTTTAAAGTGATTGCCAATCCTCTCGTAAAGCTGTCCCTCCTATTCAATTAACATTAATTCGTTTGGATTCATCTGATCCCCTTTCGAGACCCAAAAGCCCCTCCCCCCCCTCTTACAACCAATCAGCTAAAAGGGTAACTTATGTAAATTGCTTCACCAGGATCCCTCCAAATTTGAATACGATGGAAAGACTCCACTTTGCCCCTTCTTTCCCGAGTACCAGACCATAACGATCCGAGGGCAACTAATGTAATTTCACCATATTTGAAGATACTGAATTTACCCAAACACCCTTCCATTTGTGTCTAACGAAATTAACCACCGGGGGCTAATTAATGTCATTCTCCTTTCTTTCTCAACCCTTTCTGAAGACGAATTCATCCTTTATTCTTCATCTTGCCCCCATCTCCTTTCCTTCATCTATTCTCTGCTACATCTACTGAAGCTTGCAACAGTCTTCCATGGAGCTGGTACCCGCCATTTAGAAAAGGAGAAGCAAGGAAAAGATCAGGACTTTGAAAGATCAGAAAAACCAAGAAAGCCGCACGAACAAGCAAGAAGGCCTCGCGAACAAGCAAGAAAAATACCATACCTGTAGTTTGAATGCTTTCTTATTTCTAAAAATATATAGTTGAATCCTCATTAACATAAAAAGGAGATATTTAAAAAAAAATATTTCATGATTATTAAAAGTCTAAAACGATAATAAGTAATAGTTTAACATAGAAAATGTTTCGCATAACTTGTTAAGAAGTTTGGATTCGCTTCACACATAATAAATATATAAATAGCCTCTATAAATCAGTTATGGCCATGAATTCAAGTTTTCAAAGGCCACATTTGACATCGGTCCCCTCCACATCTTGATGCTAAGTCCTAAATTCAGGACAACACACACACACACATATAACATTTAAGCATATTTGACTAAAGAGGTTGTTCTCCATTTTAATCCCATGATTAGCTGTTACCAAGTCACTTTTATTCCACCAATAAAACAAAGGCTACTTAATCAACTATGTTGCTAACAATGATACAGAGTTAGGTCTCTTAGATAAATTAAAAGATTTTAAGTTCAAATATTTATGTATAAAAAAACTTAATCAAAAATACCTATCTTCTCATGGAGCTCCTAGTACTTCTTCTTTTTTTGTTTTTTTTGAAAAAGACGACAAGCGCCGAAACCCAGAGACGAACGAACATGTGGGGAAGCCATGCTCACCACCGAACCGTGCCCTCACCTTGCGCGAGATGGGGATCAAACTCGGGGAGCCACGCTCGATACTCGAGGTGAACACCCTACGCAAAGGACCCGATACCAATAGATTAAATGGTCATTGGCCCTAGTACTTTTTCTCTGGAAAACCAATGGTCTGAATAAAAAAATAAATAAAGGCTTTGCCATTGTTGTGAAAATGAGATCCATGCACATGAAATGCATGTGAACGCCCTAACCCTCACCCTTATTAGCCTAACCAGTTGCACCCTCTTCACATGGCTCTTTCCTTGTTATACATGAGCTTCTCTAGGAAGTGATGCCCTTAGTTTTGGAATTACTAGCAATAAATGTGAGTTTCCCAAGTTGGGAAGTAATGATGGCATGGTGACCGTACTACACAGCTTTGAAAGATGGTGCTGAATTGAAGTGATGCCAAGCTTAATAATTATAAAGGTCGTTTCTTAATTCTTTCTGTTCTTACAAAATGTTTGTTTAATTTGGACAACAATCAAACGCGGTTTCTTAAGTTTTCCTATTCTTAGAAAATGTTTGTTATGGAGCATATCCATTTCAAACCAAACAACCAGTCTTTTTCCATGCCTTTCATGGCATGAGTTGATTTTTAAGGGGTCATTTAATTCGTGGTAATGACATATTACCACGTAACGAGATTATCATGGTAATATGAGTAGAAATATTATATGATTGAGAATATTGCGGTAATTTAATATAACCATATTTGGTTAGGCACTCTTATTACCGGGAATAGTTCATTACCGTGTTTGTTTGTCATGGTAATCAATTTGTTAAACGTGGTAATATTTTCAGAAATTGGCTATGAACTTATGTGTGCACTAGACCCATTAGAGAAAAAGATTGTATATTTAAAATCCCCACATATCATCTACTAGATATCTGGAATAAAAATAAATAATTTTCTTATTAAAAAAAGGGACTTTTCAAAATTTTTAATTTAATATCAACCAGAAGGTATAAACGTAAAAGTGTCTATTATAATACATATTTTTAATACTTAAGAGTTGCAGGGTGTAAGGGAAAAAAGCCTCCCATTGCCATCTATAAATCAATGTCCACCGTTTCATAAATTAAAACATCAAGTTTCTTTTCCGAAATCATAAGAACTAATCCTCTAGAGGTGCATGAATCTTCACTCATGACGTTCAAGTTATAGTTTGATCATCAAATCTAAGTGCTTTTTTTTTTCAACGTTTTTTATTGTGATTTTGGTGAAGTTCGAGGATATATATGGGGATTGATGATAAGAAGCAGCAAGAAGGAAGCATGTCTTACATCAAACTGTTCTCGTTTGCCGATACGAAGGATGTGGCGCTCATGGCCATCGGCACCATTGCGGGCCATGGCCAATGGATTCTCCACGCCGCTCATGGCGTTCATCTTTGGAGATCTCATAAATACTTTTGCCCATGCTAATAAGGCCAATGTCGTCCCCTTGGTATCCAAGGTAATTCTTTCTTTCTTGTGGATATATATATATCATTTTTTTTTATTTCCAAGTTTTAGATTAGGTTTGAGGAATTTGTATTGTGCTTGTGCTCATTAGGGCCTGTTAGGTGCTTTGCTAAGTTTTTTTCTATAAAGTGTTTACTAGGTATAATATCCTATTTAGTCCCTCTCTAATATAGTCAGTCTGTCCCTTTGGTCCCTATAATATGATTTGTCCCAACAAAGTCCATGTATTTTAATTTTTGAAAAATATAAGTCCCTCTCTCTAATATAATTAGGTCCTAATGAGGATTTACATTTATCAAAAATTAAAATACAGAGACCTCTTAGGGACAAATTATATTAGAGAGACCAAAAAGACAGACTAACTATATTAGAGGGACTATGTATGTAGTTTTCGTCAATGCATCACTGCTCTTCTCATGCGTTATCATTGTGGAGCTTGCGTGCAAGTCTCTTGTCCCCAGAGTAATCATGCTAAACCCCACCATTGCCTCTAGTGATGTGGCACAAAGTTTATATACTCCGAGCATGGCCGGTAACCTACTCAATGAGAATGGGATATTGTTAGCGAGTGGATAAGGTATGAAATGCGACCCCACATTACCACCGGTGCAATGCCAAACGTGGTAATATTTTCAGATTACCACGTAACACGTGGTAATCTTTCTACATTACCACGAACCAAACAGCCCCTAAAGGTTTACCAACTTCATCAACCTAACAATAACTATTTCTAGAATACCGTGGCACATTACTTCATCTAACTTTAGTTTTCTCATTCAACTCTTGTTTGTTTATTTTGTAGAAATAAATTACAAACATATATTATTAATAATTTATTATTTGTAACTTTATATGACTTTGTGTTTTTCATATTTTTTTCGAATACCAAAATTAGTTTATTTTGTATTTATCATGATTTTTTTTTTTGTATTTTTTCAAAATTAGTTTGTTGAGATGAAAACCTCGATACAGTAAGTGGAAGTCAGACTTCGGGCCACCTGTGCACACAATCACCACTCACACATATATCATGTATTTTGACCAAGAATCGAATTCTTACTACTTGTAAAAAGTTTTAATGGGACCCAAATAACAATAGATCCATGTTTGTCCTCTGCATCTCTTCGGCTTATAATTGCAGCTGGTTAAAGTTTAAAGAAGAAATCCTCATGTCATGTGAAGATATTGCCGCTCCAGATGCTTTCTTCCATATGTCTATAAGTCACTTTCAGTTTAACATTGAAACTACGTGATCATGTTAATCTATGTGGATTTAATCAAATATAAATTATGATATATATATATATATATGGTGCATTGTAAGAATAATTCTAAAAATAAATCATAGTATTCTTTTATTATTTGCAATAAATTCCAAGATTGAGCAATCCTCCCTTTTAGGAAACGCATCCTTTTTTTAATTTTGTTGATTAACCAGAAAATACCTTCTATTTTTAAACGCATGAGGTCAAGTTACTATTAAACTTCTTCTCTTTTGTTTGATCAGTGAACAAATAAAATTACAGTAGATTTATTTATTTATTTAGTAAATTAAGGTGATTTATAAATTAAACATAAAGGCTAGTAATGCAATCTTCACAGACATTGGCCTTTTATTTCCCTAAAAAATCCTATAAGTAGAATATTTTTAAGAGATTATTCATAAAAAAAATTACATATATGTTCAAATAAAACTTTGCCTATTTTGAAGGTGAGAATATTATGTTGATATTATTTATCTTTTACAAGATTCTTTGTTAATTTTGAGTTGTATTCACAAAATAAGTTTATATTAGTACAATATATTTATTTATATAAATGTCATATTTATATCTATTTCAAAATTTTAAGAGAATAATAATTTTAAAATATTGGAGTTCAATTTCAAATATATAATTTACGTTAAAACCCCGCTAATTTTGTAAAAATATTTTACATGACATCCATCATCCATGAGAAATTGGCTATGAACTTATGTGTGCACTAGACCCGTTAGAGAAAAAGATTGTATATTTAAAATCCCCACATATCATCTACTAGATATCTGGAATAAAAATAAATAATTTTCTTATTAAAAAAAGGGATTTTTCAAATTTTTTAATTTAATATCAACCAGAAGGTATAAACGTAAAAGTGTCTATTATAATACATATTTTTAATACTTAAGAGTTGCAGGGTGTAAGGGAAAAAAGCCTCCCATTGCCATCTATAAATCAATATCCACCGTTTCATAAATTAAAACATCAAGTTTCTTTTCCGAAATCATAAGAACTAATCCTCTAGAGGTGCATGAATCTTCACTCATGACGTTCAAGTTATAGTTTGATCATCAAATCTAAGTGCTTTTTTTTCAACGTTTTTTATTGTGATTTTGGTGAAGTTCGAGGATATATATGGGGATTGATGATAAGAAGCAGCAAGAAGGAAGCGTGTCTTACATCAAACTGTTCTCGTTTGCCGATATGAAGGATGTGGCGCTCATGGCCATCGGCACCATTGCGGGCCATGGCCAATGGATTCTCCACGCCGCTCATGGCGTTCATCTTTGAAGATCTCATAAATACTTTTGCCCATGCTAATAAGGCCAATGTCGTCCCCTTGGTATCCAAGGTAATTCTTTCTTTCTTGTGGATATATATATATATATATCATTTTTTTTATTTCCAAGTTTTAGATTAGGTTTGAGGAATTTGTATTGTGCTTGTGCTTGTGCTCATTAGGGCCTGTTAGGTGCTTTTCTAAGTCTTTTTCTATAAAGTGTTTACTAGGTATAATATCCTATTTAGTCCCTCTCTAATATAGTCAGTCTGTACTTTTGGTCCCTATAATATGATTTGTCTCAAGAAAGTCCATGTATTTTAATTTTTGAGAAATATAAGTCCCTCTCTTTAATATAATTTGTCCCTAAGAGGTCCTTATGAGGATTTACATTTATCAAAAATTAAAATACAGGGACCTCTTAGGGACAAATTATATTAGAGGAACCAAAAAGATAGACTAACTATATTAGAGGGACTATGTATGTAGTTTTCGTCAATGCATCACTGCTCTTCTCATGCATTATCATTGTGGAGCTTGCGTGCAAGTCTCTTGTCCCCAGAGTAATCAAGCTAAACCCCACCATTGCCTCTAGTGATGTGGCACAAAGTTTATATACTCCGAGCATGGCCGGTGCCTCACACGAAGTTAACGTAGTCTTCATCACGTCAGATGTAATAGAGCTGGACTCAACCTGAAAATAGTTGAGGATCTTAGGTAACCTACTCAATGAGAATGGGATACTGTTAGCGATTGGATAAGGTATGAAATGCGACCCTGTAGATATAGTCTTTGAGATTGAACTTGGAACCCGGAATTAAGTCTTTTTCTAAGATGAATAACCCAATGGTGTGGTCATCAAGGATTTGAGCTTTTTCGTTTGATACATATGCATATTGCTGGCCAGCTATAGGTTTGGGCATAAGTGTCATTAGAAATCTTACACTGTCACCTGGAGAGAAGACATAAAATTAAACTTCTAACTATTTTAGAAATAAGTAATAAGAGAGACCAAAGGAGGACCTGCATATTATAAATAAAATTGAACTTAGAA
This sequence comes from Dioscorea cayenensis subsp. rotundata, assembly GCF_009730915.1. Lineage (NCBI taxonomy): Eukaryota > Viridiplantae > Streptophyta > Magnoliopsida > Dioscoreales > Dioscoreaceae > Dioscorea > Dioscorea cayenensis. The sequence goes on along the minus strand of NC_052490.1, from coordinate 32,052,727 downwards.
CTATTTCACAGACACTCAGAGGGAGAGATTATAGGGAACCTAAAGATTGTATATAAAATAATTGTGCTAACTATTTCTCAGCCACAAATAGAGAGGGCGAGAGAGAACCAGAGGAGGGTTTGCGGTTTCTGATGGCTTATGGTGGTCTTCGGCGGCATTTCATGCCAATAGTCCAGCTGGGATGTGAATGTTGCTGTAGGTGTGAGAGCAAAAACACTTAGCTGGCATGAATGTTTCTCATTCCAATTAGAGTCTTGGTGAACTCCACTAGCATAGTGGTTTGAATTTGGCGAAAAAAAATAATAGAAAAAAAAATTGTGCTAATGTAACTATAGCCTTAGAGACTGACTGACATAGATCGATAGACTATTTTAAATTTGAAAAGAAATAACAAACTTGCATATGAAAAAAAGTCATCTCTTCCCTACCTACTCAACCATGAAGAACTTGAGTATTGTTTTACTGGTTAGTATACTCCACATCACGGCCGTTTTCATTGATGAAACCAAAAATAATCACATACTTGATGGGGTAACTCACGGTGATAACTTCCTCTTTTACGGCAACGGCAACCACACTCTCAAAGTGATCATTCACCATGGTAGATTCTACTTCTATGGCAACGGCAACCACAGTGACTGTACTACTCACCCGACCACTAACCATGATAAATTATACATCTACGGCAATGGTAAGCAATCTCACTTAACTACTCATCCGACCACTAATCATAAATTCTACATCTAAAGCCATGGTAAACACTCTCACCCGACTATTAACCTAATCGACCCAACCAAGGGTTTGTATTTCTTCCTTCAAAAGAATCTCAAACATGATTCTGAATTCCACGTAAAATTCATTAAGAGCTCTGGATCTTTGTTTTTCCCACATTCAAAGCACAATATACCATTTTCTTTGAATCAACTCCAAAAAATACTAATGTTTTTCAAAGTTGAACCGACTTCTCTTGTGGCGCAAATAATCAAGAACACACTCAAGGAGTGTGAGGAGTCCACAACTGAACCTCGTTGGAAGCCATGGTCGAGTTAATTGGAACCAAAAATATATATACCAGCTCAACAGTGAGTGGCTGTCAAGAGCCAGCAATGACATACACAATGCCATACCCTCATGTAGTGTTTTACCGCCATGCCACGAGAACAGCACAGGGTACATGTTAACTTTGACTGGTAAAGGGACGACTGTTGTGGCTGTCGCCATATGTCACTTCAACACATCTACATAGAATCAACTTATGTTGCTTTTAAAGTGCTAAAGACGATGCCCGGCAAAAAACCCATATTTCATTTTTTTGCCGAAAAGCCATATTGTTTGGAGTGGCTAGAAGTAGCCAGGAGAAAGAAGTGTATGTGACGTTGGTTTTTATCTTATTAGTAAATAAAAAACGTGCTTGACTTATATTTCTTCTAATTAATATAATAAATATATGATATTATATAAAATTTTATATGATAAAAAATATTAGATATACAAAGGCATTTTCTTTCGGGTCATGTTTGTTACATAATGGCAAGTTTGTCTGTCTGTCTGTGTCAGTCAGTCTCTAAGAATTAATTAATAAATTCTTAAATATTATTAATAAAATAATTAAATAATATATTTTTAAAATTATATTACAAAATAAACATGACTCGAAAGGCATTTTCTTTCGGGTCATGTCTGTTACATAATGGCAAATTTGTTATTCTTTTTCAAATATAAAGAAGTCAGTTTGTCTGTGTCAGTCAGTCTCTAAGAATTATTTAATAAATTCTTAAATTTTATTAATAAAATAATTAAATTATATATTTTTAAAAATTATATTACAAAATAAACAATTAAAATATATGAATAATAATAAATTATTATATTATTTTGAAAAAAATAATTAATTTGTGATAATAAAAATAAAAATAATCGAAAATTATTTGAGAATGTAGGTGTATTTAAAAATAAAGAAGTAGAAGAAAATGTAGGTTTATTTGAGAATGCAGAAACTAATTGTTGCATTGATACTACAAGGTTAAATAATAGTGCTAACTATTTCACAGCCACAAATAGAAAGAGAGAGATAGAGAGAACCAGAGGAAGGTATGAGGTTCCTGATAGCTGGGGGTATGGGGGTCTTCGGCAACATTTCATGCCAGTAGTCCAGCTGGGATGTGAATGTTGCTGTAGCTGTGAGAGCAAGAACAATTAGCAAGGCAAAGAGATTGAGACGCATGGTTTTCAAGGGGACAAAGGCGCACAACATTTAAGATTGGATGGAATGGGGAAATAAGGAAGGGTTTTATAGAGAAGATTCAAGAGGCACATGCACGAAACCACTTTCACATGCGAAATAAGGTTGTTGCACTCTTACTTAAGATAGAATGGGGAAATTCAGTTAATTTGATCTAAACAACACCTTAACATCTTTTAATTTGATCCAAACAACACCTTAATTCTTCTGTTTTATGAAAATAGAAGAATTTGTCTTGAAACAGTCAAGCTGAGTTAGCATGTTTATTCAAAGCTTTCTTTACAGCTATAAAGACTCCTTTACAGTTGTACAACAGAGCTATATAAATTATACAAACTTATTGTAAAAATGTGAATTGAATCCAAGGAACATTTGCGCTTTCTCTCTCTCTTAATTTTCTTGCCATTTTCTATGATTACTTCATCACACTTTAGATTAGCAAAAAAAACAATATGGTATCAGAGCGTGTTTGTTCATTTTCAGGTTTCATCCCTATTCCCATCAATTCCTGGTTTTCTTTTCTCTGTTCTTCTTGCATTTTTCTTGAGTTCTAATCGCTGAAACAAGCCAAGAAATGACTCCAAGGTTTAGTGGATCGATTAATTATTTCTCTATTCCTCTTTACTTGAATCATTCTGATAATCCGGGCACTGTTCTTATTCTAAGTACTTTGATGGGACTGGATTTGGACTATGGAGGCGTGGCATGGTAATTGCCTTATCGGCTAAGAATAAATTAGGTTTTGTAGATGAATCTTGTGCAAAACCTAATTTAGATTCAGGTGAGCTCCAGTATTGGATACGATGCAATAAAATGGTCATATCCTGGCTGCTAAATTCCTTGGCAAAAGAGATATCCGAAAATGTGCTTTATTCGGATATTGCCTCAAAAATATGGAAAGAACTAAAGGAGAGATATAGGCACTCAGTGGCCATTATATTGAGCCACTTAATGGCCACTGAGCTTCTCTGATGAAGTATTCATTTCATTGAGCGCTCATTGAACGCTTATGAATAAGCATTAAAGACGCTCTTAGGGTAAGCACTCAATAAGCTGTCAATTCTTTATCATTAAATATTTTTTTGGAATGGTTATAAAAATTGGTACACATGATAATTTAATCAAACCCATCCAAAATTTAAATACTCTTATCTCATCCAATATTTACCAAGCAAAGAGTAAAAGAAACACATCTGGAGGAACAATAAGGCTCATTATGTTGACATTATATTCTTCTACTTTCTAATTATTATATATTTATTATATTATTTAGTCCTTTTTACTTATCCTATTTTAAAGGTTTTTTTGGTTGTTCTTTTTACTCGTTCATTTTAAAAAAAAATTGTGAACCATTAAATATTGTATTAAAAAATTTACTTTTTAAATTTAATGTCTTTCTACAACTTTCAATAAATTATAATTAATAACATATTTTTTAATACAAATTTTAAATAAAGGTAGACTTAGAAAGTTAATACAATATTTTTTTATAAAATTTCGATTGTCATTTAACTTTAATTGATTTTCTTAATATATGTGAAATAAGTAAAATGGGCAAGTAAAAAAAATTGGAGGGAGTATGATATTGAAAAATTCAAATTTTTTTTGCATTTATATAATTTATTTGGTTTTTATTTTTTTTATTGTTCTTAGCTTATATATATCTTTTTATGGTTATCCTTGTATCTTCTAAAGTTTGCAATTATCTATAAGGTTTTGTTTTGAATTATATGATACAAACCCAAGTTTCATTATAAAACCTACATTTAATTTTAAATATATTAGTTTTAATTAATATTAATTAAATTAAAAATTTATTGATTAAAATTTAGTCAGTCAACACATTTTCATTGATGATCTTTCGAAAAATAGATTCCCATAAGATGTTATCCCCTAACTAAACATTTAACAGTTTTTTAATCATGTACTCCTATAGTCAGATTTATATTTTTACTTTAACTAATTCACATTAATTAAAAAAATCAGTTAAAATTAGTTCATAATAGTAAATTCATAAAAAATTATATTAGTTTTTCAAAATTATCTTTATTAAAAATCCATCAATATTTCATTAGTTTCTCTCCCTACTTTATAATTTTCATATTTTATTTTTTATCTCTAAAATGGTGTTTATATTTTTTTAAAAACATATTTCCCCTTCATTGTTTATTGGTGAGTGTAAAAGCATATTAAATAATAATAGTAAATAAAAAATATATTAAATGGCTCACAATTTTTTTAAGTAGACATATATATATAAAAAAACTTCTAGAATTGAACATGTAAATAGGACAGCAGTTAGTAAATTTTTAAGATAAAAAAGATTTAATATAATTAGATATAAGGGGTATCTAAGTAAAATAAAAGTTCGACATTTTGGGTATTTCATCACTTATGATTTTCATTTGTTTTTTATTGATCCAATTACACACATGAGTGTGCATGTGTGTCTTTTTTATGTCTTTGAAAGTACATAAATAATTGAAAAAAAAATTCTAATTAGACATATCCGAGAATATCAAGCATTTGCCATACTTATAATTGAAAAAAAAAAAATTCTAATTAGACATATCCGAGAATATCAAGCATTTGCCATACTTATCTTATCTTAGATTGTTTAGTTTTGTCTTTAATTTTTAATTAATGGTCCTAATCATGGACAGTTAAGCATTAAGGTTGGATTAAGATTCAGGGTTATGAAAGAGTTTAATTTTTTTTTTCGTGTGAGTGATCATTATGAAGATAAATTATTTTACTCCCAAATATTTCAATAATAAACTTAACATTAAAATGTTCTCAATTAATAAACTAGGATTTATTTATAATATAATACGTATTTCTAAAATTATAACTCTAATTAGTTGAATATACATAAAAAATAAAACAAAGATCGCTTTATTAAAACTAAAAGTTCATATTACAACGACAATAGTTTTACTGTAAAAACTATGAAAAATATATACCACAAACGTTTATAGCTCAGATTCAAAACCCATTAAACGAAATAAGGGTAAACATTGCTAGTTGTGAGAGTGAGCTTCCAGCTCAATCCCTGTATTGGTCTAGTAAAAAAGCATGAGCAGGTCATCATTGCTTCATCTGTGCACACCTTAATTTTGATTTTTTTTTTTTGGTTAAGTACGTTTAAATTTTAAATAAAATTTATTTTTATATTATTTTTATTATCTTTAATCAATCCAAATCATGCTTTTTTTTCTCCTTTCTTTTGTTAAAAAAAAAAAAGTTGTATGAAAAGTTAGAAAAATCCGAGGCTCCAAGTGGGCATGGTCATTGCCTCCATTTGGGAGATGGAGTGGAGCTCAAGATCACGTGACAAGTAGCAGATGCACGTCACTTTGCTTTGAGATTGACGTTTCTATGATGCACCCTTATTTTGTACTCTATTTTGGGACTCATTTTTGGAACTCCCGTTTTGCAAAAACGAGTGGGGAGATTGCTTGGCAGGTTCTTATTTGGGGTCACGTTTATCAGTCTGTTAGAATTGAAGATAGGAGAAGATTCCAGAAAGCACCAAGAAAAAGAAAAAGAATTAGATTAAAACATTAGTTCCGGTTGTAATGGATAGCGAATTTGTTTTAGTGTGTGAATGGAAATATTTATTTAATGCAGTAAATAATTAAATACTCAAACCTAAACAACTAGGTCGTATAAAATATTGTTGTATGTTCTTAACAATAAAATATCATTTATGTATCAATTTGAGTTAATATATTTTTTTAATATAAATTTGACTAAATTGTACTATCTCTGCATAGTGTATATAAATTAAAATATGAAATATTTTTTTTATCTTCTCAACATTTTTAAACCTATAAATTTTTTTAAATGTTTTAATTAAATATTTTTTTATTGTTGACTCGTATAATTAGGTCATAGAATATGAAAAAGTATCTAGAAATCTGTGAATAAATAAACCTAATTTTTTTTTATATACATAAAGAGTTGAACTTGCTTCTATTATTGAGACAAATTCATGTTAATAAATACTTTATTTTAAAAGTTTTTGATCTTCTCAAACTCCAACATTTAATATATTACTTTCTCCTGTCCATTTTACTTGTTTATCCTCTCCTCCATTTTATTTGTTTATTATATCTAATTCATATGAATTAAAAAATTAATTAAAATTAGTTGGTGATCTAAATTTTATAAAAAATTGTATTGACTTTTTAAATTTATTTTTATTTAAAATATATTTTAAAAAATGTATCGTTGAATATAATTTATTAAAGTTTGTAAATGTATATTAAATATAAAAGATAAATTTAAAAAATAATATTTAATGTTTCAACTAGAGGGAGTAATTTTATGTTTTTTTTTTAAAATAAATGTGAATAAACCACAGATTTATTAAAAAGTAACAACAGTATAGAAAAAGAGACTCCTCTCACCAGTGGTGAGGAGAAACAAAATACCACAAAGGAAATAAAAAGCAAGGATAAAAATCTAAGAAGACGGAAGACACCACGGGCATCTCAGGCCTGCCTAGATAGTCAGAAGAAGGAGTGTCTACTCGTGTGCAGCATCAGGATCGGAGTCACCGGTTGGAGTTGAGGATCTAGCGCTAAGGAAGTTGAGAGAGTGTTTAATTTTCTGAGCAACCTCATTGAGTGATTGCTGATGACTATCAGCAACTGTTGAAAACCAAGAAAGAATCATATTAGCAGTTTTATTATATGGCGGTAACACAATCAATTGAAAGATATGAATTTTATGTTATTACTATTAAAAAAAAAATGTAAGCACAATATGCTAGATAAAAAAAAAATACATCACTCATAGGTTCATAATTTTATAAAATTTTAATAGATTATTTATTTTTGGATAATACACAATCAATTTCATCACAAGTTTGCTCTCAACATGTGAGCAAGAGTTGTTTATTTATTTATTTATGTTATATTCAAAGCTTGATCATTAGCTTTGAATATAATATATACTTCTAATAATTATAAACACAATTTTTTGGATCACAAATCAATAAGACAAATCTTACAACACAATCTTAAGTATCATAAATTCAATTTCATTGATTTTTTTTACAAGTCATTAACATCTCAAATACAATGTATTTTACTTAATTACATCAAGTAAAAGATATCACACAATTTTATCTACATCAATTATAATTTTTTTTTTAGTTACACAAAATATAGAGTGTGTTATAGCCTCATAATCTTTAAGCTTCCTCAACATTGACTATAAGTTCTCTTGCAAAAGTAAATAAATATTGTTAAATAAAAAACTATGCATGCATACCGCATTATTAGATTACAAACTACATTAAATGAACTATGCATGCATACTTTATGTATATCAATTATGCGCATGCCTTTACACTATGCATGCAAAATTATGTTCACATTACTTATTGGCCTCTTCTTCACACAAATCAGCCATTTTCAGAACTATGTTATATGCACAGCCATTTTGAAAACTAAAGAGAATTATTTCTCTGAACTAAGAACACACACCCCCCTTAGAGCTACTTTCTCAAGAAAACCTCTTATTATATATATATATATATATATCCAATTACACAACAGATATCTCTAAACACCCTTACTAGCATATATAGGTTAATTAAGGTGATTTTGATTTCACCCAAAGCCCAACAATCAAAATGAGCTCCCAGGAAATCACATCCTACATATTAGATAAACTACTAAAATCTTACCACCAAATCCAAGCTCTAAACCTTCAATCCATTCCACAACAACACTCAAAGAAATATAAAAGACAAAAAAACAAGAAGCATATAAAACCAACAACAAAAATCATCATCATCATCATAAGTCTATCAATAAGATGCTCAGTTAACAACTGAGACAAAAGAACTGATGTTATTATATCAACATTTGTGTATAGAACTCAGATGCGTTCAAAAATTAACTCATCTTTAATAATACTTTACTTATGTTTACAGTAATTCATTTGTGGGACGTGCTTTTGGATTTCCAACTTGCCCCACAGGAGATCTAAGGGACTCTTTTTCTAATGATGGAAATAGTAGCGTTTGTGGTGATGTGAGAAGCTATATAAAGTAGGAAAAATAAGAATCGCAAACATACAACTCATCCTAGAATGATTGTTTCTTTAGAGCATGTTCTAGGAATGTATCAGTCATTCACAAAAAACTCAACATGCCCACAAATAAACAGTCATCATGGTAGGAAGACACTTGCAAACAATAAGCTCAAAAAAGATAGAAAGATTTAAGAGTCAACGCAACGATATTTATGACTCTTTTTCCAATTTTAGTGAAAAAAGATTCTCATTGCAATACTGAACTGAAGTATGCTATAAATAAAGAAGAGCTAGCTTAAGGATTTCCTGATTCACTATTTCAAAGATGCAATGCCCATCTCAACTGTGCTAGAGATTCTTTCTTAGAACAAAATTTTCATAAACACAAATACTAATCAATTCCTCTTTAATACAAATAACTTACCTTAGCATCAATAAATGTATAATAAGAAATAAACAAAATGATCATCCAAATAGAGTCGAACAAAAGTTGATATTAATGAGCTTACCAACCTGAATCGATATTGTGCAAAATTCAACAGCTTCCTGAAGGAGTTTGTAAAAGAAATAAGGCCCATGTGAAATAGAAACTTGATAGCAATTTAAACAGGAAAAACAGTTTGACATGTTTAAGTACCTGAGCTAAACCAGTGAAAACAGCTGGCTGTAAACAACGATATAGTTTTGGCAGGCATGATATCATTTTTTCCAATGGAGGATACCAGCTATTGACAACATCAGATTTGTTATCACCCTGGTTTAATGGAGAAAGTGAAGGTTGATAACATAAAAAAAGATGTGTTTAATTTCTTACTGAAGTCTTTCTTACAGGCACTAAAGTACACCACAAGAGGAGAAAACTCACAGATTCCTCAGTTGCAGACTGAGCAGCTCGCTCTAGCTTCGCTGGATAGTCCAGATCTTCATCACCAGACCGGTAATTTGCAGTCTGCCAGATACAAAACAGATTACAAGAATTATGAGAATGACAAGAACAATTGTAATGCTTGATTCATGTAAATAATTATCCAGGAAAATAGAAGTCTCTGGAAAAGATAAGGCACAAATAAAAATACAAACAAACAAAAAACATAATTATGCTTAAAGCTTAAAAGCTTAAATGATGGACAAAAAGATCCAGAAACGATAAGCTTCACAAAATGTCAAACGCTCATGAATATCTGCTAGGATTCTTAGTAACGTGGGACGGAGTCCAGCAAGTGATTCACCCCGTCTGCTAAGTTATTCTCCAATAACTTCAACTTTAAGGATATCAACAAGTTCACAGAGCAGATCAAGACTTGCTTCATGTATAATTTTGGGACGTAGAGTATCAAACAAATATGTGCACCCGTAAATTCCACCATCACATATAAGAGATACAATATTTGATCAACAAAAAAAAAAGGAAATGAAAGAGGAGGAAGGAAAAAATAAAAAATAAAGGAAATGAATTCCTACAAAAGAAATTAAATTCTTAATTTGGAATGAGCACGCTACAATGATTCCAGGTAAATTAGCACTATCAAATCAATTTAAAGTTCTCAAGAGCAGGAGGAATTTTTCATTTTTAATTTTTTAATTTTTTAATTTTCAGTGTTCAACTGCATGTTTCTGGAAATTAAATATATTTTGAAGATTACAAAAACTGCAAGTCTTTAGAAAGTAAACATGACTGACAGAATTTATTTACCATGCAAGTAAGGCTGAGCTACTAAATATGCATTACAAGCAGGGTAAAATTAACTTCCAAAGGATCTATTAAAGGAGCCAAATTCGAAGAATCGGTTGAAGAAGATGGAAAGAAGTGATCAAAGGGCTGATGCTCAAGCTGACAAACCTGGCGAGTATCATAGCATAAGTTTCACATTGTAAAATCATAATCAATAAAACAATCAGGCTGTTAAATCATGAAAATTATACAAAATTAAATCTTAAGTTTGCACAGATGGTTGCTAGTTTAAATAATACTAGAAGCAGGGTTCATATATGTAAAGAAAAGCATAAAAGCAATTTAAAAATAAAAAAAAAACAGATAAGCGAAGCAAAATAGTAGACAATTAATTGCTAGACTGTCTTCAAGTTACCATGTAAAAGGTCTTATAACCGTTTGTCCCCATCTTACAATTATCTGAAACTCTTTTAAAGCAACATAGGGCCATGCATTATTGACGTTGGGAGGCCATAACATTATAGTTAAGTCATTCTTTAAAACTAAGCAGCAAAAACAAACCTGCAAAATCTTCTTTTGCATTCCACAAAAACAAAAGTGACAATCTCTTGATATAGTATTGGAGGTTGATATTCATAGGTATTTGATATTAAATTAAAAGAAGTTAGTATGGAGAAATAGGATGAGAGATCTTGTATGAAATGTGAGTGGCAATGGGCATGTCAGTCTTCAATATCATGGCCTCTTAACATTCTATCCCACTGGTTGCAATATCAACTAGAACCTTCACAGTGAATCATCTATACAAATAAAGTATTACGATTGAGCCCAATTATTTTAACTAGCAGAAATTCTGTCTGAATATAATGCCAGTCAAATTAACTAGACAACCTTTTCTCTATTAACTAGATCCTCCAATAATGATTGTTTACTCATAAAATAAGAGATGGTCCAAATATTTCCATTTATCATAGAACATCAGATAAAAAGAATTGGAATTGGAATCACCTGCATAAGATATGCACATCCAGAACGACTTAACGAGGGCAATGCCTCTTTTCTTGAAAACTCAGAGATCCTCTGCTGCACTATCCCTTTAATCTAAATATCATTCACACCAAGCTCAGGTTATGTCAGTGTATTGTTAATAAGATTACTAAAAGAAATGGCCAATCTCACCAACTTACTACTGATAGTCTCTGCTCACAGTATAACTTGTGGCATTCTGTAAGAAGTTGTGAATATTCTTTCCTTGACGATCTACTCTCAATTTCTTCCAGCACAGTCTTCAACTGCAAAAGATCAAACAGAATCAATAGACGTCGTCATTTGGAATCATGTAAACAATTGATCATGTGCTTGTCATGCAAAATAAACAATATCAATCATTATTTTATAAGACAAAATCACTTCCATAAAAATGCATGATTTCAGAAACAAAACATTTCATCTGAATTTATAGTCCAGTACAAAAATTAACATCATGCGATTCATCACTTACAGATCTAGAAACCCAAGCTCAGTGGTTTGGTGAACTTTATGCCATATATAGGAATCCTTCACAGGATGAATTTTCAATTAATTATGAATGGCAGAGGATTCTCATTAGACAAACTATTTCCAGTAATTCCCGGTGTCCGGAGCTACTCCTCAGTTAGTATTGGTTGTCCAAAGAATACTAATTACTGAGGTTTCTTTATGTTCATAGAAAGATAGCTAATTGTTAGCTAAAGGTTAGTGGAGATTATAGAGGTTGGACTGTTACTATCAAGCTAGTGAATTAAACCAAAGCTTAAAAAACAACAAAAGCATAAACTAAAAGTATCTGGTTTCCATAAACAGACAATGCTCGTCGATTGCTGGCTATTAACAATATGATTGCTTAAATAGGTAGCAAATTACCTCAAATTGCATAACCAATCATCTGGACAAGGCGGTCAAAAACACTAGTTTTCTCTAATTCAAATGACTTCCAATTAAGGAGGCCTTTCTAGATGATAAATGCAGCCACTTGTTTATTATTGCTGAAACCTATGTTTAAAAAAATACAGTTGATTAAAGCATCAACGTTCTCCTGTAAGAAGACAATCTCCAAGTCAACAATAAAGCATTATATACAGAAAGCATTTCAACATAAGACCTCGAAAGCTTAAGATTAGAGTTTGCATAATCTTTGCCGTTGGTGGGGCACTACACAGTTTCTAAGAAAAACATAAATATTATTTTAATAGATCAAACTTTATGAGAAGAATTACAAGAATATTAGATGTTCAATATGATCATGTTCATTGCATCATTTACAAGTAACTCTGACAATGTTGACAATATCCATAATTCAATGAACAGAAATTATAAAGTGATAAATTTATAAATTATGTTGTTTTCATTATGACATGTTCTAACCTTTTTCTTTATTTTTATCTACTCTGTTTACATTAGTTATTCTGTCCATATTATCCTTTCAACCAAGCAAACTCAATCATAGCAAAATACGAAACAGGATGTGCATTGATCACCTTAAGCTCTTTGAACTCAACATGGCCATTATCCAAATTCTGCAAGGAAAATAAAGCAAAAGCATTAGAAACAAAGTAAAAAGATTGTAAATTTTAATAAATCAACAAAAACACTGTTTCAAACATAATACCTGTTTTGTTTGGAGTTGTTAGTGTTGATAAATGTTCAGACATTTGTTTACAACAATGCTGAGAATTCAAGCTAGTGTATCAAATTTAAATGAGCTGAAAATTCACCAAAAAAAAACAATGCTCACTACCCACAAACAGATAAAAGCTAAAAGAAAAAACAAAACCAAAGCTTAAAAAAAATCACATATTAATTCTCCTTTAAACCAAAGCTTTATGTTGTTAGCAAAGTTAAAAAGAAAATATATATCGACTTAAAATAATGCAAAACAATTTGAAAATATTACCTTTATTTTCCTGCTAAAGTTTATCTTGCTCTTCTTATGCACCTGCATAGCTTTTGCTGCCCATCTTCAATCTCATATTAATTCTCTTTCTCTCTTCCATCATTCTCTCAAAAACTTCAAGTATCTTCTCCCTTGACTTCATTAGAAAGAAAACTACCAAATTTTACATAATTTTAGTCAAATTGATATACATACATATATATCCATCTGCCTTCAAAGCCTTTCAGGTCCAGTATGTTAAAGGGAAAACAACATCTCCTTCTGTGAACTCATTGTACTCTCTCATCAACTTTTCCATCTGAGTCTCCCTAGGATCCACACATCCAGCATCTCCTACATCATAATATAGAATGCCATATATATTTAATCCATCAAATGATCAATATGTATATATGTGTGTATATATATATATATATATATATGTATATAAGCATGTTCATCACCTTCATTGCTTCATCCTTGGCAGAAACCACAGGACCATCATTTTAAAAACTAAAGAGGAAAGATAAAACTTGCTCAGCATCATTAAGAAATATTACCACATTGGGATCAAAATATGTATGAATTAAAAAATATTTCTTAAAAAAGAAAATTGCAAGGTCATTTGAAACATAATTGCAATTGAAAATTTAGATTAGTTTAGGTACAAGGAAGTCAGGGCAAATCATCAGTTCAATCAAATTAGTTTGATAGCCATTGCAAGTGTTAAGGTAATCCAATAGAACAAAATTAAGCAAAAGAAGAAAAAAATGAACAGAAGATGAGCTCCGTTAAAATGAATTCTAAATCCAAATTACTTCATTCTAACTTAATTCGTGCAAATCAAACAAATCCAAGTACAAAAAACCAACAAGCAACATATCAATTCATCAGGTCAATCAAATTAGTTTGGCAACTATTGCAATCCCTCACTTAATATTAAGAAAAAAAAGTTGATAAATGAATAAGATCCATAACAATCAACACCAAATCAGATCATGCCTATAAATTCCACAACAAGAGACTCACCAGCAATTCAAAGAAGCAACAAGTTCGGCCGGAGGCGAGGGCAAGGGAGGGGGTTCAAGCATTGGCTATTCCTAGAGAAACCAAGAGCTTTCCGTGCTTGCGGTTCAGACTGAGCTTGATTTAAACCGGCTCTAAAAGATTGATATAATTTTAGACATCAACTATGGATGCGGTTTTTCTTAAACCGCCTCTTTCCAAGCTGCCTCTGAAAGTATCAATTGGTGCAATGCCAGTAACTACCTCAAAGCCATCAATGGTCTTCTCTGGCAACATACAAAGATAGTAGCAAGGAGATCAAAGACTCAGAAGCTGCACCAATGGTGGCCTGTTCTGAGAACAACTACTGCAGGATTGCCAGGCCATTCTTGGAGCATTCACCATGAACCTGCTGATTTGGACAAGCAGTTGGATTTAGTGCCCAAGGAGGTTGTCAGTACTGGGGTTTGACTTGGTAAACATTATGGGGCTGAGACTTGAGAGTTGTTGTTGGTTTTGTAAATGCTGCCAAATTCCTTGTTCATTCCTTCCTTATTACTTTATACATAATACCTTGTTGGATTTGTAAGTTGATCATGTACAGCTAGGGGATTAAAGCCAAAATGAACCAGATGGGTTTCACTTTATTATCTTCTTCCTTCCTTCGCTCCATACATGATAAATTTTCTTTTTTTGGTTCCTGCAAATATCAGTGCTTGTCTTGTTACAAACATGTACAATTCACAACGTCTACAAAATAAACATTGTTTAACTTTTGTTAAAGGCCTTTGGGCCTGAATCTGGGTAAACTAGACTTCACTCTTGGATTGATGAATGTTGACTACAATATTAAAGTACTAAGTCTGACTTAACAATCAGAAACTAGAAACTGAGAAAGACATTCTTATCCAAAGTTTGTTAGTGGCAGCTCAATGATTAAGGAAGGTAGTCAACATGCTTATCTTGAAAACTTCACCTTAATCTTCAAGAGATTCATGTTTATCTTGATTGATCTCAATGCTTCGTGTTCACTTTATATAGTTGAGACCAGTTCTCCATTTTTCATTTTGTACTATGATGGACCCCGGCACCCTCAACAAGAGACACTGGAAAAGCAAAATGAATGAATCCAAGCTGGCCGGTAACTCATTGATCATGCAGCCAAAAGCATCAACCCAATAATGTTCTTTTGTCCGCAAGCCTTATCTAAACTTAAGTCATATTTACTTACCATATGTATATATATCTATATATATATATATATAAAGCTTTGCTGAATAGCTTGATAGAAAACTAGAATTTTTTTTTCCTCTCACGTGCTTTGGATTTATAAACAATATAATGTGGTCTTGTGGCTGCATTTGGTAAGATATAACATCCACAAAACGCAGAGACTAAAAAGCTCTACTGTCAAGACAAGATTGGAAGGCTCGACTGTGTAGGTCAAACACAGTCTTGAGTTACTAGGACATCATACAGTCTCAGGTGACAAGCAAACAGCTGGGTAGAGAGTGAGGTCTCTAGTCTTGCCCACACTCTAGTGTTGTGTATCAGGGTCTGCGTGCCCTTTATCCTTGTTATTTTGTACGTTGGTTTTTGTTGTTTCTTTTTTTTTTTCTGTATTGTACCTTGTCAGTCTCCATTACTAGCGGATTGTTTCTGTTGTCTCTTTTCCTTGTTGTTTTGTCTCTTTTCAGTTTCCATTGCTAGCGGACTATCTCTATTGCTAGGGTGAGGTCCCAAAAAAATTTCCGGTTAATCTAGAGGACAACATAGGAAGTAAGGAAGCATATGAATCCGAGGAACAAGGTGGGGACCCTTGTCCTATTACCTAGCGGTGGTGATCTCGATGTAGATGCAGTGTTCCTATGGATTTCCGCTTGCGAACCTTAACACGAAAAAGTGAACATTAAATCAATTAAAAAAAACACTAGAAAATTAAGACCCATACTCCAAAATATCAAGGGTTAATTTTTCAAGAAGTCACCGAACTTTGACTTATTATCACTTCGGTCATCCGACTTCAAAATGTATCAAAGTAGTCACTCAAATTCTAATTCATATCACCGGGCAGTCATCCGTGGCTTTCCGGCCCAAATTAGTCTATGTGGCCGCCGGAAAAACTAAAGTGGCTCTTTTAATCCACATCATCACGCTTACCTAGCTGCCAAAGATGGGATTAAGACACGTGGCGAGAACATCAACACATTTCCCCTTTGTTCTACTTCTTCTTCTTCTTTCTTCTTCTCCACATTGTTCTCCTTCTTCTTGCCGCCATTGTTCGCTTTCTTTTGCTTACCGCCCATTTTCTGGAGAGATTCAGTGTGGAGTGGAATGTCTTTGACGGTGATCGGAAGGAAGCAGAGGAAGGGTTTAGTCGCACACGATGTCCATCAACTGGGAGATCCTACAAGCCTGGGAGGAGCCGCTAGAGTATTTTAAGGAAACCCCAGTTTTACTTCTGGTTTCTTCCACCTTTTGGGTTTTGTAGCGTTGCATACCTTTATAGATCATTAATTAGGGTTTGAAAAGTTTTAGGGTTTTGACTTTTAGTGTGGATGTTGTACTAAATGTTGGTTTTTATGGTTTGTTATGTGTCGTCCAAGTGTTAAATTAGGAATTGTTGTCGAAGGAGACACTAGGCAGGCATAATATGCACAATATTCTCATCAGTGTCGTATGTTATGCAGAAATTTACATTATCTTTCAATCACTCAAATATATAGCTTGAAATAAATCTTAGAATTTTCAAACGCAGTGTGCTCCATTACTTTTCAATTATTTTAAAAATTTCTCATATGCTACTCTCGGGATCTTAGCAGCTAAAGACTTGCAACAGTGCTTCTCGTAATTCGCTTCAAAATCTCAAACGCTCTTTGGACATGTTGTCCACAAAGCCTAAGGAGTGCGCTACTCCACTTAGACAGCTTAAGCAAGCAAAATGTTACCATAAGGTAGACTTTATTGACTCAACTATAACTTTGGTTTTTGGTTTTTTTGGTTTGTCGGTTTAAAGAATACATTTATTCTAGTGATTAGCCTTTGTTTTTCCTCCTAGTCTATTAGTTTTATCTTTTGTGTCGTCTTTGTCCTTCGCTGCATTGATTTTTGGTTTTTTTTAATAAATTAGCAACTTATTCACTTTACTCACGTGTGTGTGTGTATATATATATATAAGTTAAATAAATTGATAAAAACCAGATAACTCCAATTTGTTATCCACATGTGAATATGAAAATCATTTCACATACAATTTTAGCCAAAACAAGCAGTCTCACTCAATTTATCAGTTCTCAGTTCACAACACAAACATCATCCAATCTAATGCATACATATGTCATCTCTTTTTATTTATCTTTATTCCTTGTTTTCCCCCTGCAATTCGATCTCAGTATTATTTGAATGAAATGAAATTGATTCTTTTCCTTTTTTTTTCAAGATTATTATAACAAAATAAAAAAACGCCAGTGTATGTATTGAAAAAAAAAAACCAAACAAATATGTGATACAATTTATTTTAGAGACTGCCATGCTGCAGAATCCATGGTATACACTTTTCCCCCAAAAAGAATCCATGATGTAAAAACATGATTAAATTGAAAAGAAAAAGGGGAGAATATGAGGTCTTGTTAACATCTATGAGATTCTTCAACAAAGCTTGGAGTGAATATTTCTCTCTGCATGTTCATCTTCACTTTGGAGGTTCTTGCGGTGGACATGTGTCCTCGAGAGAAAAAGAAGGAAAAAGAAAGGCATTATGTTTATATTATTAATTTGTAGAAATTATTTATTGAATTTTAAACATTTTTGTTATGACTAATTAGTCTCTGCAATTTCTTTTTTAAAACCAAATAATCCCTATTTCTTGAGCGATTTAATCTATGTGACAATCATCTTTTTTAAAGTTTCGTTAGTACATAGCTAAAGTAAACTATATTTATTAAATTTTTATTTTTATATATAAAAATAATTTTATGCCAATAATCACTTGATCTATTGGCATCGAGTTCTTTGTGTAGATTTATAAAAAGTGAGGCACATGTGTTCTAAAACTTGCTCACATATGTACATCTTTGACATGCAATTTATTTACATTTAAAAAAAATTTGAAAACATTTTTTTTTATTTTATGTTTTCACTTTAAAAAATTGCGCGATTATTTATTTAAAAAATAAATAGATTTTAAAAATAAAAAATATTTTTAATTTACCCATTGTTGGTTGATGAAAACGACATAAAAAATTATGTATAACGAAAGTGAATGGTGAAATCTATCTTTATTCAATATTGTAAGTTGAAAAGTCACAAGAAAAAATTCGAGTCATGTATGCCAAAGTCCTTAAAGCAAAATTAATATCATGTAGCATATTGTATAGTGGAATTGGTTGAAAAGGATGGTAAGTACCCAAAAATTTAGCCTTTTGTAGAGATATGATATCTCCAAAGCTACTTTATAGATCTTCATCCTTAACTGAATGAAAAGTTCTATATAAAAATATTCATTATCAAATTTTGCAATAACTTCAGATCATCTAGTAGTGTGTATAGTGAGCTAACATCCCAAAATAATAGAGTGAATTATGTTATACAGAGTATTATAAATAGTATAAAGTTGAAAAAATTTTAAAAGCAATAACCCACTTTTTTTCAAACCTAGTTCAATTCTCAACTATTATTTAGTTATATAGTTACCTATTTTTGTTTTTCACTATTGTGTCTATCTTTTTCTTATTTTTGCCTTCCAAAGGCTCTGCGAACACCCACAGAGAATGTATTATCATATATTTATATATATAACATCAATTAAACTTTAAGTTATACGTTAAACATGTAATTTTTTTTAATTTATATGTATGATTTGAATCTGTTTAAACATGTCATTTTTTTTATAGTGCAAAATTACAATATCGAATATGAAACAAAATAAATAGAACAATATAAAGATTTTACGAAAAAAAAAAAATATATTTGATGCTCTAGTGAGTGGACCTTTAAAGTATCAATTTCCACTCTTTTACTACTAGAAAGAAAAACTCAAATATTTCAACTCACACTAGCAAACTTTTTTAAGAAAGGGTGTTTATCTCACTACACCTCAGATACTTGTGTTCTCTATCACAATGCTACTGAAGACCTGAATCACCTTTTTCTCAACTGTGAGTTCTCCAAACGTATCTGGGATTTCTTCCACCAAGCTTTAGATTCCATTCCTCTCCCACAGTCAATTCCCTCACTTTGGACCACCTGGGTGCCTTCCCTTATTGCTCAGCACCGAATCATTTGGGACTTCATTTCCCGCGCTGTTCTGTGGAATATCTGGATTGAACGGAATACTCGTATTTTTCAAATGAATGCTTTACCTTATTATTACATTATTTCTAAAACTGTTAATATGTTTCTTTCTTGGTTTTCAACAGTTGCCGATAGGCACCAGCTTTCACTCAATGAAGCATTTCAGAAAATTAAGCGCTCTCTCAACTTTCTCAGCGCTAGAGTTCCTAACCCAGCTGGCGATCATGACTACGGCACTATACAGGAGTAAGGGTCCCTGATTCCCTACTTTGCAGGCCTGAGATGCCAGACGGCATTCTCCGCCCGCCTTGCCTTTATCTGTATTTTCTACTTTTTATTTTATGGTGTTATGTTGTTTATTTGCTTTCCCTCACTGCTGGTGAGGGTTGACTTTTTTCTTGTATTTCTGTTTTATTTCAATAAATTTGTGGTTTATCCACATTTAAATCAAATAAAAAAAAATATTTTTTCAACGAAATGATTTTATAAGATTATATTAAATAATTTGATACACGTAAAAATAATAAGTTTTCTTAATATACCAAGAATTTTGAAACCAAATGAATGGATCCCTAGATTTTTCAAATAATGAACTGGTGAAGAATAAATAATAATAAATTTAAAATAATTTTTAGTTGGCATCTAATTTTTGGTATGAAAATGACTATTCACGACATGGTAGTTAAGGGCAGCAACTTTTTCGATGCTAATTCAGGGCTCCAAATTAAGATTCTTAATGCATACATATATATATACATATTACTAGAATTAAGTCACCAATAATATATATATATATATGGAGAGAAGTTTTAAAATAAACTGAAGAATGAAGAATGATCTCATTTTAGGAATGATGTCTATAATATGCATATATGACCTTAGGGCATCTCCAACCATGAGTCCATGACCCCAAATCCCAAATTTGGGGTCATGGTTGGCTCCAACCCAATCCTATTTCTTACCCCAAATTTGGGGTAGGGGGGTAGATGACCCCAAATTTGGGGTCCAACTATTTGCACCCCAAATTTGGGGTCCCACATATTTTAAATTTTTTTATTCAATATTTTTTTTATTTTTATTATTATAACTAAAAAACTTTAAGATATTAATTTATATAATTAATACTTTAATTAAAGTAATATTTTTAATATAATTATAAGTAATATTTTAAATTAATTTTAAATTTTATGTGTAATTAATTATTTAACAATAAAATTTTTAATTAAATTAATTTATGATAAATTTATTAAACTAAAATAGTTAAATTTATTATACATCGTTGAAAATAATTAATTTCAAGTATATTGTTGTTGAATAATAATAATAATAATAATAAAAAATAAGATGTGTAAAAGAATATTCTTTTTTGGGATTTGTGGTTGGACTATAATTTACTGTAGTGAAACCAAATTTGGGATTTGGGGTTGAAATTTGAGGTTATAGGTTGGAGATGGCCGTGAACACACAAAACAATTCCATATGATTAATTAAAAGCTCATAAGATCTAATTGGAATGTAATATATGTGTGATCCAGAAAAGGAAAGTGATGCATGTTATGTAGAGGAGCCTATCAACCCACTTAAAAGAGGTGTTTGATATAGAAATTAATTTAAGATTGTTGGGAACATAAGAGAGGGAATGTATTATTCTTATATTTAATATAAAATTTATGAAAATATTTTTAAGAACCATTTATTCCTAGATACACATTATGTCTACAATTAATGGTTTTTTTTATTCCTACGAGAGATTAAGTAGAAAATGTTCCCAAGATATAAGAATAAACTTATACGAAGAATAGATTAGGAAAAAAAAAACACATCTAATTTTTATTCCCGGGTCACATTCTCTTTGATTTTAAATTATTAACATTTTATTTTGTATTTTGACTATTTTTACTTAGTTTATTTCATCATAGTTTTTCTTATGATAAAATCATCTTTTAGTTTATTATATTATATGATCAGCAACAATATAAGTTGATTTATCTTCTTTGGTAATGCTATGTTTAGGGATCATTTTAAGAAAATCATTTATACTCCCAAAAATCTTGTATCCAAACTAAAAAGAAAAGAATGAAATATTACTTAGTATTGGTAATATATGCCCAAAAATATTTTTTTTAAACCAAATAAGTGAATGAAGTATCACTACATTTATTATTTTTTGGAATCTATAATTTTAGAAATTCTCATTTTTTTATAATATTTCAAACTTTGAACTAAACTATCCCAAAATTTAAAATATCTTGTTTAAAAATCAATTAAGTTGTATCATGGGCAACAACAATAACAGCAACAGAAACAGCATGCCCTCAATGCTGTTTGATAAAATGGCAATAAGAAAAAAATAATATATATATATATGGTAAATGTTATATATATATATATATATATAGGAGCCTGTAAACACACCTAAAATCTAAAAATTTCCTATTTAAAAAGGAATTAAAATGAATTAAATTGAATAATGAGCAACAACAGCAATAGCAACAGCATGTCTTCAAGTTGTCTGACAAAATGCCAATCAGAAGAAAAGAATAATAATAATAAGAAGAAGAATATATAAATATAAGTTGGTGGTGTGTTAGGTTGCATGTGAGGAAGCTTAAACAAAAGGGAAAGAAGGGGGGCAGTGCTTGGGGGTTGGAATGGCGCGCACATGGAAGCATGTTCGGCCACATGCGCGGCGGACCGCGTAGCAATCGCGCGCCCTCACCGCACGGACGGTACACAACCCGCCATCCACTGTCTCTTTGGATAAGAAACAAATAAAACACAACGATTCTCTCTTTCACCCACCGTCCCTTAACTTTTTAAAAATAAAATAAAATAAAATGGATAAATCATTATTGACAGTCAGACGATTTAGGTGTTGTTTGTTTGAGAGGATTTGAAACTCAATATACTTGGAATTACAAGATTCTTTCAAAATCGTCTGTTTGTTTGGTAGAATTTAAAAAATTAACGTGCTTGTAATTTTAATTGATCCACTTTTAAATGAAGTTTGGAATGCATCCAATTTAAGCGTATTCCAAACTCTTAACCTTTCAATGTGACTTTCGTACTTTAATTTGAGCTATAACAATATTATGATGAGCAAATAAAATACAAGGAATTTTTTTGTCTAAATGACAATGTCTTACTTTGTGTGTGTTTTTTTAAAAAAATAAAAATATAATTGTTTATTGATTTGTTTTATAATTTCTTTTTGGTAAAATATGGAATCACAAGAAAAAAGTCTTTTACATTTCATTAACTAAAATATTTTTTCTTTTAAGAAAATTGCTTGTGTAACCATGTAAAAATTGATAATTATTAATTTACCTTCATAAAAATCATATTTATTTATATACCTTTACAAAATCTTTTTTTTACAATTTATATTTTTTTTGATTGAAAATCAGCTTACAAATTTTATCAAAAAATAAATTAATTATTTTAGATGATACAGACCTAAGTTTCATTAGAAAATAAAATTTAATTTTAAATTTATGTAAGTTTATTTTAGATGGATGTAAACCAAAATAACAAATTTATATTGTTTAAGAGCTAAAAAATAAATATATCTAAATTAGTGGTCAAAATACATATTAACTTAAATTTCAGAATCAACTTTAATCTTTTTGCAAATAAATAAATCTTTGACTAAGGCATTTCTTCAATGTTAATCCTACATAACTTGGTTTTATTGGAATAATGAAAATACTATTTTCTTACTTTAATTACTATATCCGAGGTGCTTCCTTGATAAGTTCTTTTTCTTTCCTTCTTTTGGAATGGGTATAAAATTTGGTACACATGATAATTTAATCAAACACATCCTAAATTTAAATACTCTTATCTCATCCTATCTGTTCTTTGCCAAGAAAAGAGAAAAAGAAAGATATCCGGAGGAAGAATAGGGGTCATTATGGTGGCATTTTATTCTTTTATTTTCTAACTATTGCATATTTATTATGATATTAAAAATTCCAATTTTTTTTGGTATTTATATATTTTATTTGGTTTTTATTGTTTTATTGTTCTTAGCTTGCATATATTTTCCTATTATTATCCTTGTATCTTCTAAAGTTTGCAATTATCTATATGGCTTTGTTTTGAATTTGGTAAACTATTTAAATAGCCACCCCAACTATTGGCCCACTTCTATTTGAGTCACCAAATTATAAAAAAATTTAATTTGAAACCCTAATTTTAGATCCATGTTCAATTTCTTCAACCGGGTTAATTCCATTAACAGTATACTAATGTGACATGACATGTTATGTCCTCTTGCCATATTAACATGGCTCGTGGAAAAAAAAATTAAATTACATAAGGGATATCGCTCCAATCTATTTGACTAAAAAAATTCAAAAATCAAATTATCCTTTGTTTATCTGACATGAGGGACCAATTATATGAGTTGACTATCTAAAAAAAAAGTTTTTATTCAAATATCATGTTAGGCAATGAGGCATGACGTGGCATGCCACGTTAGCACGCAGACGCTGTTAATAGAATTAGCCCCGATGACTCAATTAAACATAATTCTAAAGATAGGATACCCGATTGAATTTTTTTTATAATTCGGTGACTCAAATAGAAATAATCGAATAGTTAGGTAACTATTTAAGTAATTTATCTTTTTAAATTATATGATACAAACCCCAGTTTCATTACAAAATTAAATTAAATTTAAATATATTAGTTTTAATTAATATTAATTACATTAAAAATATTATTGATTAAAATTCAGCCAGTCAGCATATTATCATTGATGATTTTTCAAAAAATAGATTAATCATGTACTCCCTTAGTCATAATTAATTAACATTAATTTAAAAAATCAGTTAAAATTAGTTGGTAATTATAAATTAATAAAAAATTTACCAATTATTCAAAATTACCCTTATTAAAAATCTATCAATATTCCATTAGTTCTCCCTACTTTACTTTTTGTATTTTAATTTTTTTATCTTAAAAATGATGTTTTATATTTTGTCAACAAAATTTCCACGTCATTATTTATTGGGAAGCATAAAAGTATATTGAATAATAACTTAACATGTAAATAGGACATGAGGGAGTAAATTTTTAAGATAAAAAAGTTTTTAATCTAATTAGATATCAGGGGTATCTAACGAAATTAAAAGTCCGACATTTTGGGTATTTCATCACTGTTATGATTTTCATTTGTTTTTTATTGATCCAAGTACACACATGAGTGTGTTTGTGTGTCTTTTTGATGTCTTTGAAGGTACATAAATAATTGAATAAAATTCTAATTAGCATATCCGAGGATATCAAGCATTTGCCATACTTATCTTATGTTGTTTAATTTGTTTTTAATTTTTAATTAATGGTCCTAATCACAGACAATGATAAGCATTAAGGGTGGATTAAGATTTTGGGTTAAGAAACAGTTTATTTTTTTTTCATGTGAGTGATCATTATGTTAAAGATAAGTTGATAGCAAGAGTTAGTATTAGTTTACTCCATCATAACTTTTTTATATAGAAAAGTTAATCTTTTAACTTCAAAGGCAAAGAATTAAATTTTATGAACTAAATATTCTTTGGCACCTAATTTGGATTCGGAATAGATGAAGATAACTTATTTTACTCCCAAATAATTTAGTAATAAACTTAATATAAAAATTTCCAAATAATAAATTAGGATTCATTTACGATATAATACTAATTTTTAAAATTATAACTTTAATTAGTTCAATGTACATAAAAAATAAAACAAAGATTGCTTTATTAAAATCAAAAATTCATATTACATCGACATTGGTTTCACTGTGAAAAATATATATCACGGACGTTTATAGGCCGGATTCAAAACGTGTTAAACAAAATAGTTATAAACATCTCTAGTTGTAAGAGTGAGCTTTCAGCTCAATCCCTATACTGGTCTGATGAAGGAGCATGAACGGGTCATTATTATATTATTTTGTGTGTGCACACCCTAACTTGTGCTTGTCTTATTTCTAGAAAAAAAAAATTGCATATTTTTTTTTAAAGGAACTTTAAATTTTAAATAAAATTTATTTTTATATTATTTTTATTGTCTTTAATCAATCCAAAACATGTTTTTTTGTTAAAAAAAACAAAAGGTTGTATAGAAAGTTGGAGAAATCCAAGGCTCCAAGTGGGCATGGTCATTGCCTCCAATTTGGGAGATGGAGTGGAGCTCAAGATCACGTGACAAGTAGCAGATGCACGTCACTTTGCTTTGAGATTGACGTTTCTATGATGCACCTCTATTTTGCACTCTATTTTGTGACGTATTTTTGGAACTCCCGTTTGGCAAGAACAACTATGGAGATTGCTTGGCAGGTTCTTATTTGGGGTCTCGTTTAGGAGTCGTTAGAATTGAAAATATGAGAAGATTCGAGAAAGCACCAAGAAAAAGAAATGGGATTAAAATATTAGTTCCAGTTGTAATGGATAGCGAATTTGTTTTAGTGGGTGAATGGAAATATTTATTTAATCCAGTAAATAATTAAATACTCAAACCTAAACAACTAGGTCGGCATTACATATATATAAAAAATATTGTTATATGTTCTTAATAACAAAAATAACATTTATGTATTGATTTGAGTTAATGTATTTTTTAATATAAATTTGACTAAATTGTACTATCTCTGCATATGTACATAAATTAAAATATGAAATATTTTTTTATCTTCTCAACATTTTTAAAACTATAAATATTTTTTAAATGTTTTAATTAAATATTTTTTTTATTGTTGACTCACATAATTAGTTTATAGAATAGGAAAAAGTACCCAAAAATCTATGAATAAATAGACCTAAATTTTTTTTTTTTTTGGATACATATAAATTTGATCTTGCTTCTATTGTAAGACAAATTTATGTTAATAAATATTTTATTTAAAAGCTTTCCATCCTACTCCAACATTTAATTTATTACTTCCTCCGATCTGGTTTACTGTTTGTTTATTTTACCTAATTTACATGAATTAAAAAAAAATAATTGAAATTAATTGAAGTTATAAAAAATTATTTAAAATTTACTTTTATTTTAAATATGCCGTAAAAAATGTGTAATTGAATATAATTTATTGAAAGTTGTAGAGATACATTAAATATAAAAAATAAAATTAAAAAAAATAATATTTAATATTTTATAATTTTTTAAAAATAAATAAGTAAAAATACGAAAAAAATTTCTAAACTGAAATAAGTAAAAAAAAACGGAGTGAGAGTATTATATTATTATTATTTCTATATAAAAAAAATGTAAACACAATACACAAGTTAAAACATCAATCATAGGTTCATAATTTAATAAAATTTTAATTAATTATTTATTTTTGGATAATAAACAAAAGTGAGAGAAGGTAATATCAATTTCATCACAAGTCTACTCTCTGAACATGTGAGCATGAACTATTTATTTATTTATTTATTTCAGTTATTATTAAAGTGAGTGTGCTTCAAATGTTATTGCCCTCTGTGGGAGAAGCACTTTGCTTGAATGTGTAAGCATGGAATGCATCAAAAGAAGTAAACTTAATAATATGAGCATATAAATTATTGCAACTTGCACAAAAGGGAACATGGACATATGTTCGTGAGATTACCAAATTGCCCTTGTTGACCTCAAAATGAACAAAATTTTTGCCATCCTTGGTAATATGTGAGCCAAGTTTGTGTGAGTTCCAAGGTGGGTGGCAACCATTGGATCTCACTCTAACCAGAAATAATGACAACCAATCACAACACTTCCTGAGTAGTTGGGGAGGATTCCTCATTAGTCACAATTATTATTATTAATATTATATTTATTTATTTTTTTTGTTTGGTGCTAGTGTTGTTGTTTAAAGGAAGTTTGCCACCTCCTAATTAAAGAATTTATGTGTTTTTTAAAAATTTTAATTATACATGTTATGATTTTTCCTTTTTGAAAAGTTATAGTTTATAACATTTAATAATTTTATTTATTATATTTATCATATGCCAAATGACTGCAACACCTATGCCACCAATTAATGCCTAATTTTCACACCTTAAAAATAAAAAAAAAGTTATATTTACTCACAATTAAATTTCTGCTGTTTATCTATTGAATGTGATTTTTTTATGGTCAAACTCCACAATTTCATTTGACTTTTTTTTTTTCTGGTCAGCATAAAACAAATAAAAAAACAAGAACAATAAACAGTGGCAAAACTGTAATTAACTGCAACACAAAGGCTAGTCTAAAAACAAAGGCAGTGTTGAAGATAATGCAGTGCGTGAATCCAGCGGGGGTTGGTGGGAGGCCGGGAAACCAATCCATATATATATCTAATAATAATAAAAATAATAATGTTATTATTATTAATATTTATTTTCATAAAGTTTTTAATTAATCCATCCATTTATTTAATATTAAAAAAAACATTTTTTATTTTATATCATGTAGTAAGAAGTAGAAGTAGTAGTACGCGGAGATGGTCTGAAGAAGAGAGAGAGAGCAAAGGACGAGAGTTGAGAGCCGTTCATTCGTTTGTCTAGAAGTGGAGCGAGAGAGAATCTTAGCCGTCGAAAGGTCGCTCCTTGGATTCGCCGGAAAAGGGGAAAGAATGGTCGGCCCGACGACGGCGGCGGGCGGCTGGTGGTCGGAGGAGATGAGCGGAGCTGGCCTTCGAGGCATGGAGGCTGATTACGTCCGCCGATTTCACAAGCATGAACCAAGAGAGAACCAGTGTAGCTCGGCTTTAGTGAAGCACATCAAAGCTCCAATCCATCTGGTTCTTTTCTCTTTTATCTCCGTTTTGATCTTTATCTACTTGGTTTTCATTGATTTTTGGGCGAATTGGTGGACTAGATCTCGTTGAGGTGTTTGATTGAAGATTAGGTTTTGAGAGGGAAAATTAGGTTTTTTTTCTTGGTTTTCTTGAAGTGATTTGAAGGTTGGGGTTGATGGCAGGTGTGGTCGTTGGTGAGGAGGTTTGATCAGCCGCAGAAGTACAAGCCCTTTGTGAGCAGATGCGTGGTGCAAGGTGATTTAGAGATCGGGAGCGTGCGCGAGGTGAACGTGAAGTCTGGCCTCCCTGCGACTACCAGCACGGAAAGGTTGGAGCTTCTTGATGACGATGAGCATATCCTTAGTATTAAGATCGTTGGAGGGGATCACAGGCTTAAGGTTTCAATGCTCACTCTCATACTTTCTCTCTCTCTCTCTCTCTCTCTCTCTCTCTCTCTTTTTAATGAAGTTTTTGATCTGGTTTTCTAGCAAAGTTTGCATCTTGGATTGGTTCTGTTGAATGATCAGCAGCTGGGAATTGTTTCTTTTATCTTTGGTTTTGATTCTGGTCTTGGGCTTGTGGACAAAGTTTCAGATTTGCTAGTTCTATATGTATGTATATATATATATATATATAGAACTCAGAGGCATGTTTGAGTTATGGGTTTTTAATTTTTATTGGCATTATTAGGTGTGTGGTTACTTTGGGTTGGATGGGAGTTTGAGAAGTACCTAGTTTGGATTGAAAAATTGGAGTGGAGATATTATAGTTTTGAGGAGTTCTTTTGCATTATTATCTTCTGTTTTCAGTGATTGAATAGTTTGTACATTCAAGATTTTCAATACAAAGACACTTGGAAATTGGCAAATCAATCAAAATAATTTTTGCAGGTTCTATTATCCTGTTTGATTGTTTCTTTGTGTGAAAATGCTTTCCTGTTTTTATGGGATTGTGATTGTGCTCTGGTTTTGCTTTTCATAATGTTGTGAAGTAATTCCTCCTCTTCTTTTTATTTATTTACTTATTTACTTACTTTTTTGTGCTCAAGTATTTTCAGTTGCCTGTTGCATTTGTATGTCTAAGTCAATATGTTATCTCTATATTGAATTGTTTTGGGAATTCTTAGTAGATTCCTTTTTGGCAAATTTGGAAAGATGATACATAATGTAACTCTTGCAACAACTTTGATTTCTATTCTTTAAGTTGGAAACAATTATTTGTATCATGATGTCAGGAGAAAATTGGAGGTGATGTTTCATGTCTTCATTACCAAGAGTATTTCTTATCCCTCTAAGAACCTGTTAGTAATCTTCTGTTCCATTTACATGAGCTTCTCACCAGGGAATATGAAAGTATTACATTTTAATCTGATCATTGAAATCTGCCAAAACTGCTACTCGTGTTTTCTATTAGACAAGTTTTTCAATAAAATGTATCTAATAACTAGCTGATCGTTTTATAACTTGGCAGAACTACTCATCTATCATCACTCTCCATCCCGAGATCATCGATGGGAGGCCAGGCACACTAGTGATAGAATCCTTTGTAGTTGACGTGCCCGACGGCAACACAAACGATGAAACATGCTACTTCGTGGAGGCTTTGATCAAGTGCAACCTCAAGTCTTTGGCTGACATTTCAGAACGCTTAGCCGTGCAAGACCATATTGAACCCATTGATCTTCACTAAAGTTGTTAGTGGATGGCTGAAACTTTGAACCTGTCTCATCAAGCTGTTCTTCCTAAATCCAAGCATTCTCTATTTCTTTCTCGCTTTCTTTTATTGTCTTCTTCCTAACCACCTTAGAAATGGATGGTGATGGAATTTGAATGTCTGGCTAGCTGAAGAACCTACATCCTGCTCTTAAGTGCCTCCAAAACCCTGTAAATTGGAAGTCCCCAGTTGCTAGGGTTCATCTGAAATTGTCTCCTTTTGCAATGTTGTATAAATTCTTATGTATGAACTGGTCTTTATCATAAGGGTATGTCTGGGTGAAGGTCAAATCCCTGAAGCTGGAGAAAGTGTTGGAAAAACAGTGCTCTTGTGTGTTCTGGAGGCATTGTAGATATTATCATGTCATTATGTTCTCCATAAACAAATAAGGGAACTCTTTATTTCTATGTTTTTCGTATTATAATTTTGTTTCGCTCTCGCTCGCTTGGGAATTATTACTCTTTTTTCTTTTATGAATATTTCTGACCTTGAATCTTCTCTCTTGGTTATGAATTGTGTCTGATCTTTTTCTATTTATGGTGAATTGAATAAAACTGTTTGTGTGGTCCTGGAATTCTAAGTTATTGAAAGAAGATGCCATAAGTATCAAGCATCTTGTAGTGTGCTTTGTTTTGGTCATCATTCTCATGTGAAGACTATTTATAAACTGACATGGTTGTTCTTTTAAACATAATGTATATCCGGATGGAGATTTGATCCTACAACTATTTAGAATCCTTAATTACACAACTTATATAATTATCTATTTTACAATGGAGACATATATTGTCACATATAAAAAGAAAAAAAAAAGAAAAGGATAAATGAAAGAAGAAGTCACTTTTGATTTCTCTTTGTGGCCATGGAATATGAGAGGAGGAGGTCCATGACTCAGGCTCTTAGCATATTCCCAGTTTAAAGTGAATGCAGACAGAAGAAGAGAAAAAGATGGCCCACTCTCTCTCATTATTTAGTTCAAGTTGGCATTGCCTCACAGTCTCACTGGTTATTTGCATGCTAACCACCACCCTTATCCATCTGTGTCTTAGATTTTCCTTTCTAGCAATAACTATGCATCACTTTCCTAGCTATTATTATTATTATTTTTCCCCCTTTTATCTTGCATTTATTAAGTTGAAGAGCTTTGACCATATAACTCTTTGTTTCTTCATAATCTACAATAAAAACACCACTTTTTGCCTAAGTTTTCGGTGTGTTGGTTTTTTCATTCAATCTGAACACATCCTATTATGACAAGCATTTTCCTTTTTAGTAAATCAAATTAGTGCTCTGGAAGTACACAAATAGATTATAGGCCAAAAGAATAGGCCTGATCACATATCCCCAAATTGAAGCCAAGGATTTGCATCACTGAAGAAACATAATACATTTTCTAATACAGCTCATGGTACAAAGTATTTAAATAAAAACCAGAATTACTTTGCCATTGGTAAATAACAGAAAGCATTCAGTTTGTACAATTTCTAACACATAACTTCTGGTTTTTAGAATACAAGCACCTCCTAAATTTCTATGTAATTTACTAGTTTCCTTGGCTGTAATGCTACAAATAACACATCGAAAAAAAAAAAACCCTACCACCCCTACCTCACCTCCTAAATATGAATGTCGGTTAAAGAATATGATAAGTCAAATATGCAGCTGAAGTCTCAAATAAAAAAGAAGATCGCTGGGCTCCTTAGAATACCTGTGCTTGCAACACTGTACATGCTCTGCAGTTTGGAAGAACTGGTATCAACGAATGCATCTTTTATGTCAAAGCGAGTGCCTCTTCTTGTTCAGATAGTTCGGCTTCCTGGTAAGGATTGAGGATTTTCTTTATCTCATCTGCACTGAGGGTTTCATACTCGAGCAATGCATTTGCTAATGCATGTAATGCATTTTCATGCTGTTAGAAAAGGAAAATATCGAATCAATGAGAAACATTGCAAGATGAAGTGACGGCAAACTTATTTCTCAAAGACTGGTAGTACCCATGATTTAATGAAAGTTGAACCGAATATAATGCAAAATATTGCATATTCTTATCTAATATATGCATAGATGTATTTATTAGATTATATATATACACGAGAGCTGAGTAACAAACCTTTTTTAGTAAGCCTTTTACTCGATCATAAGCTTCTCTCAAGAGCTTCACCACCTGCATATTTCAAAATGTTAATAAAGATAGTTCTTGTGTTAAAACATAACAATGCGCTAAAATTCTTAGTGCATACTTCTGCATCAATTCGTGACTGCATCTCTGCACCCGGTCGCTCTTTGACGTACACAGGGCCAATTGTGTCGCTCATTCCACAAGTTGACACCTGACATGGCAAGACGAGAAAATGACAATCAGAACTGATCTTAACAGAAGTAAATCAGTCCTCAAAAAGACCTGGAAATATTACCATGTACTGTGCAAGCTCTGTAGCGGTATGGAGATCATTACTGGCACCAGTTGTAACATGTTCTTCCCCAAAAATAATCTCCTCTGCAACTCTGCCTCCCATACAGACATCAAGACGTGCTAGCAACTGCTTCTTGCTGATAGATGTTTCATCTTGAGTTGGCAGCTGAGTAACCATCCCCAAAGCGGAGCCTCGTGGCATTATTGTCGCCTTATGAATAGGATGTGCACCATCAGTATTTAGTGCCACAATAGCATGACCACTCTCATGGTAGGCAGTGAGCTAAACACAAGGCAAGAAAAGGGATGTTACTTAAGCCACTGAAAGCATGTCCTTGTTGAGGATTAAATAGTAGGCAGAGTGGTTTTCAATCACAGATGGTACAAAGACAAATCTGGGACTGAATGAATAACAATTAAGTAATAAAAAAAAAATTATATGTATACCTTTTTTGATTCTTCAGATAAAAACAGAGTTTTTCTCTCTGTTCCCATAATTATTCTGTCCTTTGCGAATTCCAACTGTGCAGCAGTTAATTTCTCAGCACCGTCTACTGCAGCCTTAATGGCAGCAATATTTACAAGATTTGCTAGATCTGATTGAAAAGATGAAACAACAAATTAACTGTAGCTATTATGAACAAATGAAGGGATGCTCCCTACCAAATAGGAAAAAAACAGTAGCAGATTGTCATGGAGTGAATATCACAAGACCACAAGAAAGGGGAGCCAACAACGTTGAGGTTGTTGTTCATCTGATAAATAACTCAAAAGAAACTGGAAAACAAACCTGCACCATTGAAGCCAGGAGTACCACGGGCAATCGCTTTTACATCCACATCATCAGCCAATGGTTTGTCTTGCAAATAGAGCTCCAGAATCTCTTGTCGACCTTTCACATCAGGGTTTGGAACAACAATCTACATCAAAAACCTCTGTAGAT
This sequence comes from Dioscorea cayenensis subsp. rotundata, assembly GCF_009730915.1. Lineage (NCBI taxonomy): Eukaryota > Viridiplantae > Streptophyta > Magnoliopsida > Dioscoreales > Dioscoreaceae > Dioscorea > Dioscorea cayenensis. Next base: position 32,019,739 of record NC_052490.1, on the reverse strand, counting down.
AAGCAGATACCTAAAGGATCTTGAAGCAAGAAAATTCAATTCAAAGTCGGAAAACCAAAGTGTTAAATATGATTGGCATGCTTGATGGAAGAAAATGCCTTCAAAATTAGTTTGACAAAAACAAACATGCTTGACACTCTGCTAACGCCATAGAAACTCAAAAGCCAATTGCAGAAAAAATGTAACAATATATATATTTATATAATATTTTTTAACTCACGTGTCTGTCGAATCTTCCAGGTCTCGTCAATGCTGGATCGAGGATATCCGGCAAATTTGTTGCAGCCATCAATATTATCCCCTGGTAAAAAATATTTAAAGCAGCTGAGATAACGAACAGGAATTAAAAGGCAACAGATCAAGTTTAAAAAGTATACCTCATTCTGCTCAAAGCCGTCCATTTCAACAAGAAGTTGATGCAATGTTTTCTTAGTATGCCCTTCCCATTGCTTTCTAGTGGACCCTACAGCATCTATTTCATCAATGAAAATGATGCAAGGTGCCTGCAGATGGCATTGACATATCACATCAACATAGGTATTCAATACTCATCTTATTCAATTTGGAGCACTCTACTTTGAGAAGGAGGATGTGCATCCTTAAGGACTTTTTAACCACGAGGCTCTGTCCACCCCTTTTTTATTTAAAAACATAGAAAGAAGATAAATTATAAAAACGAACAGAGAGATCAAGATTCCAAACAGACAAAATTCTACGACTGAGAGTACAACTAAGACAACCAGAACTCAAGAACTGAAAACAGCAAAGCTCCCTGTACTTGCTTAAAGTAATCAAACATATATGTCAAATTCTTATAAATAGAAAGGAAGATTGAAATAGATTTCCTGGAAGATGTAATCTGACTTAATAGACCTCCTTTTCCAGTACAAGTGGAAGTTACTGATTTGACAAACCTTTAGTTGCAAATGCCCTACATATATATGATTATCATAAACAATTAATTAAAGAATTTCCATATGATTTATTTGTGCAAAGAGAATTCCAATATAAAGAAGAAAACATGCAGATATTGTTACACAATAGCCTTCATGCAAATGCATAACATGATTGAATATTCAGAGACCAAGATGCAAAAGCTGCAGGGAGTCAAACCTTTTTCTTAGCAGCTTGAAATAAGGACCTCACACGCCGAGCACCGACACCAACAAACCTGCCATAACAGATCAACCACACATATGCAAGACCAATACATAACAAAAAATCAGATTGTAATAAATAGTACAAGACTGCCAGCTCACATTTCCTCAAATTCAGAACCTGCTCGGTAGAAAAAAGGCACCCCAGCTTCTCCAGCAATTGCCTAAAACAAAGCCAGTTCCAGCCATTAAGACAATGATATTATGATAATTACAAATAAAGATAGACAATATGTCCTATCACAATTTTTTTTTTCTCAGCAAAAGAAGCCTGTGCAGAGAGTAGAATTAAGAAACATATTCTTCTGCCAGAACACTGATAGTGTATATAGCACCAACACTCGAACTCCTGGCCTCTCACTTGGAGTTGGAGAGCAGGAAAATTTACTGGAGCGAATGAACCCTCCACATAGCACCCAGTTAACAAGATTTTTACTAAGGTTATACATCCTTAAACCTGAAAATAATAGACAAATGAAGCATATATGAAACAGAGCACGGCAAACACATGGCTCTATAATAAGTCTTTTTTCAAGAGCTTCACATTCCAAACCCTTTCGCTAAATACAAACACAAAAACCAACCAATTTACCCTATGGATTTATTTACTGCCAAATACCTTCTGTTGAAAGACAATTGCAAATAATTGTCATCATGAAGAAGAGATTACTTGTTAAGTACCAACACAACACCACTAAAAGGTAAAAGGTAATATCCAAAAATAAAAGTCATTCACCTCCATTTTGCACCAACTCTATGCCTCACCTTTGGAACAGTAATTACAAGGCCCAACATCATTTAGAGTCACAAAACAAAAGGCAATTTGGTTTTGGCTTTACCCAAAACGATAGCATAATTTCAAGTTTTCAACTCTAAAATCATTCATCAAATGTTCAGATGTCCTCATGCTCAACAGCACATCTTTCAGAGAAATTCACAAACTTCTAAATTTGGGGCATGCAAACAAGAAACACATATGACTAAAGCTTATAGATGATAAGACATGAATTTATCAATAACAGTACTCCAAGCCTGATGGCAAAGATTAAGATATGTGATTCAGAGCATATTTTTCAATTTTATTTAACTTAAAGATAAATAGATATCTAACAGCTTCTTATGTATACAAAAAATTACATAAACTTAAAAATAGGTTCTGGGGATCAGTATAGAAGATCCCTTAGCTTCCATAAAGATATTCAGCTTATGGCTTTACTAATTATAATACATTAGATTAAACAGAAATAGGCAATTAAAGTGCCAGTTGAATTTTATGCAGTTTATTGAATCCAGTCTTTGTATCTTCAGACATTTATATTAAACATCAAAATTAAGATAAACATTTAAGAAGTTGGAATATCAATCTATGTACTTTTCAACAATGTTTTTATTTTTATTCAAAATTAAGATAAACATTTAAGAAGTTGGAATATCAATCTATGTACTTTTCAACAATGTTTTTATTTTTATTTTTATTTTTTTTTAATTAAAAAAAATCCACTAAGGCCTACACAGGAAATCAGAGTCCCCAATCACAAACAAAGGCATGAATGTAAATCATATTCTCATTCTGCGCACCACTCTATCATGAAATGCAAACCGAGTTACCGAACACAAAGCTCAAGCTTATATGATGAGACAGAGACACTCAGACTTACACATTCATATCCATGCTTACTAACACGATTGATACAAGACCATTAGTTACGCTAATACACAATACATCTGTGACTAGCGGAAAAGCCTGATATTTAAGCCATTAGGCAAATATATCTATCAGAAAATTCCACACGGGTCTGACAGACTCTCATTAAGAAGTGCCTTTTCCCTCTTTGCCTCTATTACACTGCTTAGACCTCAACTGGGAACTAAGTATTGTGCTAGTATATAAACTACGTATGGACCACCTATCACAGTTCAGGGTCAGACAGATCAATTATATTAACCTAAGTTTCCTGTAAATTAGTGAACATAAGACGAGTGGAGCTTTGCAATATATGTGGTAATAATGGGCAGTACAAAGTATTTAAAAGGGAATCACATAACTTTGAAAAAAAAATAATAATAATAAACCAGTGTAACAACATGACATAAGAAATGACTGAATAAATAAAAATTTATCTTACCTTTGCAAGCAAAGTCTTCCCAGTCCCAGGAGCACCAGTCAAAAGAATACCCTGAATTAAAGCAATCGTGGCGTAAAAGTTAAAATTGATAATAAATGGAGAATTCTACACTTCACATCAGCAAGAAAAAAAAAAAGATGGAAGAAAGTCTTGAAAACACCAAGCTCAAAGTAGTCCTTTACAAACTTTAGCTAAACATACTACTGCATCAACACAAGGAGCAGCTATAGAAGATAAAGATCCAAGTAGTGACAAGCATATGAACAAACCTTTGGTAGTTTTCCACCAAGCCGTGTAAATTTTCCTGGGTTTTTCAGGTATTCAACCACTTCCTCAAGCTCTTGTTTCGCATCATCACACCCTTTGACATCCTTGAAGGTTTTCACATTCTAGACATATAATACGATCAAACATGGTAAGCATCAAAATAGAAGAATACTACTTAAAAAAAATATAATGCTAAAAATTATAGGCAAATCAGAAAGGAGTTATGAATGAGAAGAAGTCAAGAAGCTAAATACTGTGCGGTGCCAACAGTGGTCAACATCAGGTTGAATCAATACAGAAGATGATCAAGGAGAATACTTTTGTCAGGTTGGAAAATATCTACATCAATTCAAATCATGTTACAAGATTTAGCCTTAGATCATATGTGTATTAGCAACGGTCCATTTTGTTAAAAAAAAAAAAAACAGTCAGGTTTGTAGTAGAGAATATCTGTGGATCCCTGTATATAAAAAGTATCTCTTAAGCCCTTATGCCCAACATATCCAGCTGTTTGACCAAGGAGAATTCACATATACAGAAACTGCCTCTCGGGCCAACATCGTACTCTTCTTGATGAGTGCACCTTTCTAATCCTTCATTTCTAATGCATTCTTAGATGTTATAGAACTAGATCAGAGCAAATCTCAACTTATTTTCAGATCTAAAGGTATCATCAGAGTTAAATGTAAAAGCATGAGTCAAAAGAATAAATTTAGAAAATTACACTATGGGGTTTTTCAACTGGCTGGCAAGGATATCCATGTCCCTGTCATGTGAGCCAACTATGATTCCATTCAAGATGCAATCACAAACTTGAATGCCAAAATTTTGAATTTAATCTAGAACCAAAAAATTATTGAAAGCATAACAGACTCTTAAATAGTAAGAGGTTTTTGGAGTTTTCCCCCTATTTCAATCAAAAACTTTATTTTAAATTTTAGAAGGTTTAATCATTCACCTTTTGATAGTAATATCTAAAAAAATTATATATTCTCACTATTTGAATCCAATATTCAATTTTAAAAAAAGGCTCTTTACATGAACAAGATATATTACCTTCTCCGGCATGATTTCCTTACTTAATTCTTTTGGAGTATATGTAGCACTTGAACCAACGCCTGATGCACCTATACCACCTAAGCTGCCCACATACTTCTGAAGGGCAGCTGCACCCATCACCCTGGCAATGGAAACTCATGAAATGTTATAGATTGAGAGGGGGAAAAAGAAGAAAAAAGAAAAATCAAGGAAAAGCTCAAAGTACACTAAGACCATGCACAAAAGCCACCATCTAATCACCAAAAAACTTTTAAAAACAACAGAATACTCATCAGATCCTCATACTAGAATAATAATAATAATAAAAAAATCCAAACACATATCTTGGAATTCTCCTGTTTAGTCTCCCATGACCCAGATCTTGCTAATTAATGTGCATCAGGAAATTAGAATTCTGATAGGTTTATGGGATCATGTTCTGAATACAATAGGATGTTGTACAAAGATGAATCCGAGATGGAGGTACCGAGGATCACATTAAGATATGGTAAACAAAAAAAAATTGATAATTGAAGAACATGCAAAATGGTTCTAGCCAGGAGATGCATAAAAAAAAGATTAAAGGAAAGGAGCTAAAGAAGAGTTACAGAGTTGTAATAAGAAGCACTTAAAGAAAGCTTCTGCTTGCAATGACTTGGCATGGAACATGCCCAATAAACTGAAAGCAAATTAGACATCACTAACACCTATTATAAAAACTAAAAATATACTAGAAATTTTCCATGTATAACTTAACATACAGAATTAAAACCCAAAAGTTGCACAGTAGCTGCGTAAACACTAATTTTTTGACAAGAACAATTATTAGAATATTTCTTCTTTAACTTGGGAGGGCGAAAAAAGCATACCACATCAGACCCACGACAATGGTAAACAAGATGGTTGAGAGGAGCTCCTGAGCAAATCGTGTGGATCTACTAGAAGCCTTAGGGTCAACCTAACAAAAGAAAGTAAAAGGATGCTAAGTCTAAATTGTCTTACAATATATAAAATACTGGATGAAAAGATAAGTAACATGCTGCATTCATTTGAAGCGATTCAATAATATTTTCTTCTCTATTGGGCTTTCCAAAATGCTATGCTACCGACACTTACCATAACCACATGTAAGGGCAACTTTTCTGACACGCCAGGATTCAAAAATGATTCGTCCTCGTTCCCTGACACGCGTTGCTTTAACTCTTGCAACTACTGACATGAATATATTTTTCAGATAAGTCAGAAATCGATAGCGACAAAAAGGGTTAGGTTCATTTTTGCAGAGAATATGAGGTGGCACAATTAAGAGAACTCTTTGAATAGTATATCATTCAAGATGTATCTGCAAAGCAATAGAAACACATAACTCTAAAAGCAAAAACACTTAAAGCAAGCAATCCTTTTACACTACTGAGGATAGAACTGTGAACATGATTTCAATGAATGTAGAAGAAGTTCTGTACATACGACCCTAAAACAGAAAAAATAAAAGGAGCTTAACACTACCAGTGCCGGGAGACCAGAAGGCTTCCCTGATGCCTCATCTGGAAGATACTCTGCAAGTGAATTGGTGACAACAAGCGCACGGAGATATTCAGCTACTCCTTTGCTATCAACAGCATGACTTCTTTGTTCAAACCGTTTGATGACTAATTCAGGACTGCAAAATTTTTCACAGCAATAGAAATCATGAGTGTTTTTGAAAACGCACAACACCAAAATATTCAGCAGACTTATCTAATCAAAATGAGAAAATGAATTCAGATTCGATTGTCAAAACCTGTGCTTATTGAGCTCGGCAAGCAAAGCGCTCTGTTTGGCCGCATCCTTAGGGCTGGCATCCGCATCCGCGATCAACCGCTCAAGCCGCCTCTCCTGTCTCCAGAACGGCCACCAGCTCAGCCACTCCGACATCGCCGCCTTATCCAAACCCTTCCTCGCCGAAGCCAAAATCCCCATCAAGAATGCAAGAACCGGCGTCCCGACCGCACTATCCACTCCCTTCTTCTCCACAACCTCACCACCACCCCCGACCGCCACAGCCGCTTCCCAAGAGGCAACGACATCATCGCCCACTGCTTCTGCCGCAGGCTCGGGATCCAAAACCGAGCCATCAAGACCGGTTTCTCCAGAAAGCTCAGAGCTTCTCGAGGGTTCAAGAGCGGGATTTGGATCGTCTTGAGGTAATGCCCGTGGAGCAATCGCAAGGCGACGATGAGAGCGAAGTCTATGAGGATTGTTGGGCGCCGCGATACAAGACGATGGTGCGCCAGGGCGGCGGAGGCCGGGGAGATGGAGCGAAGGCGAGAGCGAGGGGCGAAAGAGGAGTGAAGCTTGAAGCGTGGCCATGGCGGCGGGGATCAATGCCGCTCCGCTCGCTGGCTCTCTCTCTCTTGGTGAAGAGAGGAATCGAGGTTTTAAGGGCGGAGAGAGAGCCACACGATTGCAAGGTCGGAGAAATGAAAGACTTAGACACCGCCAACCTTATCTTCTTATTTACTTGACTCTTTTCCTTTATTATAAATTAATTTTTCTTTTTTTATTTTCTCCTCTTTCTTGATTTTTTTTTTTTTAATGATTCTTACATTAGTTTTTATATTTTTCACGCTTATATTTATTTTTTAGTATTTAATTTTTTAAAAAAATAATTTATATACCTGTGCACGGGATACATGACATGAGATTTATTAATTCGGTTTAATTGATGAAATATTTTTTGTGCTTCTAACCGTCTCATGTGATATCTAGCCAAATTAATAGCATTATTGTATTTGTTTGTCTTTTTAACATTTTTTTTATAGTGGCACTTGTTATTTTTGTTGATGTAATATATATATATATATATACTTTAAACATATTAAAATTTTATTATCAAATTATTAGGTAAAAAAACCTATATGTAATTATTGTGCCATGTACGTATTATTATTGTACTAAAGCAATTATACAAAAAAATCTCTATGCTTCTAAATCAAAAAAACAATTTTTGCTTTAATTTTTTTTATTCTTTTATTTTCTGTTAAATGTGTAAATATAATATTGATGATTTTTTTGTCAAGATATCTGTTTATTTTTTTAAAAAATATTATAAAGACTTATGCAGAAAAAAAATGTAAAAATTGGATTTAGATGAGAAAGGATGGGGATTAAGGAATATAACGAATTAACGTGTATTAGTTCGGAGTTGGAGGAGGGCATCAATGGTGGAATGCGGCTTAGAAGCAAAGCTAAGAATCCTAAGAGCTCTTGATTGAATTGGTGATTACTGTTTAAAATTTTAAATTATTGTTTGAATGGTAAGTGACAAAAAGGTTGTAATTGTAAATGTTGAAAATTACTTAATTAAATCCGAAATACAGAGACAAAAAGCAGTCCAAATTCATTTCAATCATGGATTATAAAAAAAATTGTAATCTAATGAGTTTTTTTTTTTAAAAAAAAATTATACATCACCGACACAACTCCACTATAAAAGACAGGTTTAAAACACACTAACCACAAATGGTGGTGGTACAAATTCTCAATTGTTAAGTACCAATATATTCATAACCCAGTGACACCGATTCAATTGTGGAAAAATAAATTTAAAACACATTGCATATAGTAGTAGTGGTAAAAATCCCCAATTGTAAAAGCAGACTGATTAGATGAGAATGTATGGTTGGTCCTGTAAATTCCAAGTTGAGCTTGTTGCATTTAGTTAAAAGAAAAAATAAATTAAATTAAATTAAAAACAATCAAAGATCCAATATGCACCCAAAGAAAGCATCCATGAAGTTGATAGGCTGGGCAAAAGAGCAGTCCATGATATGGAGCTCTAGACGAAGATGGCAGCACTTGATTGTTTGTACATGACGTTCTGTTAATCCAACCAAAAATAGTGTGTGTATATATAGATAATAAAAAAAAACAAAAATAAATTGGATTGCACTTTGCATTTGAAAGTGAGAAGGAAAAATAAAAGTGCAGAAACAACAAACAAAGTTAAGAAATTAAATTCAAGATATGCGTCTCCTCCCTTTCTTTCTTCTCCGACTTCTTGTGAGTTATCTCTCTTGCTCTCTCTTTCAGAATTTATTCTCATAATAATTTTTAACAGTTGTAGGGTGTTTGCTGTAAGGCGCCTCAGTTTAGAAATATTTTGCGAAAACACCCTCGTTTTAAAATTCAATAATAAGCGGAGTTTCAGTGATGTTTAACAACAACACCCTTATAAAACTTGAATAGAATTTTCAAAATGTTCTGGGCCTTTGTGCAAAAATGTCATGAATGTTTGCAATTTTACACAAAAAAAAAAAACACCCTCATTTTAAATTTTAACAAAGATGGGTTTTTCTCATAAAAATTTCATTGATCAGAGGCATTTAATAGAAACATCCTTCTAAACTTTAATATTATTTTTTCAAATTTTCTGGGTTTCTATGAAAAATATATTATGATTTTTGTAGTGTTGGCACTTTCATTTCAAAATTTAATAAAAAATATAGATTTTGTGTAAAAGTTTCATATATTAGTAACATTTAACAGAACAACCATGTAAAATTTTAATATCATTTTTCAAATTTTCCGGTGTTTTTCTGTAAAAGCGACATGAACTTTTGCAATTTTACGGAAAAAAAACACCCATTTTAAATTTTAATGAGCTCCGAAGTTCCACCCAAATGTCGGTGACATTTAAAAAAAAAACCCAAAAAATGAATATTATTTTCAGATAACCACGAGATAATTTTAATATATTAGTAACATTTAACAGAACATCCATGTAAAATTTTAATATCATTTTTCAAATTTTCCGGTGTTTTCATGTAAAAGCGACATGAACTTTTGCAATTTTACTGAAAAAAAAACATCCATTTTAAATTTTAATGAGCTCCGAAGTTCCACCCAAATATCGGTGACATTTAAAAACCCAAAAAATGGATATTATTTTCAGACAACCACGAGATAATCTAGTGAAAATCATCATTGATGAATGATGAGTGAGTGGTCTAAGGTCAAATTTCTGTGCTGTAGTACAATACTGTGCAAATATAATATATTGATACTGTAGAAACATTGTATCATTATTATTCATCCAATGTTCACGAGGTCCCTTATGAAAGCAGTCACATTCTCCATCCCTCTAGGGTTGTAATACATGAGAATTTATCATTATGGGGTTATAGTCATCGAGATATCATCTTGGCCATGTGTAGCTGTCCCTAAAAACCCTGGCACCCTGCGTGTTAATCTGTCATACATGATAAATCTCTAAGAGATCATTAAGTCACTATAACTAATGCATCAACATACCTGTCAGTCACTTTAACATTCTTTTATGAAGTGACACCTGTCGCCTTAGTAAATATATATTATGTTCAAAACTAATCTAGTTTTTTTGCAAAATTAACGAACTAATTAATTTTAATGTTTCCTCGCGGACTCAAAACTAATAATCCTCTTCTTCTAATCGCCATTGTCATTGATGGAGGTTGGAGATCGACTGAATAGGCTCAAATATCTATTTGTTTTTGGACAATATATGATTTATTTTTATCATCGCAACATCTGGTGGTTGGCTATAAAACTTTTTTCACACTTAAACTAAAATTATCGTTACTTTTAAAATAAAATAGTAATAAGTGAGTTTTAAATCTTTCCAATAAAAAATATTTATATATTTTATGATACAAAAATACTATGTTTAAATTTTAATCACACATATTTATTTATTTATATATATATACATATTGACAAAGGTAACAAGCTCATGTTTGTATGCATTAATTAATGTCTCGAATATATGTCAAAGGACGCGCATGTGTGAGTTAATGTCTCAAACACTCCCTCATCAGCATAGGGGGTGAATTTTTCCAATGATATTCGAACTCTCATCACTCGGTAGGCCATAAAAAAAACTCATATTAGTACCTCTAATCACTTGATCTAGGTGGTTTTAATTTTCTATATTGATTGTTAACTTTTTTTCTGCAGGTACATTTTATATTTAAAATCATTTAAAAAGAAGACACTTAAATTATGGACACTTTTTTTTTGGGGTCAATAATTGAGGTGTCAAAAATGAGCAGCATATTATCCATAATTTTTTTTTTTTTAATTTTAAAATGCTATAGCTAGAATGAATGGGAGATAATCAGCAGGCAAAGTCTCATTATCATTATGAATTGTTAAAACCTTATAAAGGACAGAACATGTGGCCCCAAATTACAGCTATGGATCAAGCAATCTGGCTCACAAAAGCCATGCTCCTAATCTTTCTTTCAAAATGTCGGCAAAGTAACAGTCTACTTTAATCCAACCAGTTCAACAACACTCACTCAGATCAGATGTGTAAACTTGGGCTATTTGGTTAGGATTTCAGTTCGGCATTTTTGTTTAAAAACAAAAATTCAGTTTTTGTTTTCAGCTTTTGATTTTATTTTATTTTGGTTCCATTATTGATTAATTAATTTAAACATTCAGTTAACTGAAGAAATAGTTTTTTTTTAAAAAAACAAGAACTAAAGAAAAAGTTTCATAAACAAAACTATCATTACAAACAAGAAAAAACTCAAATCTCTAACAAATTATGCCTGCAAAGCATGAAGGGAATGTTTTTCAGTTTTTATCTCTCACTGTAAAACAGTCAATAAAATTCCACAATATATATATATATATACATTGGCAAATTCCACAAATATCTGAAAATGGATTTAATTATTCAATTTGGCTGGCAAAGCATAGTGCTCCTCATCAATGGCAATGCAGACAAACAAGAGTGGAAAAATGAGAACTTTTTTTTTTGCCTGGGAAGTAGTAAACTAGTAATCAATCTTGCCATAAAAGCAGACAAAGAAGGAGGCTCCATCTCCATAGTCCTGCACCTTGCACACCACTCCTAACTACTCCTCATTCCTCCCCCCCCCTCTCTCTCTCTCTCTCTCTCTCCACTGCTCCAACCTCCATAGATTCCACCATTAAACAACAGCCAAGCTCTCTCTCTCTCTTGCTGGCTCCAAGACACTCACACACGGCCAAAGCGCCACTTTGCGCCGGTTTTCCTGCCTTATATTTCCTTGTTGTCTCTTCTTTGTTTTACTTCCTAAAAAGCTCTTGGTTTTGAAGTTTCTCTTGGATTTCCCTGGTTTCTTCCTTTGTTTTAGTATTCCAATCTTGTAGTCATAGGAAAACTCTCGACTTTTAGATCTCTTGTCCCTTTTTTATGTTTCCCTGGATTTCCCTGATTAAAAATTCCATCTTGGATGTCCTTCTCTTTGTTTTTCTTCCTCAAATCTCTTGATTTTGAAGTCTTGTCTTAGATTTCCTTGGTTTCTTTCTTTGTTTTAGTTATTCTTCTTTGTGTTTCCCTCCTTAAAAATTCCATCTTGAACCTCAATCTCTGAAAAAGATCCCACCTTTGTCTTCATTCAGTGATGGCGATCAAAATCCTGGCGGCGTTGTGTTTGTTGTCCATGCTTCTCCTGCGTTGCAGCTCGGCGGAGGAGGAGGAGGCAGTGACTTGCTCCGGCATTGTGCCGATGAGGGGGCGGGCGGAGGTCATATCAATCACTGACTTTGGAGGTGTTGGCGATGGCCTGACTCTCAACACCGCTGCGTTCCAAGCAGCCATCTTTCGGATCAGCCATCTCCGGCGGCGCGGCGGCACTTTGTTGTATATCCCTGCTGGAGTTTGGCTCACCGGGAGCTTTGATCTCACTAGTCATATGACTCTCTATCTTGCCAAAGGGGCTGTCATCAAAGCCACACAGGTTGGTGAAATAATTAATTGCTTCTCATTCTCTTTTCTACCTACTCTTCATGCAAATATTATTCAATACTTTGATGAGAATTCTGAATTTTTATAATGCCAATGCTTGCTCATGGATCAAGGGAAAATAAGCTGCTTTTTATTTGGAATTATAACTGATCACCTTGGTTTCCTTATCTTCACTACCTACTCTTCATGCAAAAATTATTCAATAGTATGATGAGATCTGAAGTTTTATAATGGAAATGCATGTTCTTGGTTGGGATAAACATGGGAAAATACAAGTGAAGAAAGGAAATCAGAAGGAACTCACATTAGATTATGTTTTGATTATCATATTTGACGTAAAAAGGATGCTTTGCAGTTATATTATATATTTAGAGTTGCAGAATACAAGCATTCATCTTTTTACCTTGTTTTACTGAAACTTTCAGGATACGACCAAGTGGCCATTGATTGATCCCCTTCCATCTTATGGAAGAGGCCGGGAGTTACCAGGCCAACGATATAAGAGTTTCATTCATGGCAATGGACTTCATGATGTTATTATAACAGGTGTGTTTTCATGTAGTCTGCTATATTGTCAAGTTGTGAATATAATACAGCACCAAACTGGCATGCAGATATGGACATTTGATTTGTGCATTCCTAGAGGAAATGTGAAATGTTAAACTATATATCATTTTGATTCCTTTGCACATGGTGGGGTTGCATATTTTATTTCTATAGCTCTGGATATGTTATTCTGCTAAATCCTTACAATATCAAGCACATGGAATAGAATTCTTGTTCAATTATATTTTCATTAGCACAAAAGACTGAAATCAAGGTCTTCTCTTTCCTGTTAATTTGCATGTGGCATGTGCAACATCTTGTTCAAATTTCTTGGCCATATTGCAGCATGATTTATCACATAAAATATATCTAATTAAACTGCGTTGCATTACTTCTGGTCTTCCAAGGAAGCACAATCAACTGTCAGTCTTACCAAACATGATATCTGCTTGAATGAGGTTGTCTGTTTACCGAAGAAATTGCAATTGTTGATAGCTTAGGAGTAAGTTTCTTAGAATGAATCAATGAAATTGAAAGAATGCACTACCTTTTATTAAAAGCTGATCGGCTGTGTATTGGTGAATGATGTTTGGTGGTCTTTCATTCCTGCTGTCTGTGTTTTGCAGGAGAGAATGGTACCATTGATGGTCAAGGTGATGTTTGGTGGAATATGTGGAGGCAAAGAATACTTCCTTTCACAAGACCAAATCTTGTCGAGTTTATGCATTCTGGAAATATCTTAATTTCTAATACCATATTTCAGAATTCACCGTTTTGGAATATCCATCCCGTTTATTGCAGGTAAGTACACTGTGAATGCTTTCTTTGGTCCTTATTTTTGTAATAGATCAACCATGCAAAGCTATTGTCTTTTTATTACAGCAATGTGGTAGTAAGAAATGTTACTATATTGGCTCCATTTGATTCTCCAAACACTGATGGAGTCGACCCAGGTATTGTCTTCTTTTAGCAACCATCTGGTTCTCATATGGTATTTATAATCAGCTTGTTGTTTCAATTCTATGAACCAGATTCCAGCTTGAATGTTTGCATCGAGGATTGCTACATTTCAACTGGAGATGACTTGGTCGCGGTGAAGAGTGGGTGGGATGAGTATGGCATTGCTTATGGCCGTCCTAGCTCCGGCATTACCATCCGAAGGGTCACAGGATCTTCGCCTTTTGCTGGAATTGCCATCGGGAGTGAAACTTCAGGAGGAGTGGATAATGTCTTGGTGGAGAATGTAAATATCTACAACACGGGCATTGGCATCCACATAAAGACCAACATAGGCCGGGGAGGTTACATAAAGAACGTCTCTATATCGGATGTCTACCTGAACAAAGTTCGCAAGGGGCTGAGAATAGCAGGAGATGTGGGGGACCACCCTGACAGCAAGTTCAACCCGAATGCACTTCCGGTTGTGGACGGGTTGATAATCAAGAATGTTCGGGGTGAGAATGTTCTGCAGCCGGGATCAATACAAGGCATCAAGAACTCACCCTTCACAAGGATTTGTCTTTCAAATGTAAAGCTCTTCGGTGATTGGTCACAATCTTGGAAGTGCATGGATGTGAGCGGTGCTGCGCTCGAGGTTCAGCCAGCTCCTTGCCAGGAGCTGACTAGCACCTTTGATGTGAGCTTCTGTGCCAATGCTGTTTGAATGTTTGAAAATCTGCGTTGTTTTCTTTAATGATGCTTACCTTCGTCCTTGTGCAAAATGAATTGTTTGTACTAGAATTCAGAAATAAATTTTGTTAAGTAATTGAATGATGATTGCCCATAATACTTCACCAATAGTCATTGCATGAACAGTTTCCATCCTTGAAACGGTGATACCGGGCACCATCCCTGAGCAAGATTTCCCGGCCCCTTATTTTTGATATGAACTTTGCCATTGAATGACAGTCATTGCATACTCTTGTATTGGTTATCACTCTTATTGTGGTATCCCTCTCAGTATTGATAAGCCCGTAAGTGATTGCCAGTTTTTCAGTGTGACTCATCAGCAATTTCTCCTTCTCCGTTTCATTGACATTGTGAATTATGCAACTGATATCAGGTACATATCCTAAACTTTTCATCTCAGAAGCCAGTTGATACAACTCAAAGTATATCTCACCGATTTCAGGATGCAGTTTCCCGTCAACATGGAAAACATGTACATTTTGACCGATCTGTATCCAACTCCATCCAGCTCTACTCTTCACTCCTGCTGCATTCATTGCATCACTCATTATCTCGACATCCCTCCAACGATTCTCATATGCATATATACTCATCATCAGCAAATAATTGGCAGGATTATAAGGTTCTAATTTGAACAAATGCTTTGCTGCAATTTCAGCAATCTCCACATTTCTGTGATTTCTGCAACCTCCGAGAAGAGCACCCCACACACTAGCATCAGGTTCCAATGGCATATCTCGAATAAAATCCCACGCTTCATCTAGATAACCTCCTCGTGCTAGAAGATCAACCATACATGCATAATGCTCAACGGTTGGTATCACATTGTAAGTGTTTCTCATGTTGTCAAAATACTTCCATCCTTCACTGGTTAATCCGGAATGCCGGCAAGCTGAGAGCACAGCAGTAAAAGATATACCGTCTGGTTTCACTCCTGCTTCACACATTTCATCAAAGAGTGAAGTCGCTTCCTTCCATAGTCCATGTGCAGCAAAGCCCATGATCATTGCATTCCATGAGGCCAGAGTTTTGTTTGACATGCTCTCAAATACTCGTCGGGCAGCTGCTAAGCTTCCGGATTTACAGTACATATCAATAAGTCCTGTGGCAACAAATGTATCACAATCAATACCTTTGCTCAATGCAAAACAATGCAATTCTGCTCCCTTCTTCAGAAATGCCAAAGCAGCACAAGCTCGGAGGACAGAAGCTAGAGTTACTGAATTGGGTTCGATCCCGTCATTCTGCATCTCCTTGAAATAGTATAAAGAATCCTCATAATGTGCATTCTGACAACAACCGGAGATGATCGATGTCCATGAAACCACATTTGGCCTGATTCCTATTGCTTTCAGTTGATGAATTAACCGCGATGCTTGTTTGCTCATCCCTTTTATCGTGTACCCATCAATCAATCCATTCCACGTAGTTAAATCAGGCTGAACACCTTCCCTCTCCATCAGTTTCAACAGCTCCAAAGATTCATCAAGAAAACCACCATGGGCAAACCCGGAGATCAGTGAATTCCATGTGTAAACATTTCTATGCTTCATCAAGTGAAAGACTCTCCGAGCATCATCTAATCTGCAGCATTTCACATACATGTCTATCAGTGATGTGCCTACATACACATTTGATGCAAGCCCATGTCTCATCACATAGCCATGTATTTGCTTACCGACATCAAGCAATCCCGAATCGCTTACTGCTCGAAGAACACTCGAGATGGAGCTTGAATTTGGCTTTAGATCCATCGGCAGCATTCTTCGAAGAATGTTCATTGCTTCATTAGTGGAACCATGCAGTGAATGACCTGAGAGCAAGCAGTTCCAACTGACCAAATCTGGCTGCAAACCAGATGATATCATCTCATTAAAGAGCTCAAATGCATCGTCTAAGAAACCATTAAGAGCAAAACCAGAGATAATTGAATTCCATGACACAACATTCCTACTGTCCATGGATTGAAAAACTCTTCTTGCTAATTCAGCTGAAGCATTGTGAGAGTACATAGCAATCAGTACATTGCCTACTAGTAAAGCCGACGAATATCCTGATCGAATAGCATAACCGTGAAGTGCTTTCCCTTCTTTGAGTGTTTGGAGCCTCCCACAAACATGAAGAGCTTTAGCAATTGTGACTTCATCAGCTTTGATGCCTAAAGTTTGCATCTTTTGGAAATACTGCAAGGCATTCAACCACTCCCCATACTCTGCATTCAAGGTCACAACTTTATTCCAAAGAACACTACTTTTCATGGGTGTCTCCTCAAAGAACTCATTTGCAGACTCAATGCCAAAGAAATCAGCATGAAAATCCATAACCGCACACATGACATAGGGATCAGAATCAAAACCCAATTTGATAACAAATGTAAGCATTTGCAGACCGAATAACAGATCCTCTAGCTTTGAACTGATCTTTAGAGCAGTGATCAAGACTCTAGCAGTAAAAACCACTCCCATTCCATGCAATTCACCAAGAACTTCAAGCAACTTACTTGGATTATCTTCATTCCTGAACTTTTCAATCAAATCAGTCCAAGACAAAGCTTCATGCTGCAAACCAATCAAGAAAACCATGGCTGCAGACTGAAAATCCCCAAACTCTGAGTACAGTTGAAGCATCCTGTTCATCAGCAGCCAATCACACTGTGATGCTTCCACTGATTTCAAAATCCGGCAGTGGGCTTGTTTCAGTGATGCCAGAGATGTTAAGCTCATGAGTTCCTCATACATTGGAGATGAAGAGGATGGACAAGTGTAAGGCTGAGAGGTTAAAGTTTGGTTTTTGAAACCAGTATATTGGTTGATGGCATTGCTTCTTCTTCTTCTCTTTCTTGTTGCAGTGAAGTGATGATGTGGAGAAGCAGATTGGTTCAGTTGAGGTAAAGACATGGAAACCTCCATGAAAATCCAAGCTTGAAGGTCTAAGAGTGAAGCATGGAGTTCAATAATTCCATGTTTTGAAGCTTCATTTTGGTGCCCTGGTGTTCATGATATAATGTAGATAAGGTTGCTGTGGATCTGCTGTTTGCTCTCTAATATAATAGGAAACAGAAGAATATTAAAATGATTTATTAGTCCTCATAAATTTTCATGCTAATGGATTAATCCCTATGTTTCAGATTTTGCTAAAATTTCACACTAAACATTTTTTTCTACCGTATGATAATCTTAATTTAATTTAATTTAATTTAATTGTATTCTTTAATTTTAAAAAATATTTAATATATTTCATTATTATTTGATACAAAGAATGATATAAGTTATAAAAAACACTTTTAATTATACATTATCACACTTGTTAATAATAGTAGAACGGGCTACAATGTAAAAAATTAAGGTTTTTTATTTTAATTTTATGAATTTGAGGAATATCATAAAGCTGAAAAAATAAATCATGGATTTACTGTTATTTTATTCACATGTTAATTTCAATATAATATATTGTAGTTTAAAACAAATAAAAATAGATTTTTTTTTAATTTTATTTATTTATTTATTTTGTGGAGCATTTAGAGAATTTGAAAATCGTAGGGGCATATGTGAGAAAAAAAAGCATGCTTTCAATTGGACTTGTGATCTGAGAAGTGAGAAGCGAAGCTCGTCGGGGTTAACAGCAATGGCCGCCGCGAAAAGGCGAGATCGCCGGGCGTTGCCGGATTCCAGCGCCGGAGGCCGGCCAGGAAATCCGGCACGAACTCATCGAACCAGACCGATGACTTCTTCCATCTACCGATCGCCTTTCGTCTTCTTCTTCCCCTTCGCTCTCGTTTTTGTTCCTCTCGCCCTCTATTTCATTCTACGTAACCCTCGCAGTGTCTCTCCGATCCTCTCTGTCTACGAGAGAGGCCTCGTCAAGCCCAACGTTGCGTTCCATGAAATCCTTGCGGTGAGTCGTCGAATCCCTCCTCATTGCTTGCCTTTTCTCTCTGGATCTCAATTTCCCAATTTTCGTTTTTCAGGAGCACTCTAGGGTTTCTGAAAATCGGACGCGAAAACACTTTGAGAATCCAGTCCTGGCGTATGTTACTCCATGGTAATCACTTCCGTTGATTTATATATTTTGTTCATGAGATTATACATGAGTGTTCCTTCTCTGATACTTTGGAATGAAAATTGAGGAACTCGCGGGGCTATGAAATGGCGAAGCTTTTCTCTTCAAAACTAACGCATGTATCACCAGTTTGGTACGAGCTGAAAAGGTATAAATAAATAATTTGATGAAATGAATGTGCTAATTTGAATAATAAGTTTTCTACTTTTTCTCACAAGATGTGATCTTTGATCAGCAAAGGAAAGGATTTTGTTCTGGAAGGGCGCCACAATGCAGATGCTGGATGGATTTCGGATCTCCAAAAGAATGGGCATTCTTTGGTGTTGTTTCAATTTGGATTCCTTTCCTATATTCTATCTAGATTTTATAAGATATTAGAATGAATTTTCCTTGTTTATCAAGTTTGTGTTGATATTTGTGTGTGTGTGTGTGGCAGGTTTTGCCTAGGGTTGTGCTAGAAGCATTTCCTGCTGAGTTTATCACTAAGAAAAAGCAATGGCGAAAAGCAATTGACATTATAGTGAAAGAATGCGAGTATGACTTCTGTACATTTCCTTGTTCTTGTCAATCTTGCAACAATGCCTTAGGAGCCTCTTTTTTGTTTAAATATAACAAATACTCTTCAGTTAATAGGGAAATGGGTTATGATGGGATAGTGCTAGAGTCGTGGTCAAGATGGGCTGCTTACGGTGTGCTTCAAGATCCAGACATGCGCCTTATGGTAAATCTCAAACTTCTAGATGCATAGCTTATGTTGAATTATCTAAGATTGTAAGTTTTTGTTTACTGTCTTGTGCATATTGGAGTTCTGATACCATTGGCTGTTCTTGTGTTCATTTTCTTTACCATGTGTCTTTTACTTGACATGTTTTTAGCTCTTCTACATGTGAAAGGACTCTCACCGAGAATCATGAAATTCCACTTTAATCTTAGTTTTAGTTTCAAGGCCAAATTCTGT
Organism: Dioscorea cayenensis subsp. rotundata; assembly: GCF_009730915.1. Classification (NCBI taxonomy): domain Eukaryota; kingdom Viridiplantae; phylum Streptophyta; class Magnoliopsida; order Dioscoreales; family Dioscoreaceae; genus Dioscorea; species Dioscorea cayenensis. The sequence continues at coordinate 32,000,143 of NC_052490.1, read as the reverse complement.
ATTTATGGAATATAACAATTCAGATGTCTAAGAAACTGTTCTATTGAGTGACAGACAAAGTTGAGGCCTGAGTTTTATTATAAGCTGTCATAATAAAAATAAGACAGTGTTCTAATTTATCTTCATGTTAAAGTAGTTTGATGTTTAGAATTGTGTTGTTTGTTTTTTTTTAATATTATCAAAGACAAAATCTTTCTTCATTCAATGCTATCTGACAATCTCCGAGGCTTTCTTAAGAACTTTTTGAAGAAATGGGATATCTTACTCTCCATTAGTAAAATCTGATTGCTAGCAAATGCTGATCAGTGTTGTTTGAAGATTGTATAATTCAAATTTCAACAGTTTGGAAATACCAGTGAGGACTTCGACTTTCCACGAATGCTTTTTATACTTCCAGTGAATACAGTGATTATTGTTGTTAATATAGCAGCAATTGTATCCATGTGGAGTTGTGCTGGCTTATGTGACTTTTGATTTATAAATTGTGAATTCACTGGGCTTTGTATGTTATTTTTTGGTGTCTTTCAGGCGTTGAAGTTTATTAAGCATCTGGGAGAAGCATTGCATTCAGTGACATCAACAACAAATTCTAGCCATCATTTAGAGTTGATTTATGTCATTCCTGCTCCACGTTCCCAAAATCTTGGTGAATATGATTTTGGACCTCAGGATATTCAAGAACTAAAGAATGCAGTAGATGGTTTTTCAATTATGACTTACGACTTCTCAAGCCCTCAAAACCCTGGCCCGAATGCTCCTTTGAAATGGATTCAATCTTCTTTGCAACTCCTCCTCAATGATGCTAAAGATGGTCATATGATCTTCCTCGGCATCAATTTTTATGGAAATGATTACATATTGTCAGGAGGTATGCATTTTCTCTTATGAGTTATGATCAACTGCAGAAGATGCCTGAAAAAACATCAGACATCATGGTCCTGCTTTCAGCTATTGAGATATCTTTGATATGAAGTTTAGCAAGCAAGTCCCACCGTCTGTGTTTTTTTATTCCCCGTGGAACGTTCTAATTGTTTGTCACATAGACAACTTTGCTCCCAGACTTTCATGCTTAGCACTTTGCATGGGAATTATAATTCATACTTGACAAAAATTCCTTTTATGCCATGTATAGAATAACACTCTGCAAAATTAAGAAAAAACAAAGAGCATGTTGCTAACAGTTTGAATCTCATATGAAGGTTCAGGTGGCGGAGCAATCACTGGCCGGGATTACATCTTTCTGCTAGAGAAGCACAAGCCAAGTATAAAGTGGGAAGAGAAGAGTGAAGAGCACTACTTCATTTACACATCTAACAATCAAAAGCATGCTGTGTTCTATCCATCTTTGATGTCAATCTCTACAAGGCTTAATGAAGCTAAGAAATGGGGTGCTGCTCTTTCCATTTGGGAAATTGGTCAAGGTTTAGATTACTTTTTTGATCTTCTCTGAACCTTTATTCTTATTCATCATAGACAAAGGAAAATGTAACAACACATCCTGTTACTCATCATAGTTGCTGCTTGTGCTTTTTAACTTTTGTTCAATATGCTAGTATGTTAATCAAAGAGCGGGTGACTCTAACAAAGCGGGAAAGTCTTGGCTCTATTGCATGCAATTAGATGTGTCTCTATCTGTATTTTACATCAATAGTTATTTATTTATTTATTTATTTATTGACTTTAATTATGTTTAATAAAATTTCTTTATTTTATTTACTTAATTTATTTTTTTAGTTCTATATTTCGAATATATTCAATATAATATTTATTTTATATATTATCCAAAAATTATGATTATTTATTTATTTATTTATTTTTTTGAGAGTGTCAAAAACTCGAGGCGTGCAGTGCAGGCAACATCAAGATTTACACTATCACTTGGCAGATATGAAGATTGAGCTATAAATCCGCTTCTATATTCAGAATTATAGCATCACTATGTTGAGCACATTTTTAATCGGGGCATTAAGTTTTTCATAATGGAGTAATGCCAATGTACCAAAAACCCTGTGGTAGAATTATTTATCTATTTTAATGAATGACTAGCTTTACCATTATATAATATAGGTAGAATACATTATTTAGTCCTTTTAATATAGTCAGTCTGTCAATTTGGTCCTTCTAATATAATTTGTCCCTAAGAGGTCCTTGTATTATAATTTTTAAGAATTATAAGTCCTGATAGGGACTGTCTATGGACAAATTATATTAAAGAGAGAGATTTATATTTTTTAAAAATTAAGATATAGAGACTTACTAGAGACAAATCATATTAGAGGGACCAAAGGGGCACACTGACTATATTAGAGGGACTATTATACCTATAATATATATATATATATACACACATTATGAGAGCGGAAGAGGAGGGAAAGAGAGTGAATTGTGGATGCATGAGCGATTATGTTACATAGAACCAAAATAATTATCCCAAACATTAAGGACCAAATTAGCAAGCAACCCACTCGTTTACTTTCCTCCCAAAAATCCAATAAAGCACTATTGTCAAACATTATTAGTCAAAACGTTCTGCTGTCTGAGTGCCTCAGCAAAGGAAATCTAATCCATGCACAGGAACTGTTCGACAGAATGCCCCACAGAACGGTAGTCTCATGGAATGCCATGATCTCTGGTTGCTCAAAGTGTGGCAAAACTCAGGAAGCTCTCACCATGGCCAAGCACATGCACTCTTGCTACTTGACTCTCAATGAGACCACTTTCGTGTCGGTTCTCAGCGCTTGCTCCCGCATTGGCAACGAGGAGTTTGGCAAGCAGATACACTCGATTATCTTGAAATCAGGCTCTGAGGACTTTGAGCTGGTGGGCAGTGCTTTGCTTAATTTTTATACTTCATGCTTTTGTATTGATGATGCATGCCGCCTTTTCAACTTGTTGCATTGCCGTAATTCTTTGCTGTGGAGCTTGATGCTTGTTGGTTTTGTTAGGTGTAATATGATGACTGATGCTATGAACTTGTTTGAGAGAATGCCAATCCGTGATGTTGTTTCATGGACATCTTTGATGTCAGGGTATTCAAGGAGTGGTGAGGAGTGTGGCAAGGCTCTAGAATTGTTTCTTTGGATGAGAGCGAGAGGTGAGGCATTGGCAAATGAGTTCACTTATGATTGTATTCTTCGAGTTTGTGGCAAGTTGGGAGCTTTGGATTATGGGAAGTGTGTTCATGGATGCTTGATGAAATGTGGCTTTGAATTGGATCAATCTGTCTGTGGTGCACTCATTGAATTTTACTGCAATTGTGATGCTGTTGAAAATGCAATGCGAGTATCCAACCAATTGAATTCCCCGTGTTTGAGTGCTTCAAATACACTGATTGCAAGTCTTGTATCGGCTGGTAGGATTGAGAATGCAGAGCTGGTCTTTAATCAGATGATTGAGCGAAATTCAGTCACTTATAACTTGATGATCAAAGGTTATGCTCAGGAAGGCCGGATTGCCGATTCCAAAAATCTGTTTGCTGAAATGCCTTGCAAAAACATCGTATCACTGAACACCATGATATCAGTGTACCACCAAAATGGCGACCTTGATGAAGCTGTGAATATCTTCAACCATATTAAGCAGGAGAAGAACACGGTCACATGGAATTCGATGATTTCAGGCTACATTCAAGATGACCAAAACACAGAGGCTCTGAAGTTGTATGCAGCTATGCGTCGTTCATCAGTAGAATGCAGCAGATCAACATTCTCCGCATTGTTTCGTGCTTGTGCCAGTATAGGTACATTGCAACAAGGCAGAATGCTTCATGCTCACTTGAGCAAAACACCATTTGAATCAAACACATATGTTGGCACATCTCTAGTAGACATGTATGCCAAATGTGGAAGTATCACAGATGCCAGAACCTCATTCAACAACATTGATTCCCCTAACATTGCCTCATGGACTGCACTGATCAATGCACTGGCACATAGTGGTCATGCAACCGAGGCAATCCTCATGTTCGTCCAAATGATTAAAAAAGGCATCGATCCAAATGTAGTTACATTTGTAGGACTTATTTTAGCATGTGGTCATGCTGGTATGGTGAATGAAGGTATGAATTTTTTTAACTCGATGCAGAAGAACTATGGCTTGGTACCTACATTGGAACATTATGCATGTATGGTGGATCTTCTCGGGCGATCAGGATTGGTAAGAGAAGCAGAGAAGTTCATTACTGAAATGCCCGTTGAAGCAGATACTGCAATCTGGGGAGCTTTACTGAATGCATGCTGGTTTTGCATGGATTTAGAAGTTGGTGAAAATGTGGCTGAAAGAATGCTGAGTTTTGATTCAAAGAACATAACTGCATTTGTGGTTATGTCTAACATTTATGCTAAACTTGGGAAATGGCAGGAAGTAATGAAAGTGAGGAAAAGATTGAGGGAACTGAATGTAAAGAAAATTCCTGGATGTAGTTGGATTGAAGTGAAGGAGATTGTTCATGTGTTCTGTGTAGAGGATAGAAATCACCCTCAGAGAGATGAAATTTATGATGTTTTAGATGAGTTAATAGCTAATGACAGCTCTTTTATTGATTCTGATACTGGTTTTCATTGTTACAGAGAGGATCTTTAGCTAATCTATTGATATGTTTGTACTTATTAATATTGTTTTATACTTTATATTTTTGAATTTAAAAAATGGTGAATTTATTGGATTAAAGCTTAAGTTTTGGAATATCTAATTCATAAATTTTGTTTATTATAAAATCTGAAGTGAAGGTTTTCCGGCCCCATTGCAAAGCAAGTGTTCAAGTTGTGGATGCGGATTTAAAGCCTAATCTCCGCATTGGTTGAATAAAGACGTAGATTTGTATTATGTTGCATTTTGCGCATCCTTTTCGGCTATACATGCACTTGTAAATAAAAAAAAAATAATAAAGTTTACTCATCAATTTATTTATTTAGATTTTTTTTTTATTTTTAAATATTATTAATATCAATATAATTTTTTATTGATGGTTTATATTCTAAAAATATCAGAGCAGGGTTTTACTGAGAAAACCCCAACTTCTCATCATCATCCTGGACTTCACAAAGGTCTCACCTTTGGCTTTGGCCATCCCTAATCTTTAGCTTCTCACAACTCCAACCAGAATCCATGGATGCAAAGCTCCTCCTCTCCTCCAATGGTGCCACCGCTTTTCCCTTCTCCCTCTCCTTCCCATCCCCACACCTCAAACTCCCCATCTTCCCCGCAAGAGCGCATGCCTCTTTCTCACCCATTTCAACCCATAGAACGCCATTCTTGGGTGAAAACCTCGTCTTCTATGAGAGAAGGATGAAGCTTTTGGGAAGAAGGGCACCGATTGTGGCCGTCGTTAAGAGAAGGAAGGAGCTCCCATTCGATAATGTTATCCAGAGAGAGAAGAAGCTCAAGCTGGTGATGAAGATCCGGAGCATCCTTGTGAACCAGCCTGATCGGATAATGAACCTCCGAGACCTTGGCAGGTTCCGCAGAGACCTAGGGCTCACTCGCAAGCGCCGGTTCATCGCGCTCTTGAAGCGATTTCCGGCGGTTTTTGATATCGTGGAGGAGGGCGTCTACTCTTTGAAGTTCAGGCTCACGCCGGAAGCCGAGAGGCTGTATTTGGAGGAGATGAGGGTGCGGAACGAGATGGAGCAGTTGGTTGTGGTGAAGCTGAGGAAGCTCTTGATGATGTCGCTGGAAAAGCGCATTCTTTTGGAAAAGATTGCGCATTTGAAGACGGATTTGGGGCTCCCATCGGACTTCTGGACCACTATTTGCCATCGATATCCTCAGTACTTCAAAGTGGTGTCCACCGACCGGGGGCCAGCCCTGGAGCTGACGCATTGGGACCCTGAGCTCGCAGTTTCGGCCGCAGAGGTGGCAGAAGAGGAAAACAGGATCAGAGAGATGGAAGAGAGGGATTTGATCATTGATAGGCCTCTCAAATTCAAAAGAGTGAGGCTGCCGAAAGGTTTGAATCTCTCCAAGGGAGAGATGAGAAGGATTTCGCAGTTTAGGGACATTCCTTACATCTCTCCGTACTCTGATTTCTCTGAACTGAGGTCTGGGAGTGTTGAGAAGGAGAGGCATGCTTGCGCTGTTGTTCATGAGATACTCAGCCTTACCCTTGAGAAGAGGACATTGGTGGATCACCTCACACACTTTAGGGAGGAGTTTCGGTTCTCACAGCAACTGAGGGGGATGCTCATCAGACATCCAGATATTTTCTATGTGTCATTGAAAGGGGAAAGGGATTCAGTGTTTCTCCGTGAAGCTTATCGGGATTCTCAGTTGATTGAGAAGAATAAGCTGTTGATCCTTAAGGAGAAGCTCAGGTCACTTGTGGCGGTACCGAGGTTTCCAAGGAGAGGTGTGAAGAATGCTGTTACTGCCAGTGGAGATGAAGAGGCTTTGGAAGAAGGTAGTGGGGCAGAAGGTGATGAAGAATGGTCTGATGTTGATAATTTCAGGCCTAGTGGGATGGACAGTGAGTTTGATGATGAGGATGATGAGGATGATGAGGATGATGATTGGAGTGACGAAGAGGAGGACCTGCCGCCTGATTTCAGTGATGGTGAGGGAATTAGTTTTGAAGCAGGTAAATTACAGAACCAAAATGCCTCGACACCGAAGGAAGATAAGGTTCTTGTACCAGTGTTTCCTGACGGCAGACCAAGAGAACGATGGTAGAAGTAGCTGAGGTGTCCTTCATTTATTCAATGCTTCATGAGGATGACCATACTTAGTTCTTTACAAACTAGCTTGCAATTGTCATTGTGGATTTATAGCTGTGTTCATTTGCCATGAAATGGTATGTTATAACACGAGCAAAGATATTGATATCATCACCATCTTTTAAATTTCCTCTGTCACTATGTTCCATAGATAATTTTAGAATGTTGAAAAAAATGGGAAGATATCATGCCTTATGTTTCACAGCTTTTGAGGATGGATAATTGGTTTGTTTCTGTCGTAAGTTGCTGATTTATTATCTAGGATGCTTTTATTCATTTCAATTGTGGCACTGTTGATATATGACACTTATTCCATGATGTCCAATGTTGTGACTAGTTGGACCTTCTGAACTTTTTATTTTGCATTACCATTAGTTTCTAGACACGTGAAGGGAAATGCAGTGCCTATGTCTGAGATCGATAACTTAGCATGCATTGTGTAGTTCAATACTTGGAAGTGTTAGAAACCTCAAGTAGATTGCACTTCATGTGGATAGAACACCAATGAAATCTCACATATGATCCCTTTTCTAGAACTACTAGAAAGTGATTTAATTGTTTTTAAGTACTTGGATACATTTAAGTGTTTATATTGCTGCTTGTTAAAGTTTATGTACTAAAAATGAGTGTACAAGAGAGTTGATTTTTGTAAGAGAGAATCCTCAGGTTCTTTTGTTTGTTTTTTTGCTAAAACTATGGGTCTCGAGTAAGTATGGATTTCTTTTTGTGCTGTCAATATGGCCATGGCCTTTTGCTATTCATTAACATAGATCCAAGCAAGGTAGATCAAAGGCACTTGCCTTGACATATACAGCAGCCATAACCATTTTACCTTTAAATCATTTTTTTACTGGTTCTTGTGCTGCCTCATTAGCTAATGCTCTCATATATATATATAAAATCATAGATTGTCAATACTAGAATAGATCTTTCCACATGGACCAACACAAAAGAATTTTGCTTGAAAAGTAAATGCTGACTAAACATCATCTTAGCACACACTGAATCCACTTCACAAATTACTAATCACCTAAAACTGCATCAGACCCAAGTAAAGAAGCACTGGTTCTCCAGCCTTAGTTTCTCTGGTTTCTTCTCTCGGCAAAAGCCTGGTCGTGCCTCATTAACCAGAACCTCTCTATTTCCTCTGCTTTCCGTCCTGGTATACGCCCTGCTATCAAAACCCAACTGCAAAACACCAGACCACATATATGACTAATAGATAGCTATAACAGGGAGGGCATTCATTATCAGTAGCAAAAAACAGTCGTTTTAAATTTTCATGATTGGGTTGTTAGTTTAATAGACATCGATAAACTTATATGTTTTGATAAAGAGTGCTGATTCAAACTTAGCTATATTTGTATAACACTAGTAAAATCTGATTCAAAGGTTTCGTTTACTTCATTAAAAGCTTGTGTGACTTCAAAAAGTTAGGTTATGTGTTAAAACCGGAAATCATCTATGGTAAAGAGTCTTAGTAAGGTTCCATTTGTATTGTTAGGTCTAGTGTTAGAAAGTGATAAGCCCATGTTCCAAGTAGGTTGTGATGATTGAACAAATAATAAATCTCAGGGTGTGTGTTTTTGAAGTCAGTGTGGATCTGTTGTACCATTGTCAACCATCCAAGATTAATCATGCAAACTTGTATGATTCTCTTTTGTTTTGACAAGCCATGGGATCAAGATACCTGACTGGTTTCTATCGGTTCTTTTGGAGGCCTTGAGATGACAATCATAAGCACTAGTTAGTAGTTACAGGCCATAAAAAACAAAGAAAAATCCCCACTTGTTGTTATGCTTGTTGTTGCAAAGCAAATTTGTTATCAGCTGAACATGAGTTTCTGTCTATACATTGATAACACGGCTTACTAAACTACAAGGAAGGAAAGGTATGTATCACTCTGGAAATCAATCGAAATTTATTTCCTTGGTGAAATAATTTGTCAAGTTACTACCTATCACTCTAAGCTCAAATCTATCAATGTGGAAATAACATTATGCAATGAGTTGCAGGATCTTACTTGGCACCGACGAGCCGATACATACGATAGATGAGGTCCTCCTCCTGGTCTGTCATGTTGATGAACTCCCACTCAATACTACTGACCTCTGCCAATCAAGTTCCTACCAAATTAAAGACAAACATAAAGAAGAACAACAAAAACAGGTGAGCAAAGACCTCCAGTGTCCTGCTTCGCATTTGTAGACTTCTTCACCCGTTGACGCTTATCCATAGCTTCAACTTGATTTTTGAGTAGACACTTGAGTAAATTATTGATGCTGATCTCTCTGTGTGTGTGTGTGTGTGTGTGTGTGTGTGTTCAAAGAGGTTTAAAGAGGAAATGGATAAGAAACAGATGTGAGTGAGAATGGCTGGTGGGAAGGAACCAACAGAAAAAGAAGATGGTTGGTTTGAAGAGTAGTTGTCTGAGTTTTTGGGCAGTGCTGCCATTCTTCAACTCACAACCTATACTGTCATGGGCATCTCTTTTTGGCATTTGCAGACATTCTTGTCTGTTGGCATTATGTCTTGTCCTGTTTTAGCTGATTTAAGTTGTCACATGTTGAGAGAGTGAAAGTGAATAATTAACCACCTACCTTTGAGGGGTATCATTATTGAAACATTTGTTCTTTGATTGCCTTTGCATGCATAGTTTGAATTTTTTTTTTTTAGCCAGAATGGGTCTGTATATTTATATAGTTACATGCAGTTCTGATGTTCTAACCAATTATAGAAAGAAATATGCCAGAGTGGCAATGCACCGGATTAAGACTTATGGATAAAGTCAGTGTGGGACAAATGGTAGGAAGGATAGGTGTTGTGATGTATATCCTCAGAGAGTGAACCTTGTCTTATTATGATGGTGAAGTTACGTTTGTGATACATTTAAGAGATTTAAAAAAAAAAAATTAAAAAAAATTATATGGTTAATTAATGGAAGATGATGAAACGTTGTCAACTTTTTTATGGGGTTGGTTGATTTTAGATTTATTTATGTTTTTCAGAATATCTATTTTTTAAAGATGACTTTTTAGGGGAACTCTTCAATAATTACATGTATTTTTTTTTTTTTGGGTAATATCTAGACCAGATAAATATTAACAAAATCAAACATGGTGATGAGATGAGATTAGATTAGCTAAATAAAATAAACTATGATGACGTAAAAATTAACTGAATAAAATAATCACATGCTAATAGAGGGTAAAAAGAGAACAAGGTTGGAATGCAAGAGAAAATCCAACCAATTTAAAGTTTTAAACCAAACACAAATAAATAATTCTCTCTTCTACTTCCAAGCAAAAAGAACAAACAATTTTTACAGGGAGATTGAACTGCTTGACTGACTCTTTGATTTTGATAACTCTTTATGTATACAAGTAATTACAGAGACACAGCTTCAGCAAACTCACTCATTTGATATTGGATTGATATCTCAAGTGTATATAATAAATTGGTATCACTTCAAGCTATGATACAGAACTTCATGTTTGGATGAAATGTACTGAGCTAATAGTGTGCAATGCAGCAGTATGCTGTGTGTATATATAGATATATACAGGTTATACAATCTAAGGGAGAAGTCAGACGATGTATTGTCGGAGATAGTCAACACGAGCCGGGTGTTTAAGCTTCATCAATGCCTTCATTTCATGCTTTCTAACCATCTCCCTTGAGATGCTGAGGTTGCCAGCAATCTCTCCTAGAGTTCGATCCCCTTTTCCATCAAGGCCGAACCTCTGTCTGATCACCAGGCTTTCTTTCGGTCTCAGTGAGTCCAGCTAGAAAAAGAGGAAAATGTTTGAATCATCATTGAACTTGGAATTCAAAGTTACAATCAAACAGAAGAGTTCTAAGACTACTCAAACAATCGGCAAGGTGTTTCCTAAAGAAATAAAAATATTCATACTGTCAAATTCTTCTTGTTGAAGCACTTGGTATTGCAATTCAAAGTCACAGCCAATGGAAAAGTTCTAAGGCGATTCAAGTATTTGTGCGAGAATGATTGGTGGATTAAGTTCTGCTTGTTGTGGTGCTTGATCTTGAACTTGAAAGTTTGTCAAAAATGATTGTAATGTTAAGGAAGAGACTCACCACATCATCAAGAGCAAGGCGGAGGAGTGCAGGTTGTCTTCGGTCATCACCTCCCGCGCCATCAATGTCAGTAATCCCATTAATGAACTCTTCTTGTGTAGTAAGATGTTTCGCATTGAGTGAAAGAACTGGTTTGGAGGCCTTCATTACATCATGATACCTTTCAGGAGTGATTCCTGCTCTGGCAATGATCTCTTCATCTGTTGGTGATCTCTGGAGCTCTAATGTCAGCTCTAACTTGGCTTTCTGGATCTCTTGTCTGACCTGCACGTTCAGATAGTTACAAAATGTGCGAGAAATAACTTTCACTGGAGTTGTAAAGCATAAAATTTCACAAAGATCATTAATTTTAATATAACGGTATGGTATTAATTTCATAATTGTCTATGTAACTCTAATTCACAATTTTAGTTCTGCCAGTAGGTTGCTGATAATAGAGTCTTCTGTCAGAACACTCAAGAAGCAGCAATTAACAAGCATTGAGTAAGAAAATATCACGACATACCGATTCAATGCCAAAGGGAACACGAGTGAAGCTTGATTGTGTGAGCGACCGAAGTATAGAATGTCGGATCCAGAATAGACCATATGTAGATAAGCGAAAACCACGTTTTGGTTCAAAGCGGTCAATGGCTGTGACCAGACCCTTCACACCTGCTTGGCAAAGGTCCTGGAACTTTGTCCCAGTAGCAAGTTCTTGATAATGCTTGTTGATGACAAACAAAACTAGCCGTAGGTTGTGCTGTGTTAATTTAAACTCATTGTTAATTCTACACCATAAATTTTTAAAGAATGGAGATATAAATTCCTTTCAGAAAACAAGAATTATAAAGGAAACTACTAGTGCAGTAAACCTAGCAAATTAATAACAAATAAACTGAATCACTTGATAAGGGAAACCAATAGTTCCTCTTCACATATTTGAATTTAAAACAGCATGAGTCCAATATGTCATATGATACTTATTTACAAATAGCTATAGCATGCCTTTGGAAAGCTGTCTCTTTAACTAGGATATGAGAGAATACTTGCATCAAGATTGCCACAGGACTTATTCTCAACAACCACCAAAAAAATAAAGGAAAAAAAAGGAAGGTCCAAAGCAGTTCATAATTCACAATACCATAGACATAGGCTTTCTGTAAAGTTGTCCAACTTTAGACCAAAACATACTTTGAACAAAAGTAAGCTTAATAAACCCAAAATGCAAATCATGATGCGCACCTGGTGAAGCATTTTCAAGGCAAACTTTAGAGACAAATAAAAAAGAAGAAGAAGATGCTTGCACATTTATAAGTTATGGAAGTTTATCCATTGAAGTCATCTCAGTATCAGATATTGATCACTGATGCCATCAAACATGGTCACACATACAAAAATATATTCTTATAGATTAGCAGATCATAATATTATATATATATATATATATATAATCCTATGAACTCTGGATAGTGAATACCTTGATTAGCTTGTTTCTTGCTGCTTGGCCAACCTCTAAATGCCCCCTCATTTGTGTCACAGTCATATTCACTGCAGCAGCCAATGCAGCATCTGTGGGATATCTGTTTAGCTCCTTATGCAAAGCAGCCTTCACTTGATTGATTGCCTAAATTTAAGCCAAGCGAAGGTAAGAATAACCATCATTATACAACTAGAACATGACACATAGAACGAAGACAGAGACAAAATGAAATAGCTGGAATATAAGATGCGGAATGAACATATAAACCATTAAGAAAATGATGCAATGTAATTCATCCAGTGTAATTGACATTCAAAGAGCAGAGAATTTCCAATTTATAAGTAATAACTTGACTGAATAATCACTGAATCAGGAGAACATTAGAAGTGGATCTTTTTGTTATGTTGAACATCCTCAATGACTATGCAACTAGATTTTTCATCCTCAAACAAAGTTTTTATCAATCACCAAATAAAGGTAAAATTTTTAACGAAAAACTACATGATTCCTTTGAAATTGTGATAGAAAGTAACAAAGAAATCATCAAAACAAGTGAAGAAGAAGATGAAGAGCATGAAATTTCACCTTCATGGGCTGCATCAGCTTGAAAAGCTTGGATTGCTCTGCGGATTTGAGAACCGGAGGGATCTTCATCTTCTTCCAATCCAAGCTCACCAAATCCACAGAAACCGAGTACTCCCTGATTAGCTTCTTCACATCCTCCTCATCACGCTCCTTCCCCCTCTTTCTCATCTCCACCCGCTTCTCAAGGCTCAACCTCCTAACGCCCCTCTTCCTATTCCTGACCACAACCCTAGATTCTTTCCCCTTCGAAATGCGCCTTCTGGGGAACTCCCCATTGAAATCCTCCACATCGGAGACCTCCACTGGGCTAAGCTTGTAGATATTCTCAAGCGCGGCGGCGACCTCGTTGTAGTCCGGTTCCACGGCACAGGATCCCGACGAAGCGACCGCCTTCGGTCTAGGTCTCCGTTGCTTCTTAACTGTGATCTTGGGGTCTACGGCAGCATCGGATGGGACGACGATCTTCGTGCCGACGGCGCGCTGAGGCTTGACAACGGCCGAGCACCTGGTGCAGAGTGAGGAGGAGAAGGAGAACGGGAAGGGGCGGCGGATCGACGGCGATCGAGCGGCGGAGAGTCCGGCGAACGGTGTCTGAGAAGCCGAGCTATGGACAATGGCAACGTCCATGCCAAGAGAACGAATCTCAACGCAGATACGCACGAATCTCGATGCAGAATGGACGGACGAGAGTTCAAGATACGAAGACCCTCGTCAGTGAAGGAGCTGTTTCTATTGGCGGGGAAATGGTAGAGATTTTTATGAGTGATTGGGAGGACTAGTAGCCACAAGATAAGGCGTTGAGATTCGGGGAGATTGGACGGTGGAGATTGGGGGATGACGTGGAGGGAGTGTGGAGGAGAGAGATTGGTGGGTAAGATGGTGACACGTGTCTGGATGGTATTAGTTGGATGAAATGTGTGTATTGGTGGGGCCCTAAATAGTGTTTGGGTGTGTGACTCACCACGTAGATGATTATGTGACCAGATGTGCTTTTAGAGATGGTTACTCTTTTTAATTTTTATTTATTTATTTTTATTTTATTTTTTTGGTGGTGAGAGTTTTTTGGGTTGATGGGGGCTATTCCTGATCTCAAAATTATGAATTATATTTTAATGAATAAATATATTTCTTATTCTCTAAATAAAATGATGCCAAGGTTATAAATATACAGAATATGTAAATATAAAAATTCATATGTATAAAATAACTCATATGTATAATTTGAGTAATATAACATAAAAAAATAGTAATTTTAATAAGTATTTTTTTTTATGCATAAAATAAAAAATATATAAGTTAGAGGAGTTATTTTTACATCAACAATTGAATAGAGCCTCAATTTTTTACAATCCTTTCACTATTGTTTCTAGTGAGTCGGCTCTTATTACAACACCTAACATTCTCAATTTTAATGCATCTTAGTGATTCACTATCTGACAATCATTTCTTTGAAGTTACACCATGTCGTACTAGTGGATAGATTTACCTTACTACGTCCTATCTAGTATATCCAAACTATGTATTGCAGTTAATTTTTTTTAAAATTTATCTCGTATTTTGTAATTTTTTTCTAAAAATAATAGTTTATCTATTTTCATAAAAAAACAGAATAATATATAAAATTTTAAATATAAAGATTATAAGTATACAAATATATATACACACAAATAGCTTGTATACATAATTTGAGCAACATAACATAAAAAATATTAATTTAATGGGTCATTTATATATTTAAAAAATCTCAAACTTATCGTATAAAATGTAAAAGTTAAATTGAATTCATGAATAATAAGCAGCCAAGAAAACGTGATATGTTTTGCTTTCTTTTTATGAATATTTAGTCAGTCAATATTGTTTTAATCAATCACTAATTCATAAAACAACATGGATAGGTATAGGTTGTCTTTTCTCTTCAATTATATTAAAAAATAAATGTACCTAGATAAAAATAAATAAATAAATAAATAAGCTTTTATTTTATGGTTGAGTGACATCACTTAAACTGCATATCATGTTATTATTATAATTTATAATGTCTTGTTATTATTATAAATAATAATAAATGCTAATGTGAACCTGTAACATTCCTTGTTTTTTCTTTGACAAAAATAATTGAAAGCATATTTAAATATTTTTTAATATGTATAAATATATATCCCTTCTATTTATTAATTTAATTGCCCTTCCCAGAGCAGAGGACAGTTCGGCCTTTTTTTTTCTTTAAATAAAAAAATTTAAGTTCATTAAGTTAAAAAAGTATGCACAGATATAAAATTTATTCAAAAATATATATATATATATATATATATATTTGTTTTTATAAAATTAAATATATTTCGAGTTTGAATATTTGCATATGTAAAAACACCCGATAAAAAAGATCTACCATTATCCGATTGCAGGAAATAGGTGGGGTCAGAGATGGAAAAAATAAACTTAATAAAGCAAAAAAAACATGAATTTCTAAGAAATTAACCAAATGACTACCAAATCCCTGCAATGATACATGAGACCCTTAACTTTCATTAGTGGAATCAGTCAAAATAATAAAGGAATGGAAAGCCCTTGAAAAGGATTGCATCAAACTTGAAGGCTTCCATTGGATCCCACACTTGTCGTTGTTCCCTGATTAAAGAGCCATAATATATTTGAATTCAAACATGATGATTTCAAAGCCTTTGTTGAAAGATCAGTAACTGGCATGACATGTTCCACAAGACCAACAAATAAGTTTACTAATGTTAATCAACTTCCATAATCTCCTTATAATTTCTCCGAAATTAAAACTGAAACAAAACTCATTGCACACTCAGTGATATAATTTAAAAAATATATATATATAACCAAACAAATAAAACCATTGGTGTCCTTTAAAAAAAGGATCATTTTGGTCTCTTCTCAAGTAAATTTTTTTTGGACGAAAGCAACAAGAAATACATACATCAGGTGCTATAAATGGACTAAGAATTAATCGTCCAACCCGTTTAGTCTCGGCCGGGACTAAGCAGTTTTGGCTGTGAACCCGCTCCCACAACTAATGTCCCATTATTATTATTGCTTCCAACGAGTTTTAAAAGTAAAAATATATTTGATCTCTGAACTTAATAGGTTTGATGGAGAAATATCAAATATGTAAACATTATATGCAAAAGAAACAGAACAACATATATATGCAAGCATGGAAGCATGAAATGAGGTCACATACCTCAACGTCATCAATCACTAACTCAATTTCGTGTCAAGAGGGCCTGTGGATTTTTGGTCAGTTCCAAGCATCTTCTTCTTTGACCACCACCCTCCCTTCATACTTAACCTGAAAGGGACTTTGAGAAAAACCTTTGATTATAAACATATGAAGAAGAGCACAAAGAAATGGTCAGCATTTCCATTAAGACCATAAACCACCCAAGAAACAAAACAACACATCACATAGAACAGACTTCAAACTTCAAACAAGTAAAGCTAAGTGAGAAGGTGAAGATGGAGGGGGATAAGAGTGATCAAAAGATGTTACTTGATGAATTAAGCCGAGCTCGAGAACTAATGAGGCAACTCACAGTGCATCTTGAGCATCTTTCGACTAGTGAGTCATATGGAACATCGGCAAGAGAGCTAATGTGTTCGATAGAGAAAGCTTTCAGCTTGGCGAAATTGAGTTGTTTCAGTGATCAGGAGAAGCGGTCTACCAGTGGAAGTTTGCAAAGCGAAAACGAACAAGACCTGAGAGATATGTCAAGGAAGAGGTGCCGGAATTTGTGCTTGATGTTTTGATTGATTGGATGTTTATTCTTTGGTATGAAACTATATGTTGTGTGTGTGTGTTTGTTATGCAGGAAATCATTGCCTACGATGACACGACAAATACAATTGACTGCAGAGGGTGAGGTAAGCTCAATGGATGATGGCTATCACTGGCGGAAGTATGGACAGAAGGGAATTCTAGGGGCTAAACATCCAAGGTATATAGCATACATATTGTTTACCTTTTTCTTGTTTTCATTCTTTGCTCCTCTTGATAATAGTTGAGTGTTATTTCTATTGCAGAAGCTACTACCGATGTACTCATCGTAATACTTATGGATGTTCGGCCACAAAGCAAATGCAGAAGGCCGACACCAATCCAACGGTACTTAATATCACCTATTATGGACATCATACATGCCACCAGAAGATCCCCACACATGAGCAGCAACAGGACCGGTTTGATTCAGAGAATTCTCATGAACAACACCACCTCTTGAGCTTCCAAACTGAACTTAAAGCACAAGATCAAATGAGCTCGTCTTTCTCGTTCCTGTCAGCGCCTCTCAGCCAAGCACAGCCTGGAATTCATCTCTTCTCGGCTTCAACGATTGACACTCGTATAACAGAAAGCTCATCTCCTACATTTGTTTCTCAAACCTCTGAGTTAAAGAATTACCTTAACAAGGGGAAAAACCTACGAACATCAGAGACTGAGCTCACAGAGGTTATATCTACTGCAACTTCAACTACAAACCCCTTAACGGTTGATATGGACTTCTTGCTCGACCCCAATTTCTCATTTGATGATTCCAACTTCTTGTCATAAGGTACTGTGTTATTATCTTTATTCCAGGCTATTGTACCAGAGAGAATTACCTCTCCTTCTGACATGGTTAAGTGAATCTGTTCTCAGACTAATGTAGGTAGAAGCATAAGATTACTTCAGTGTGCAACTTCACATCATGTAACTGTAACTGTTATTAGAGTGTGAAATGATCAATAAAATCAAGGTCCATCAACAGTGTCCTTGTCTTTAGAACCACAAAAGAAATCAAGAAACATTGTGTTTTGCCAATTGTCAATCAAACCTCTAAAGCGTTATACTCCTTGCTCATCGCTTTATCACTATGAACATCATTTTGGTGGCTACCGTCATCAACTCTTAATATTTTAAACCATTTTGATAACGTCAAGATAGTAACTTGGGCACAATCTTGTTGGACTAATGACTAAAATTACTGGTATGTTGAATGACACTGATCCTGAGAGCTAAATTTTTATGTATATCATTCAAGAGAAGTACGTTTATAAATCCCAACCTCAATACATAAACCATTTCCTCAAAACTGCAATTCTGATTCACGTATCTTCACCGATGAACTTCTAAACCATACATCAAGAGAAAAGGCCAATAAATTATGAAAATTTTATTCAACATCAAGCCAATAAATTATGAAAATATTATTCAACATTATGTGCATTCATCTTGATGAATTCGAAGGTCTTTGTAATACAACCTCAGTACCATCAGCGAGGGATCAAATGCATGCATGTCTTTGGCCACAATTAATATTCAAATAAGACATACCCTACTAAGAATTAACTTAATCTCAATGGCCTTCAATTCAATAAGTGCTAGCATCTAAATCTAATATACCCATAAACAGTCATATTATGGATCTAGACACTAAAGTCCTTTTTGACTAGAAAGCATCTTAGAACTGCATCTGTCCATTGCTTCATGTGGGCTTCCCCATTACCAAAAGAAAGTTCATTAACTTTAATCCTTTTTTGACTGGGAAGAATCTTAATAGAGAATTTACTAATTAATGGTCAGCTAACTACCAACAGTGGTTATATATCACATGTATCCAGAGGGGACAACTTATATTCATACAGCCTTTGCCAAGAGACCAAGGAAGAGAAGGGAATTCTATTCTTTAAACTGTCTATCAGGATCAATAAACAAACATGAAAGAAACGAAATATAATTGTAATAGTAGAAGTCAAGTCAAATTTTATAGAAGTGAATAGGGAAAGCAGACCTAGTGAATCAAATAGATCATAAACTACCACTCTGTAAACAAAATAATTTTTACAGCAAGAACTAATTTTGAGGCACATTTTAGTTCGAAGTAAGGCATACGAAAAAAAAAAATAAAAGTAGACGTAATGGTGTTTTCCTTCATGCAGTTGACTTATTAAAACATAAGAAAAGAATACTACCAAAAATTCTTCTCAAAAGCTTTTCTTCGATTTCCCATTATAATGTTAGGTGGTGAAATCAGAGAAAGATGCAAAACGGAAATATCTGTGGGCATTAATACTAGAAGGAGAGCGTGTAGTGGGGGAGTCCAATATTGGAAACTTCATCCCAAGTTCTGTCTTTAATTTGCAAACCGGTCATAATATTAAAAGTTTTCATTTTGCACAAAAGGAATTGTGAAATCCATGATGCACATCTTAGAGAAAAGACAGAAGAAGATTAATACATAATCTTTGAACAACTATTGGACGATCATACAAAAATAATTCTAGAACTACATAAACATCATCAAAACCACTCTCAGTCTTGTCATAACAGAGCTTGACTAACAAAGCAGCAAACTCATGATGAATAGAGAATCCAACTGTTGTTTAACAAAAGATAATGAAGGTACCTAAACAGAAGTCTGCTGCTCTTGAACCTCTGAAACAACTTCAGATGCTATCTTCTTCTCATTCTTGATCTTCCTCAAAGCGTTCCTCAATCCCAGTACAATGAACAGGTTGGTAAGAGTCAACAAAGATTCAGCACCACCGTGCAACCAATCAACATTAGACAGGGATGTTCCATAATGCACTTTTGCTGCAATTACATATATTAACTTCATCAGTTCGAAACTTACATATCCAGTACTTATCGGACAAAAACAAAGTAATGTGAGATAGAAATTACCATAAATCCCGGCCGGTACTGTTTGAAGAACCAAAGCCATAGAACACAAGAAAAAAAAAAGGAAAAGAAGTTAATAACCCAAATCTTTAGAAATCTCGACCAATGAGAAACATACAATCACTTTAACTCATATCACTGATTTTAATCATATATGTTAAACATCTACATATCTATACTCAATTCAAGAAAACCCATGATTTTAATGAAGAGCGATAGAACACTAAAAAGAAGCATATCACAGAATAACCTACAAACAAGGAGACAAATCCTAATCCTCAAGAGCTCTGTCTTTGAATCAATAATTCCAATACCCATTTCCTAAATAATTGTTCATTAAATTACTCCAACTATACTTCAAATTCCACCAAAAAAAAATAATAATAATAATAATAATAGATATCAACCAAGGTCCCACAAGAACATCAACTCCAAGAACATTCCACTTGTTCAATTAATACTCTTTCACCCACTAACTCCCCACATCCAAAAGCAAAATAATCCACTATGACAAGCAAACAAACAAACAATGCACAAAATAGATTTTTTTTAAAAAAACAGGAAGAAGAAGGAAGAGATTGAATTACTTGTAGCACCAACAAAGGCGAGGAGGAAGTAGAATCCAAAGAGGGTTAGTCCAGGGGTTGTCTTGGACTTGGTGATGAAGTAGAGGAAGCCAAGGTATGGGAAGAGAGAGAAAGCAAAGAGCTGGGAGGCTATGCTCTGTGAATCAATGGATGGTGCCCATGGATCCACAGGCAAGAGCCCACACACAACTCCATGAGATCGAAGCCTTCTACTGCTGCTAGTCTGGGAGAAGCTGCTGCTGGTCCTAAGCCTTGTAGAGAATGGCGTGCATGCTAGGAAGCCATGGCCATTGCCATTGCCAATGGAAAAGATTAGGGTTTTGCATGGAGATTGCAAGAGGGATCCAGTGGAGATCATGTTGTGAGAAAATGGAGGCAATTTTCTTCTGGTTATTGTTGTGTGGTTGAAGACTGGGAACTGGGAGATAGGTAGATGGAGTCATCACAGCCATCAATTTATCCTTGAGATTGCCGCTTCAAAAATGGACGGCTCTGATCTTCTGTTTTCTTAATTCCTTTTTTTTAAGTCAGAAATCTTCTTCCTGTTTGCACATGTTTAACTTACTCAAACAAATTATTTCATATTTTAAAATGCATCCATAGTTAAGCAATTGGCAAAAATATAAGATACTGTAAACATGTAATACCCTGTGCCAAAAGGAAATGAATATTATTTGTAGAAAATAGCGACATATCTTGCGAGAGCGAGGTTAATAATTCGGAGAAGAAAATAAATATACACCGGGTGCATTTCGTCGACTTGTTGAATATATACCATGTGGCATATATTTTAATGATTTTTTAATAATGTCGCCGATCATCCGAAGAATAAAGGGCTCAGTAGATTTAAGGGAAAAATTCTAGTGTTGCACTGCATTGCATTCAAGAGCTGCTTGTTCATGCCATACACCATTTAGATTTGATTGCCATAGCCTCACCATTCCATCACCTCCAGTTGATGCTAATGTCATGCCACTCATGTCCCAATCCAATTGCCACACCTATTGAATACTACCAGTAAGGACATAGGGGCAAGATAGCAGATTATAGTAAATAAAGAGATTAAGTTTGGTAGCTAGAGTTTAAAATCTTAATTTCAGGCAAATCTCAGTATTAACATGTAGTTCATATTCATTAAAGGTTTGAAAGAAAATGTTTTTTGGTGATTTCAGGAAAAGGTTTTAGTATGCCATCTTGCTCACGTCATACTAACGAGGATAATTAAGCATGCCAAGAATAAAGGTTAAAATGGAAATATGG
The DNA here is from genome assembly GCF_009730915.1 of Dioscorea cayenensis subsp. rotundata. Classification (NCBI taxonomy): domain Eukaryota; kingdom Viridiplantae; phylum Streptophyta; class Magnoliopsida; order Dioscoreales; family Dioscoreaceae; genus Dioscorea; species Dioscorea cayenensis. The sequence goes on along the minus strand of NC_052490.1, from coordinate 31,978,759 downwards.
AAGTTTAAGTATGTCTTCATACCTCGCCGTCATGGCCTGCAAGTAGAGCAACTTTCTCTGCTGAAAGTCTTCCATCAGACTCAGGGTTTAGTCCCACATGCCATATTGCGATTCCTTTGCAGGTAGCAACAGCTACAACTTCGTAAGGCCTGGAAAAAATTTGATAGTTTCTCATATATAAAAAAGCATAGACGAAGGCATGAAGAATGCTAATGGTGGATTTAATACTGGATATTTTGCTTATGCCAAAAAAACACTATGCAGAGTAAGATTCAAAACAAGGAATGATGAATGGAATGCTTGAAATTTTAACATATATGATATGTGTATATATGTAATAAAATGTGAGAAAGGAAGAAGATAGTTCAAGTCCAATGCAATTACAAGTACACACAAGCCAAGTTGTCAAGGCGAAACCTAAGATACCATACCTGCCTATGTTTGGTGCCCAGGCTACTGCATGAACCCTATCACCCTTGTCTCCAGGTAAAGCCAGCTCAGCCACTGGAACCCACCGTTGATGGGCTTCCTCAAACTCCCAGACCTGATGCAATATCATCCAAGAAATAAAGCATTGTTTGCCTTTTGAATCACAAATACTTGCATAGATAACTGAGTACAATGATGATAGGGAAATATTTCATGATTTCAAGTTGATGTATATAAACATAGAAGTTTCGAAAGGCATAAATATGAAAAATGAAGTGCTTTAATACTTTCACGGCTTATTATTTGTCCTGGGGGAAAATAGGTTATATGATTAAGTAAAGACTACTTCAAGTTCAGATGCCAACAATGAAAAATGGATCCCATCACACTAGAGAGGAAAATCACTCAAATCAACTATAAGTTAGTTTCCGGGCCTTCTTGTTTTAGCATTATATTGGACTAGAATACTATTATTGGACCATACAAGAACAAAGTTGTGGAAAGACGAATGCATGGAATAACCCAACAAACCTTGGGAGAGTTAAACTGTGAAAGATCAGAGTTGTAACCTAGGACAAAACTCGACTGCTGGCTTTCACCTCTGCGTGGACTCCATGCAATGGAAGCAGACATACATGATGGCTTTCCAAATCTGGAGACTGAATCAATCACATTTTGGAACTCTGCCTGCAAAGAGTAATTTACCAAACTGTAATTATTATACATACGTATCAAAACTATATATTCGTAAATCCAAAGAATCTTCTCTCTCATCCTTTCTCTTTAGCACCAACAAAATCATTTTGATTCCATTTCACAAGTATCACTCAAGTCTGAGCAGGTCTTTCCTAGCTTGACTGAAAATATCTTTCATCAGAGCAATGAGTCATAAATGACCAATGTTCTAAGGGATATGAATGAAACCATTCTTTTTTTCTTCTCTAGAAAAGTTGGGCATAGCCAAGTTATTCTCAGGATATAAAATAACAAAGAAGAAGCTTTAAGAAAATGGAAATCATAGTTCATTGCTCTAAAGATTAAAGAAGGAACTCGATAGCTCTTCCATTGCACTGTTATTGAAGTTATGTAAATATTTCCATTAGAAAGCATATAAACAATTCAAGGCTCAAGATTAATGCTCTAAATACTTTTGAGTGGATATGCAGTTACACAAAATTTCCTCTAGAAAGTATATATAAAATTGAATGCTCAAGACCAAAAAGGAAAGATAAAGTTTCACTTCATAAGATTTACAACTGAGAAACCTGCAATTGCCACTTGTTCAATTCTAACGGGTCCAATGACTCATAGACCTTCACATAGCCATCTGAATATGCAGCAACCTACAAAAAAACTCATACATCAGAGGGATAAATGACAGTATGCCAAATTATGGTACTAGTTAACAGAACTTTTGAGAATGTCAAGAATATTTAAAATCAAACACAATTTATAGGAAACAAAGGCACAAGCCTATAGCCCAACACTAGGAAAAAAGAAGAAAAAAAAACCAAAATCAGAATAACTTTCATAAGTCAAAAGCTATGCAAGTGAGTTATCAGTTCCAACACATACAAAAAGTTCACATTTGTCATTCTTACCACAAAAAGACTTAAGTAGCACACTAAATTTAACCTCTCTGTTACAATTACTTATAACTCTTTGCAAGGTACATATGCATTATCCTGTACAATTTGAAACCAGAAAACACTTTTAGGGTTGCAATGGATCAATATCTCACCCGGGGCTCTTAAGAACATGAAAGTTGCTGCAAAATTAAAAGTCTGCCACAGTTGTCCAATCTTCACAAGACCAAGCTAATCTCGAACGTAAACTCATACTTAACAGGCATCCTAAACACAAATAGCAATAGAATATTGAACAATTCTAAGATTGAGAGAAACCCTATCAACAAAAATCAGCAACAAAGACTTAAGAACATAAAAAATGGCAGCAAAATTGCAAGTCTACGACAGTTTCCCAATTTCAGTAGACCAAGCTAATCTCAAACTTATCAGGCATCCTAAATGGAAACAAGAGTAGAATATCAAACAATTCATAGATTGAGAAAACCTATCTAGAAAAATCAAAAATAAAGATTTAAAAACACACCAATTTCAGGGTCGTCAAAGAAACCCCAAACTGAACATCAACCACTTGAGTGCCAGTGCCTTCAAAGAGCTTGCACAGCTTCCAACTAACAGCTTGCGCATCTGAATCAAACCAACAAAAAGAACAAACAGCATAAGCCCTAATCAACCACAAGTTTCAAAAATACCAAACAGAGAACCACGAAAACTGAGACCTTGCCCAATTTCTTCCCACAAAGACAATGTCCCATCGGCGCAAATGCAAGCAATGGCTTCACCGAACTCCGGAGGGACCCAAACAACATTAACAACGCCACATGAGTGTGCCTACAAAGGAAATCGAGCACGAATTAGACGTTTGCAGAGATGGATAGGCATTTGCGAAAGCACTGACCATCCATCTGGAGGAGTAGCGAGCGGAGGGGTCGGCGGAGTCGTGAACGGAGACAGCACCGTCAGCGTAGCCGGCGGCCAAGCGCCGGCCACCGTGGCTCCAGCCGCAGCACTGCGCGCCTTTCTCCAGCGTCGCCACCACCCGCTCCATGACCTCTCTTTTGGTGCGAAGAGAGAAGGTTCTTTTTGTATTTATTTTACTTTTTCCCCCCTTATAAATTAAAATTTTATTTATTAATTTTATTTAAAATTTTGTTTAATTACATTATATAAAAATGTAAATAATGATATTGAATATTAATGAAGTAGATAATTAAATTTGGGTCCAAATTTCAATCCTCTCTTATTTATTAATAGGAAAAAAAAGTGGAAATTTTGTTTCTTGGATTTCAAATTGTAGTGCATTAATAAATCATTTAAATTGCTTCTCTTTTTTTGTAGTTAATTATTTGTTTTAATAATTTAACCATCGTCACATAAAAATAAGGTAAATTTTTTAGTAGATTATTAAATTTTGGCTCATTCTTATTTTTATCATTAATATTCAATTTGTATTAATTTGGTCACTCAATTTTAATTTGATTTTACTTGATAACAAATCAAAAGATTTTGTCTCTCAAATGAATGATATGGTTCTTTTTCAATGATACGGACAACTCCAATAGACTTAATAATGTGTCATGGGGAGGATTGACTCTAATTTTTAGACGGCTATGTAATCAATTGGGGGGTTGAAATCTTTGAATTATTACCTAGTGAAATCAAATTAAAATTGAATGACCAAATTAATGTAAATTGAAGTTTGATGATCAAAATGAAAATGAGTCAAAATTTAATGAATTACTAAAAAATTTACCCAACAAAAATATTACAACAATGTTCCGTTCCATGAAAACTAGAATAAAGAGAAAATTCATTCCTCATAAAACACAATATTAATCATGCAAGAACATAATTTGACATTAAAGAGTGAAATAAAGTGAAAAATTACAAGTAAAACATTAAAAAAAAAAAAAATCTAGAACTAATCTAGTAATACATCATGAAAATTAAGTAGAGTTGGACTTGATTTGAGGTGCCTCCCAACATTCTCTATGTTACTGCAACTTTTGCCATTGAAGCAGTGGAAAAAGAGAGCAAGCCAAGATGAAGTGTTAGGGTTAATACTACCAGTGCTCCTCCATTCCTTAGTTTTGTGAGAATGTTTGCTGAATCTCTTGAGCCAGTTCTTCAGCACTAAGCTCACACTCAATTCCAATCTAACCATTAAACCAAAAAAATAACAATGAAACATTGTTACAGTATTAATTATTTAATTAGTACTTAACTAAATATGGTGCAAACACTGAAAGCAATAATTAATTAAAGAGTATACATGCATACCTTGATGGTGAAGGAGTTGAGCATGGTATGATCATCAATGGCACTGATGCTAACATGGAGGATTTCAAGTGCAAGGCCCTCAAGAGCAGTGATGATCTTCAAAGGTTGGCCGGGAATACGATGAGATACCGTCTTTAAAAGCACGTTGGGGCCGGAGAACTTCACCTCAACGTCGGCCACCGGGGACTTAGAATTAGCAGCAAGTTCCATGGATGGTTCTAATGAGGAAGATGAGTCAAGAGAAGGTAAGACAAGAGTGGGATTAAGGCATGAATACTGCATCCTTGGCTTGTATGGGCTGGTTGGTTGTGGTGTTCTTGGACTTATAGGCAAGCTCACTCTTGGACTCACTGGTGGTGGTGGTGGTGGTGGTCTAGGACTCAATTGTGATGGCCTTGGACTTGAAACTGGCCTAGGACTTAACACTTCATTGTATACCTTCCTTTGTTTCTTTGCCTCTAAACTCTGCAACACTTGCTGCAACTCCTTGATGTAATCCACAACTCCTCCAATTATTGATGCTTGATCTCCCTACAAATTAAACACATGCAACCAATAAATTAATAAACATACTCTCAATTAAACTACCATAAAATTATGTAATCAAATTAAACAAGCTGGCTAGTTGCAGAAATATATATGAATATGGATATATTTATATACTCTCTTGACATAGAAACACGGCATGAGAGATCGAAGAACCGAGAGATTATCGTTCATTTGTTTTCGTCGGTTTCGCTCAACCGTGATGTGTGACATCCTATTCATGCCATCAACTGTGACTGTGTTTGAGAACTTGAGCTTCTTTCGAGCAAGCGATGCTTCATCTTCATCGGTTTCAGGTACTTCAAGAGATCGAATATTGCCGGCTTTGTTGGAAACTTGAGAAGGTGGTTCATGATCAAGATCTGTAGTAGGACTGCTCAAGTCAGTGTCTTCAAATGGAGTGAAAGGAAGAAGAGTGGTGGAATCTTTAGTGGTAGCATAATAGTCATCAAGATTCTCAAGCAGTGTGAAGAGATTCTCTGGTGAGGCAGCGCCACTCAAGCCACCGGAACTGAAGTCTTGTGTGTCATTGAAGAGGTCTGATAAGCTTTCAGGCATGTTGACTAAATATTTTTTTTGTTTTAATTTCTTGAATGGAAAGGTGTGAATGATCAAATGATAGAAAAGACTAAGTTTTCAATTCATGCATGCATGCATGAATGAATGAATGAAAGTTTGATTGATTGGAAAGGAAGGGGAAAGGACCGTTGGGAAGGAAGCAAGTTGGAAGGAGAGGAGTAAATAAGGGAAGCAAATGGAGACAATGTTAGTTGAAGGAAAAACTAAGAGAGGAGTGTGATGATAGGAAGGAGAGGAGAAGAAAAAGTAGGAGTGAGTGCATGGGACTTAAATGAAGGGGTAGTACATGAAGGTGAGTGTGTGTGTGGATCAGAGCACAATTACCAAAGCACGTGTACTGGCTCCTCCTTTCACTTGTGTTTGTGTTTGGGTTTGGGTTTGTGTTGTTGATGTGGTCACCTTTTATGTTTGCTGAAGTGGATTTTTGTTTTATGTTTATTATTATTATTATTATTATTATTATTATTATTATTATTGTTGTTGTTGTTTTAGAGAATTATATGTGATTAAAAACATTGATATGATTAAATAAAATAAACTAAAAATATAATTTAAGTTTAAAAGAAGTAAAGTAGCAGAAATCATCATCGAATAGATTTCTATTTGTCTGACTCTAATTTTTTTAACTGTTTTGTTAGGAATATTAATTGTTGTTGGTGATCTATTCTAATTTTTTTATCATTGTGTTATTTTGTTATATTTTTATATTATTTTTATAAAATTTTTTAATTAATAAACTTGTGTTTTATCTATTTATATAAAAAATTTAAAAAAAAAGCTGCAAGAAAACAATTGAGAATATTGGTACTATTGTAAGTTGCTTTATGTTTTTTTTTCTGTTTATTTTTATTCAGTAAATATATTAATTTTTTTAAGAGATTTTGTACAAAATTGAATAGATCACCAAAATGTAATAAAAAAACAGATAAACAGAGTAATCAACAAATATTTTTCTTTACAAAAGTGGATAAGAACTAATCCATGATTCCATGGTTCAATATTATTTAATGGGAATTTTTTTAATTCATTAAACATAATAAAATAAATGGTTAATGAACAAAAAGTCCCTCTCAAATTTGGTTATCCATAAAAAATCCCCGTAATATTTGACAAAATGCCCCCAACCCTAAAAAAACGCATGAACGCGTTGTTAGAAGTACTTTGCCCACAAAATTTGACTTTGGCGCCACGTGAACTTTAGAGTTTAATGATTACTAATCCCGAGGAAGTGCATAGCAACATTTTTTGTGCTCATTTCTCATTCTCTTCACCACTTTACTTTCTTACAGAAACATTGAAGAAGTTTCCATTTATTAACATCCCAGTTTTCGTTTAAATGTGTTTGAAAATTGTGTAATATGTTGTTGCTCATGTTGTAGGTTATAAAAATATGGCAAACAACCTTGTCAACAAAAAGTGCTACTTGTACAAATTCCATTTATTGATATATCCTCCTGCTTATTAAGCTTTATTTATGTTTATTATCTCATGTTTTCACTTATTCAAGAGCATGCACTGCTAATCGTCTAAGAGTTGCATATAATGCAAAAGTTAACGAGATGGTAATAATTGTTATATATGACTTACATTTTCCTTTTTAAACAGAAACATAATATAATAAGCAAGAACAAGAAAATATAAGCAAGAAGATGTAAAGTTAAATGAAAACCCGATATATTAAGTGGAAATTAATTAGATTACGTGAAACCCCATATTTTTAAGTGGAAAGCTGATAGAGTAAGTGGATAAAATACAAAACTTTGCTAGTTTACAGAGATAGGTACTTGTCTTATTGAGTCCACATGTCTGTCTCAGGTAAATGGCAACACTCCTTGATTCAATCATTGAATATCTTTGCAACGTTGGAAAATATTTGGCCCCATATCCCCTTTGAATAAAATAGGTTAACCAGTGAAAGAAATCGGATTTATAAAGTAACCAACGATGTTCGTCTGTTGATGCGACTAGTGGGGGCATTCATTGCATCATCATATTCCTTGGCATAGTCATATTCAACTTAAACCTTTGTACACAAGACAGTGCAAGAAATATTAAAGTAGAACGTGTTATTTTAAATGAAAACGCCATAACTTAAATGGAAACTAATGATATTAAGCGAAACGAAAGATATTAAGCGAAAATATGTTAGAATAAACAATAACGGTCTATAATAAACATTATGTACATATAATAAATACCAAATAGATTAAGTGAGCGGAATCATGCATAGCTTATCGAGTCTACCTTGTTTGTTACGAGGAGATGCATGCCTTTTTTATCCAGCCATTAAACGGCTCCAGCACATTAGAGTACAGCTCTCCCCATCTCTCACCTTTGATCGATATACTCTCCAAAAATAAATAGTTGTTATTTGTAGTGTACACCATAAGTAAGATTAGAACAATAATTTATAACCAGAAAACTATAATGTTACACGGTAACTTCATAAACTAATCGAAAACTGGTAACATTAAGTGGAAACTGATAACTTTAAGCGGAAAGTGATAATGTTAAACAAAAACTAGTAATACTGAATGATAACGCCAGAAATTAAACGAAAAGCGCAAATGATAAATGATAACTCTATATCCTAAATGGGAAATATCAATTTAAAACGAGGACATATGTAGCGCAATGACCAGTTGGTTAATGCATTCAAGGGGAAGACAAAAATAAAATGACTGCACATTAAGCAAACAAATGATATATACGACAGGAGTGAAGAACACAAGCACGCATCCACTGTATTTGGATATGTATCAAGAATAAGGTCAATGGTAGCACTATTTAGCATATGATATATATATAGCACATATGCTGAAAGTCAATCTCAGAATCAATGGGACAAATTTTTCGGTGTGCATCGGGTGTGACAAACTTCACTTTGCACTGGAAACGTCAAGGCCCCATCTCTAACATATTTCTTCAAACATGGTCAATAATTGCATGACCATAAAACACTTTACCACAAGACAGGACAAAAACTCATATTGATTATCTCCCAAGCGAAGAAAAAGGTTACAACCAGCGTGCAAGAAAAACCAACTCTATCCTGCGTATATGGAGACCAAAAAACAACATAAGGGGTGGGTGATGGAAGAAGAAGAAAGCCAGTTTGGGTTAAAAATGCATAGAAATTACATAATTTAAGTTACAATATGGCTCAAAGTTGAAATCCATATTTTTCTCAAAAAGTAGGCATGGCATGACGCTACTTTCCCCCCCAAAAAGCAGGGTAGAGTTGGAATTTTGCATAAAATTAACTGACAAAGTTACAACCAGGGACCAAATCGTAAGTAAAATAAAAAATGAGGGATTGTCAGTCAAATTCAAATATCAGCGGAACTGTCCAAAATGTTTTGAAACTTTCAAGGACTAAAAAATATTTTTTCACAAAATAAATAGGACACAAAATAATGTGAGAAAGAGGATAGTACATAAAAATATGAATAATATTTCTTTGTGTTTACATTTTTTTTTTTATATCTTCTATGTTTTTATAATTTTTCTTTATGGATAAATTATTGATGTGCAATACTATGTTTTTTTTATTGCTTATTTTAAGACAAAAAAAACTATTTAATAGTTTTTTTTTCAACTTGAATCTTTAAAAGAAATGAATCTTGATTTGTGATTTATGTTGAAAAAATTAAATATGTCAATAAATATGTGATAACCATACGGATATATATATATATATATATATACTGGCTAGTTTACATTTTCTCAATAAAAGGTAATTAATTTTAAAACTATTCTAATCTAAAGATAATGTTTAATGTTTGAAAAAAAAAAAAATCTTTTTTTTTTTCTTATGAGAATGCAATGAGTTATGCACAAATGAGCATATAAAAATTTAACTGAGGAAATTAACTTAATGTGTTCAGTTCTCACCCATGCATGCTGAATACATAATTCTCAAAAATTCTACTGCAACTGCAAAAGTTGAACCATATAGATTAATTAATTTGAGCAAAACATTCTCATCCAAAGCATATCAATAGATTCGAATTCAATAGGCTTCATTAAATTTAATCTGCAAAAATAAATAAATAAATACATACATACATATATATATATATAAGCTTAATTGTAATTCATTCATGCATATGTGGCCCCATATTTAAACTATTCCTTTCGCATTTAATTAACAAAGAGCTCAAAACAGCCATGAATGATACTTAATTAAACACACACTATACACTGCTACACTGCGAGGTCAGAACGACAACTCATTCATGTAACTCATCTTCTTCTTTTGATACTCATTCAAACACTACTCACTGCTCTCTCTTTATATGTATCTCAGGCCTGCACATTGATTTGCCATTTCAACAAGTGCAGGGTACCCTTATGATCCATCTATGTCTTGTTTTATTTCAACTACTTGTGATAACTATATAATCACTGATGATTCCCATCCCATGCATGCATGTATATATATATAGACTTTAAGTTTTCCAGAGAGAAATAAATTGGTACAAGACATGGCAATGGCATCTGCATGTCTTGTTTAATTATATGCATGGCAAGTGGGAGAATTTAAATATTTAAATATTAATATAAGTGAAAAACTAAAAAAAAATAAAAAAGGGACAGAAAGATATGATGATATATGTTTGGGAAGAAGACTTGAGAGGAGTGTTCATTGCATGAATTAATTACTGTTGTTCATGATGATCACTCTATGAATTTTCTCATCTGATACATGAACTCATGAATAAATTGTAGAGTTTAATTTAACACTTATGTTATTAATGTTGAATGATAAATTAGTATATATTTTTATTACAGAAAATCTTCTCTGTTAAATATGTTAACAAGAATACATGAAATAATGAAAATAACCTCACTATTTAGATTTTATATATATAGTTAAATTTAAAATCATTTTTCATGTGAAGTTATTCAAAGCATCCGTGGTACTGTTACCTGAAGGCTGTGCACCAAAATTCAAAGCAAGTTCTGTAGATCATCATAAACCCTTGATTATTACTAAATGACAAAACAGTAATTCCCATTCTATTTTCTGTTCATTTATTTAATCCCTCTAATAATGAACAAGCACTATTATTAATTAGTGCTTGGATTTAAAAAAAGTATTTTAAATTTAAATTAATATTTATTAAATTATTTTTTTATCTTTAATAGAGTGAGTTTAAATTTGAGCTTGAGTCCAAAATTAATAATGAACTTGTTTGTTCTTGAATTTAATAAAATGATTTAAAAAAAGTATTTAAAATTTAAATTAATATTTATTAAATTATTTTTTTATCTTTAATAGAGTGAGTTTAAATTTGAGCTTGAGTCCAAAATTAATAATGAACTTGTTTGTTCTTGAATTTAATAAAAAAATATTTTTTTATTAAATGTAGCATGAAAAATAAAAATAAAAAAAAATCAATGTCATTTTCCGTATAAAAAATGGAGGCCACCAAAGTCAGCTTTATACAAAGAGAGCAATAAATAATGGTCAGGAAAAAAACACAAAAAAACTCAGAGAAATAAATAGCCAATCAATCAAAGCAGCCTTTATATATATATATATATATTGGTGTATATATTTCTCTCTCCGAGTTAACTCTCTTTCTGTGAGGCTTCATTAATGACTCATGTAACCTCAGAGCCAAAGGCTTAAATGGTGATTCAGAGGGGCATTAAATGGCACCACGAAAGAGGTATGAAATAGAAATAGTGGTGGTCACTGCACTGCTCCACAGACATGCATCTACATACAAACTCATTTCTCATTTTTGAATGTTTCATGAAAGACATCTCCCCCAATAATTATGGGCGAAATGTTTTTGTTTCATTATCCGTACCCACTACTGAGCTAGAATTTTTTTAATAAATAACAATAATAATAATAATAATAATAATAATTTTCTTAAAAAATTTGTAAATATTTTATATATATATATATATAATTTTATTATATGTGTGTATTAATTTGTACAAAGCCTCAGAGGGACAAAAGTATAATTTTTATAAATATTTTATAAATGTAATTTTGTTTTTATATTATAAGTATTAATTTATATTAAAAAAAAAAATCAAGAGATCATGCCTCTTTCACCTCCTTGGCTCCGTTTGAATTTTATTGGAGATTAAATTGGTTGATAAATTATCACTAATTTATAGAAGAATAGAACTCCTTGAATAGATCATGATGAAGGTTAGTAAGCTTGCTGGATTTTGGTTTTAATCAAAGCTATGTTAATTAATTGAATTTTACATCTGCGTAAGTTTTATTTAATCTAATAATAGTTACTATATAACTTCTTTAACCAAAAATAAAAAATAGTTTGATAATCTTAATCTATCTTTGCATTGCATACATGCAATGTTTAATGATCATCATGAGAATTTTAATCTTTATAATGGTGAATTACATGTTAATTATTCCCTTAGTTTAGAATTTCGTGAGAGTTTATTCCTTCTGTCTCAGTATAATGTCTCCTTCAAGCATTCCTTTTATTACATAAAAAAAAAAAAAATCATATATATATCAAATTTACTATTCGTTTTACTTTCAACTCTTTTGAGTTGGGGAAAGAGTTTAAGAGTAATTTTAAAAAGTAAAATTAAATTCTTATTAAAATTTAAAATTAAACTGATGTTTTAATATAAGAGATTGAGTTTATGTATATAAGGTACATAGGGAGAGTATCTACTATTTTTGCATGCATGCATCTCTTTGTTGTGAGAAATATATTATCTTTATAAGGTTGAATTAAATGTTTGATTAATGTCTTAGATTATTAGCAAGATCTTTGTGGGACAGGGACCTTGGTAGGACTCTAAGCATTGTGTCTTTGGTCCCCCCACTCATGAAGTGGTGACATTCTTGTTCTATATGGCTAGCTCTATCTTATTTTACTACTCTTTAAATAATTGCATATCATGCATGCCGACAAAAAATTTAAGAGTTACTCCCTCCGTTTCTGTACAAATGTCTCAAATCACATTATCTCTTTGATTAAAAAACTTAATTGATTTCCAAAATTTAATAAAATTTTATTTCACTTTTCAAATTTATCAATATTTTATAATGTGGACCGACCACAATAAATACATTTTATTTACATTTTAACTCAGAATCAAAATCTTGATCATTCAGCTATTATGAAGTTGGCGACGTACCTTCAATCTCTCTATTTTTATTTTTTAACATATTTAATGCCTATTTTATTTAAAAAATAATTTTAAAAAGATATAATAAATATTTTTTTATATAATAAAAAGATAAAAGGGTAAATAAAAAGTAACATTGGAATGGGACATTTATATGGAAAGGGAGGGAGTATTATTTATAAAATTTATAAATAAACTAAAATGTTTAGAAGGATGATCTTTGATTTTTAATAAGTTAACCTTTTTTTTAATTCATTAATTTAAATATTTGCATGAACTTTATCATGCATACATCAATGCACCTAATTAGATTAGATATTTATAAGAATTAAGTGAATTTTCATTAAAGTGCCCATTAATGGAGAAATAAATATGTTGTGCATTTAAGAACATTTGGGCATTGATGAGGATTTAGATCTTGAATAAGAGGTTGGTGGGGGGCTTGTCTCATTTATAGCATGATTCTTGAATTACCTATTTATTCCAATTTATACTATTTTTAAGATGATTCTACAAAGTTTCATCATTTATTTTTTTTAATAGAGGGCGTGAATGAATGCTCATTTATTAACAATTGTCCTCGAGATAGAATAAGAGAGAAATAAGATTTTTTTTCCTTTTTGGAATAATATTTAAATTCTTTTAATTAGTTTAATCTTTTTTTTTTAATTTGGATAAATATAATTTCATATTAATTTGAAAGAAATCAGTGATTTGGATCAAATTATTGATTCAATGGTAATTTAAAAAAAATTATTAAACAACATGGCAGTTCTAAATTATTTAGCAAAATTTTTTTACTCAATAATTAAAGAAAAAATTAAAAAAATAAATAAAAAGTACTCCCTTTGTTTCATACTAAGTGTTAAATTTGTGTTTTGCATAATTATTAAGATTTTTATTTTAAAATCTAAAAAAATTATAATAAGATATTTTATTTTCATTAGAGCTATTTACTTGAACACACCTATCTCTGAATGAAAACAAAAGTAAATTTAGAAAAAAAAGATAATTAAGATTTACAGAACTCTCAAAAGTACTGACAAATAATTTGAAAAAAAAAAAAAAAATCAATATGAGAGTTACTATGAGATGGAGGAGGGAGTATTTGCAAATGGGATAAAGACATATCTTCCATTTTTTTCTCCTTTCTATCATTTTCCCTTTGATTCAATTTTCTTATTTTTTAAAATTTTTTGGATATTGAATTATTTTATTTTGTTTCTTACCATTAGAGGGTAGTGCTACGCCAGATGAGTGTTGGGCTTGTATTATAATTTCCACACCAACCAAATTAATTTTGAAGTACTATAGAACCCCAGTTAACTGCATCATGTTTACTCCAAATTTTTTTCACATCTTTTTGGATGGGATTAAGGTTATTCTGAAGAAAAATTTAATTTAATTTTAAATTTAATTAATGTGTTCTATAAATATAAATGAACATAATTATGTCATCTTCAATAATAAAACACAATATAAATTAATAAACTCTTTTTTTTGTTTCTTTTTTTTTATTAATATGGAGTCACAAGTCACTCATTTGGGAGCGAAGGGCCTTTTTTTTGGGATCAAACGTAGATGAATATTGAATATTTTTGAAATAATCTTCTATCAAAGCTATATTAGAAAATAAAAAAAAAAAAACAATGTATTCTAATAATTAAACCAAAATATATTATGATAGATACTCACACTTTTATATATATTAGATATTTTTTAAATAACAAGAATAATTTATTATCAAACATAAGTTTTTATCCCCAACTAATATCAAGATCGATTAACACACAATAATAAGCCATTTGAGTCAAGAGAGTGACTTACGTTGCATGCATGCATGCATGCAGAGAAGGAACGAGGAAGGGGGTTTGTTTTGGTGATTGATTGAGAAGTGAAATAGAGATTAATAGATTGGTTGTAAAGCTGATAACTAGACTATTTGATAGTTTAAAAGATTACAAAAACTAAAGCGTTCATAAAGCCAAAAATTTTAAAATGAAATAGAACAAAAAGGTATAGATTAAAATCTTGAAACATTTGGCGCCGTACAAATTAATGAAACAGAAGAAAAACAAAAAGGATGTAATTTTACACTGGAGTGTATGTTCTACATCCCACAACATACATATAATTGAACAATTAATTAATAACATTATAACTAAAGATCAGTTTGAACTCATTAGCATCAAGAACAAGCTTCAAATATTTGGTATATATATAAATGAAACAGAAAAAAAGGATCAAATTTTAAACTGGAGTGTTTGTTCAACATCTCATAACATATATATATATATATACACATATCTCATTGGTCAATTAATAACATTATCACTTAAGAGTCTGAACTCATTAGCATCAAGAACATGCAAGCTTCAAACAGTTGGCATAAAAGCGAAAAAAAAAAGCATGAAATTTTACATTGGAGTGTATGTTCTACATCTCATAAAATACATATCTCAATGATCAAATAATTAGCATCAAGAACAAGCTTAAAACAGTTGGCATAAAAAAGAATCAGAAGAAAGGAAAAAGGCATGAAATTTTACACTGGAGTACTGTATGTTCTGCATCTCATAACATACATATCTCAATGATCAATTAACAACATTATCACTGAAGAGACTGAACTCATTAGCATCAAGGACAAGCTTCCTAATAGAGGAGAAAGCACCCATGATCCCTACACCAGTGAAGACCACCATGATGAACATGTTAAGCATGAACATAACTGATCTTGTTGGAGGTTTGATAGCCATGTTGTACAAGAGCATGGGGAGAATGAAATCCAGTGGAATGAAACCAATGGCTCCAACAACACCAATTACATCACCGAAGAATGGTAACATTGCAGCCACAAAACCGCAAAATATCATATAAAGAGTCCTTAGAATTATTCTTGGAATAAGATTTCTTTTTGAAAAAGTTCCTTGATTCACATCGGCGGAGTTCTTCTCCATTATTTCATAGGCGACTTGCGAGTAAACCTGTGTAGTTTTTGCATTTTGGTGTTGGTTTGATGTAATCATCAGTAGGAGATTCACTGAATTATGCTAATTACTTACCAAGCCAATTGCAACCAATTGGAGGAGTATGAAGACTACTGCAAGACCTAGTAGCCATGTTGGAGCTAAAGAAGGACCGGAATCCGGCATTAAACTCTGGAGAACATTTGAGTTCACTTCATTACCAAATACCCAATACCCGGAGATTGCAACCGGGTAGAAGGTGACAAAGATGACTGAGTAGCAGAGCAAGAGCGCCTTCAGCATCTTGCCAGCAACTGGAGGAGCCACAGTTGCCTGATTAATGAATCATGAAATTAACTAAATGATCATGGATGTGTATCAGAACAATTAATATGCAGTATGTGGAATGCTTAATTATACTTGAATTTCCGGTAATATTCCATTGCCAAAAATTGAAGCTAATATGGAGATGGAAGTGAATGCGTTGAAAGATCGATTGGACTTGGAAGAATCCAGTGAGTATTTCCTTGGAGGAGGGTTTTTTGAAAAACCTGTAAACATTGAAAGACAGATTAATTGTTAGTTTCTCTTCAATTACTTCCTCCAAATGTAAACTCTTCTAATATATAGTAGCTATTAAATGGAAGTTTGGTAAGACCTATCTTTTCTTTTTCTCTTTTTGATTTGAAAAGACAAAATTGTGCATAAATCTAATAAATTACAAGAGAAATTCTAGTTTGGACCGGCCTGCACAACTTGTTTCCAAATGGTGAATATATCAAGGATTAGGCGGACAGGACATGAAACAAAAGACAGATACTAAAATAGAGAAAACAAGCGCAAAACCTTCTTATTAAACAGTTATTATAATCTTCGAAAAAATTTAGGAAATTAATGAAGTGAAAGCAATACTAAGACCTGCATTAAGGCATCCAGCAACCACAACGACAGCGTAACCAATTATCATAAGCAGCGAGGCAAGGTTGATATGGCGAAGTGAATGGAAAGAAGGAAGCTGAGAGAAGATTATTAGCACCACCGTCACAATAATAATGAAATGGTATAGCTTCAGAGGACCATTGGGACTGGCAGCCGAGTACATAATCTTCTCAAATCCAAGCAAGTAGCAAACACGAAAAGAACAAATTAAAAAGAAAAATTCACAGTGT
Organism: Dioscorea cayenensis subsp. rotundata; assembly: GCF_009730915.1. Classification (NCBI taxonomy): domain Eukaryota; kingdom Viridiplantae; phylum Streptophyta; class Magnoliopsida; order Dioscoreales; family Dioscoreaceae; genus Dioscorea; species Dioscorea cayenensis. Next base: position 31,962,067 of record NC_052490.1, on the reverse strand, counting down.
CAATTACAGAAATGCAATCATTAGTAAGATATCGATTAGATACTTCTACAATTTACTTAAACAAGTGAATAATTAATCAAATGAGTCTCTAAATCCATTCTCTTCTCATCTCATTTGGCATTTTGATTCGTATACATTTCCTAATCCTCCTATATTAATTGGGTTTTGAAAGGAAAGCATTAATTCATTCATACCTTCCTATATTTGGGTTTTGAAAGGAAAGCATTCACTCATACATCAATAACATTTATGATAGAAATTAATCAAGGATGGAATGTTAGGCAAAAGGAATAAATAGCATTGATGATCAATGAACAAACCAACCTGAAGACAGTCAGCTGCAAGCAGAATGGTACCAATCCCAATTCCCGTATTGATTGCTCCCTGTATGCAAACCACAAAGTAGAGCATCCATCCAGACCCTACACACCAAATCCCCAGCAAAATTCATCAAAAATCACTTTCAATTGAAATTTAAAACCATTAATCTAATCAAAGGATTCATCAATCAAAACAATAATACCCAAAACATCAGCGGCGAGCTCCCGGAACCTAATATGCCGACGTCCTCCCCTCTCACAATGCTCAAGAACCCTAGACATGAGAAGATAAGCATAGAAAGTGACAGACGCCATCACAGAGAGCAAAACCAGCCCCAAACCCCAGCCAAGGCCACGCAGAGCATAAGGCAGCGTGAGGATTGTTGGGCCAACAATGGCGGTGGTGAGGTGACACCCAGCATGCCACCAAGTCCCTGATCATCACGTCCATCATCATGATCCATCAAACAAAGAAACAGGATGAAATATAGCAAAAAGAAAAAGAAGGTGAAAAAAAGGTGGGACCTTTGGATTTGAGAACCAAGGCGGCGCCGGCGTCGAGGGTGGGGAGGGGTTTGGAAGGGGAAGAGGAGGAGGAGGAGGGGTGGTGGTGGAGGTCCATGGAGAGGAAGGGGATGATGGCATGGAGATGGGAGAGAGAAGTAGATGAATGGGAAAAGGATAAAAAGGTTAGGGTTGAAGAGGGACGGCGATGTTTATGGAGGTGGTGATGCTGGCCAACAGACTCAGTACCAGTGCAGTTATTCTTCCCCGCCGTCTGGATGGGATCTTTTTTTAAATTAATATTTTTTCAAATATTTACTATATTTCAACAAATAAATAAATGAATAAATAAATAAGAAATCTTGGGCTAGCCCAATGGTAACTACCCATAGTTGTAAGTGAGAGATTTACAATTCATATTTAAGGTCCCATGTGGGAGTTCTGTGTGAGGATTATCTCTCGTTCTCCCATCCAGGATTGCATGGCATGGAGATTATTCTCAGGAGGTCATTCAAGCCACCGTAACTGGTGCACCTCCGTACCCACTTGTCCTTTGCTTTGTCGCTTGTCGAGTTTGTCAAAAAAATAAATAAATAAATATTTTGGGGTTTTATTTAAAAATTTGGTTTATTTGTATAATAATAATAATAATAATTAGTATTAGTATTATTGTTAGGGAGAAATTTGTATGCAGGCGGTTCGGTTTGGGTTATTTTTTCTTAAAAAATAAGATTAAAAATATGTTTATGTGTATTATTTATTTTATTTTAATGCAGACAATTACTTGATCGATTGATATTGGGTAGCTGGTATGATATTGATGTGGTTTGTTTATATTTTTGTAAAAAATAAATTATTTTAATAATTTAATAATGGTTAAATGTTAGTAAAAAGGAAATTATTACTCAAACTTTGTTTTTTCATTATTTGGAGATTTTGTATGAATATATATAAAGGGTAATTTAGGTATTTTACCAATGAAGTTAAATCTTTGGTATACCTGAGACTGAGAGTAAGAGAACAACTATAAATAGATGACCCTTACACATTATTATCTTTTAGAAGCACTACACATCACCTTTTATATATTGATGTGGTTTGTTTATATTTTTGTAAAAAATAAATTATTTTAATAATTTAATAATGGTTAAATATTAGTAAAAAGGAAATTATTACTCAAACTTTGTTTTTTCATTATTTGGAGATTTTGTATGAATATATATATAAAGGGTAATTTAGGCATTTTACCAATGAAGTTAAATCTTTGGTATACTTGAGACTGAGTAAGAGAACAACTAGAAATAGATGACCCTTACACATTATTATTTTTTAGAAGCACTACACATCACCCTTACGGGCCTCTTGTATATATATTTTTTACCTCTTTACCATGCTCTTTGTAGGGTTGTCTAATCTTTAATTATGTGATTGAATGCGCATTTAATATCTCATCAAGTTTCATTGTGTTCTGATCAAGATGCATATGTTTTTTTTTTTTTAATAAATTATGATGGTTTATCCTTTTAAAACAAATCTTTGCCATACAAATCCTTAGAATTTATGGGGTTTTCATGATCTAAATTATAATAATTTAAGCTTTGATTTTGATTTGGGAAAAGTCAAATAAACTCCCTTCAACTGTAATTTTCTCAACCACACTATACTCCATTTTATTTCTACTAAAATGAAAAATGACGTGTATATATCATATCAAGTGTTTTTTTCATCTCAATGTCCACATCAATTAGTTTATATATATATATATATATATATAATATTTTCTTCATTAGACATTGAATTTGTATTTTAAAAAATATGGATAAAAAGAAAAGATTTTGTGTTCACTGTCTCTTTTTATTCAATAAAACTGTGATTTATCCACATTTATTTTAAAAAAAAAAAAAGGTTTTTTTGCCAACATTAGTTTTAGCATGTGTATATAAAAAAAAAAATTTGCTAATCTTTGATAACTCTTGTAAACAAATTCAACTTTACATTGTAGTTTTATTTTAAAAATTAATTGTTGGAGTGGAAAATAAGTATATAAATCATATTTATGCATAAAATGCGAAAAATACTTGTGTTCATGTACCTTTCACTAATCATTAGAGTATATATAAAACATCGACTATGGACATTCTACTAACATCCAGAGAGAAAAAAAAACAAGAAAGAGAATATAAAAGAGAAACAAACACAAAAGAAATGAATTGGGTAATGAACTATATTGTCTCACGGTTTTTTGCGGGAATGGGTTAGGTGAGGTTTATTTTTTATTTATACTCCCTCCGTTCTTTTTTATCTGTCACAAATCCATATTCTTTTTTATTTGTTGTTTTCTAATATCAAGAAGTATTTATTATTTTTTTTTCCCAAAACAATCCTTAACACTTTTTACATCTCTCTTCTTGGAATTAAATATGAGAGAGAAATGTGAAGATATAAATTAAGGGTGATTTTGAAAAGATAACTAATTTTTTATAAAATTTTATGAAATAACAGAATTTTTTTTGTTAGGTTTTGAGATTTAGTTAACTAGACAGATAAAAAAGAAGGAAGGGAGTAATTTTTTTGTGGGGTATAAATGTCATTGAACGATCAATATTAAATTTGTACTATTTCGATGTTGATCTAATAATTGTGAATGCATCACTGTGTGGGTGTAGGTATTGTTCATCATACAACATTGTCTATCACATTGTCTATCACATTAGACACTTTAGAGAAGATGTCCAGTTTAATTTGAATTCAATGGTTGATTTACGAACGTCCTTAGATATCTTTAGATTTGTTATCTAAGAACGTTCATAAATGACTGGCCTCTGTATATATATACATATATATAATTAAAAGAACAAACCAAGCCATGAAATAAATTTCCCTGTTTCTCATTCCTTTGAAAGTTTTAATGATGAGAAATTACAAAGAAGTTACCAATAAATTACAAGTTCATAAGATTAAATTACAAACATGGTACACAACAAGTGAACATCTTATTTCACAATAGTACAGAGTATACATTGAATTACAGAAGAAATCGAAAGAAAAGACTCCGAATTCTAAGCCGATGCATGCCCCAAATTATCGTCATCATCGATCACCATCTTCATCAGTAACTCATTCCAAGTATCAATAGGACCAGGCAAGCACCAATGCAGGCAGTCATTCTGAACTTTCTTGTTCTTATCATTGATTGGCGGGTATGTTCGGTAAGGCCCGGGATGACCATCTGGTCTCAACAAGGAAAGATGGTATGTGTCTAAGAGTTTCATCTGCATTCCATTCTTCACTCCGATTTTAGCTGCATGTTCAAACTCTTCAATCTCAGCCCTCCTCATTGCATGGTCGGTTGGATCACCGTCGTATTCTCCTTCTTTATATGGTTGTGTTCTGTTGCAAACTCCTCCATTGTACCATTTTCCGTACTCAAAGTGATCAGGTGTCCAGGTTCGGAAGACAACAAAGGGCTTGTGATCATTTGTTGACACGAAATGGAATGCCAATCGCAGGGCCTTTCGGTAAGGCTCTGTAACTCCAAGTTCTTTCAAGTTATCATCAGGACAATTATGGCAGCCGATGACTCTGTTGTTCTCCCACATAATTGCTGATTTGTAGAACCATTGGCCGCCGGAAATCACAACGTAGTCGTACTTGTGATATTCAGTAGTCCATTTTGTATCAAGAATGTCAAGATGAAGCTCTAAATTTGGCTCTGCCAATGTGTTATGGCCTTCAAAAGTATCGTAGCGAACTAGAAATGGAGCCCAGATTACTGCAAGAGTGAAGTTGTAGGAGGAGAAGTACCATGTTCGGGTTTTATAATTCATTTCATGATAAATATCAACAGGTTCATCTATCTGCAGAAGAAACACTAACAATCTTGATCAGCGCATGTCTATTAGCAAGACATGGTATCATTGATCAAGAAATATCATACAACCAATATAAACCGATCTAAGCAGTGATCATGTATAGAAATTTCTCGTATCTCGATGTATAAGATGGAAGTAGAAATGAAGTATCAACAACAAATCAAAAGATTTAAAGGTGACTGTTGTACAGACCTTGGAGAGTAGGCAAATCAAAGACTGCATATGGTTACGAAAGATCGAATCACCGATTAGTGCCCATGATTTGTTCCTCATTGCATTCAGAAATTTATCTGCATCAAATCGAGCTAAATCACAGTTCTTTGGCTTCCATCTCCAGTAAAGATAACCAGTGTCGGGCCTTTCGTTTCTCATACAGTTCTGATAAGGTTCTATGAAATGGCAGGTTTCATTGGTGTAAGCTGGTCCTTCATTGTCTAGAATCCATTCCCCTTGAAAAAGAGTGCATCCTGCTGCATTGCAAATCATGCATGCATCTTTGTTTGTTTTCCAATTCCAAAAACTATTCTATGCAAAGTGTAATTTTGAAAACAGCAGGATAAGCAATTCACATTCCACAATTTGAACAAAGATAATCCAAGCAGAACAGAAAGTTTTTGAGATTTCTGAGTATAAAAGTACCCTTTTTCTGTTCCTTTTTCCATTATTTACATTTCATTCTTTGAACCAGCAGACCTTTTAGTTCATTCTAACAAAAGATAATCCAAATACAGAAAAACAAACAGAGATTTATAAGCATAAAAATTCCCCCTTGTTTTTTTTTTCTGTTCCTTTTTCTATCATTTGATTCAATTTCCTCCATTAATCTCTCAAATACAAATCTCTCACATTCCATTGCTTGAACTAGCAAACAATTTACTTCTACATCTCTTGAATTCAATTACATTATTGAAAAGAGCAAACCCCTCTAAAAACCCTAATGTTTTCAGAAAACACTATGGACAAACAGAAATGCAAATCATTGTCCAGAAACCCTCATCTACATCTATCCAATGAAACCCTAACAAAATAAATAAAAACAAAACAAATGAACTCCATGGTACCTTTGGTGGAATCTGGCTCCCAAAGAATGAATTCAGTGAAGAGGAAATGAAAACAGAAACCAACCAAGAGAACAGCAGCTAAGAACTTCAAGAGCTGCTTACCAGTGCTACCATTCCTCTCCCCCTGTGCACCAGGCAATGCCTCCCAGTCCACCATTTCCTCATTAGCCATCAATGTCTCCCCCTCACAGAGCTCAATACAAAACCAAAGAAGAAGAAGAAGAAGAAGAAGAAGAAGAAAAACAAAGGTAAAAACAATGATTTACACCAATGGGAATGGAAAAGCAAAGGGTTGCCATGGTCTTATACTAGGAAAGCTTGTTTCTTTGTATTGGATTCTGAAAATTTGTGGCTTTGGATGCTTCTCCCTCTTCAAGCTTGCATCTTTATTTTGTTTGCTTGTCTGGTGGAGTGACATGTGATTCTCATCATTTTTTTTAAGGGAAAAACAAAAAAACTTTAATGACAAATTGGAATTTTTCAATAATAATAACAATAATAATTCAGATGTAATGAATGATAAGATATGGATTATTTTTGTGTTTTGTGGTTTTTTTTTTTTTGGTGGGGGTGAGGGGGGAGAAAAATAAAGGAAAATCAGAGACAACTCAATCCTTGAAACTAGACAAATAAATCACAAGAAAAATTTCATAAGCCAACATGGCTGTGAACATAACCAAAATTTAGACAAACATTGTGAGCTGGTGCATCAATAATTGAACTTCACTGTACTTCACTGTACCATAACTTTTGCATGGCAAACGTTGCTATCTTAACAGCTTCTTTTGAACGTGAATTTTGCATCACTTAGGTTAACTTAAAAGTATCACCAATTCACATTGCTGTCTTTTATCTGAAACTTTGGATTCATTGGAGAAATCAGAGAGTAAAGTGGTTGTTAAATTTTTTTTTGTTGGACTTGATTCTTTTCTTTTATAGAACCAAACACTGGAAAAGGTTCATTATGAATTGATGTATCTGTGTCTGAATGATTTTTTATGAAAATAATGAAATGATGTTTGCAGAATAAGGATCTTTTAGGTACAATTATGGAGAAAAAAAAGGCACACGTATGATTTAAAGCAAATATGCAGAATCCTATATATTAAAAATTACCGCAGTTATTGACTTTTATGACAATTTAATAAATTTAGAATCAGAAAATTGATCTCATGGACCACATGAACTTAATCTTTTGAAGTTCTTAAATAAATGGATACAATATAGATCATATGAAGACTATATTCAGATATTGTTTAAAGCATTGTATCAAAAGATATAAAAATTGATGGTTTTGCCAACAATGAGGAGGACAAAACTAAATGCAAAAAACAATACTTACATACTGTCCCTTGAGATCAAAATGAAAGAAGAGGTGTCCATATGGGACTGTGGCAGTCCTCTGTATGACACCTTTGAGTTTGTCTCTCTTTGCAACCTTATTGAACGGCATTTGACAGTGTTGCCATTGTCCGATGAGAAGTCCGGCGAAGTTGTCAGAGGGATGGAGAAGATGGTGGTGCTAGGCAAGATGAAGGACAAAAAACCGAAGAACATGCTACTCAATCTCTGCAACTTCATTGCTTTCCTGAGGAAAGATTGATTTATATGTTTCTGTTTTTGAATGTTTTCTTGTTAAACCAATAAATAAACTGTGTTTGATTCTGTGTAATTCCTGTTTGAAATTCAAAATAAGTTTCTCTTAAATCAAACTCATATTGCATTAGAAATACGTAAGCAGATAATACAAGAGTTATAGCATCATTACAAGAGCTCAAAGTATTGCTAGTTTTAATCGTATGCAGAGCTAAAGTAGTTGTCCATGACATTATCATCAAGTATCTGCAAGACTTTGCTGTTTGACTGACCGACACAGCGTGGAGTCTTGAACTGGCTCACGGCCGCGCCGAGAGACAGGAAGTGGTCAAGGATCTTCTGGAAGGTGCCTCTTTTAACAATCCGGAGTTCAAGAGGTCCGATGGAACGAACTTTCCTTGAACTAACATAGCCTGCGTCGATAAAGGCACGGTCTAAGCAGTCACAGCAATTGCTCAAGACATCCTCTCGGGCATTCCCGCTCAGCTCCCAGAAGATCACATAGTGTCCAGGGTCTGTAGAAACATCAACATGGCTCGAGAAATCCACAACTTCAAGTTTTTCAGCTGCTAAGAGCTTGGTGGCTTCTTCAACAGCCAGTTGGAGATCCTTCTCTGTGTTCTTGTCAATGTTTATGGTTAAAAGAAGGCTTCTTCTGCGAACAAACCTGAGTTCCGGTGTCGAGTTATGAAAGCCAGCAACCTTCACAACATCCCCGAGACGATAACGATATAGACCTGCCATTTGGAATGAAGACCAGAGATTGTTATTAGAACATATTAATTTGATAATCACATATGAATACAGAAGCTGTAAGAATAATTTCCGGTACTAAAAGGAACAACATGAGCACCAAAACTTTAATACAGGGCATGCCTCAGCTGGTTTCTTCATCTATCAGCAGTTGAAGTTACATCTAATGAGCATTAATCTATGATTTGTCGCTTTCTATATGAAATTTAATCAGGGAGGTTAGGTGAAAGAGGAAATCAACAAAGACTAGAGAGCCAAAGTCTCTGTCCTTAACCAAAACGCGTTCCTTACCGGTGTTAACTGCTAATTCGCTATCAACTTGATCAGCAGCTTAACACCAAAAGAGATAATCCCTAATCCCTACGACTAAATGTTAGTTGAAAAAGGAAGCAACAAGAAACAATTAGTGACTTTTCACAATTACCTGCAACATTAGTGAACAAAATCTCATACTCTTTGCCAACCTCAACTTCTGTCAATCCAACTGGCTCTAATTCTGTGTTATGAGAGGTAGAAGAACTCTGCTCTAACTCTTGATCTTCTGAATTCTCGCTGAGAGGAATGAATTCGAAATAAGCGATATCTGGAAGCACGGCAAAAGTTGCAGACTCAGGAGCCAATGAAGGGTTGATATTAGCCCCAACCCATCCTTCCGAAGATCCATAATCAGCAGACATCAATGGTAAGCTTCCTGTGTAATGCCTCAACTTCTTCAAATATGGTTCCATCGATCCAGTCATGATTCCATAAACATACTTGGCATTAGGCCAAAGCACTGGAATCACACCATACCAGTTACTTAAACCCTCACATTTGTCACGTATGGTATCGGCCAACTCCGGGTTGGGTTTCAGAATTTTAGACACAGCATCTCTCATTGCGGGCATAGTGATTCTGTCAGAGAGAACTCCTTCTCTGATATCATCACATAGTTCTTCCCACACCTGCTCAAATGTTCGAAATGCGTGGACAAGACTGTGCGCAAATGTAGATGATATAAGCTGCACTTCCTCAGAGAAGATTAGGCCGCATAGGAGGTGGCAATACAGGGACTGGTGAAAGTCTGAACCGAATATAACTTCATCAGGGCTACAACACTGAGACTGGATATCCTTCATTGTGTGTTTGAATTGTTCACTACGATAGACGTTTGTTGTAGCTGTCGTTGCAGTAAGGCCTCCCTTCGTCATAAATTGCTTGCTGCCGTAGATGAATTGCAGTGCTTTTCCATTCATGGTGGGGAACTCTCTGTGATTATTAATTGAATACCATTTGAACATCAAAATTAGCAGAACAACTTCTTAGTTACTAACTAATAAATCATGAGCATAAGAACTTATCATGTACCAAATTTAAAATAGCTACAAATGATGAATATAGAACAAGAAAAACCAAACATCAGCAACAGAAAAGGCACTGGGGATAATCAACAAAAAGGGAAAGGAAAGAGATAATAATGGTTAATTCATGCAAAGTTCCTAAAAGCAGGTGCCATATGAAGTAAAGATCATAATTCATAAAGAAAAAAAGCAACTTGATGGGCATTCAATACCAAAGAAAGTGAAAGGCAGCACAGACAGATCTCATAATAGAAATTGATACTGAAAGTCCCCCAAATGATATCAAAGAAACTCAATCAAGCAATCAATCAAAAACAGATGAGTTCCATACTTATTTCTGAAAGCATAGGAAGTCCTATATATCTGCATAGTGGACTTCACCAATTCTTCATTGAAAGGCACAAGTTTGGGTCTCCCTTGTGTAGTACCAGAGCTGCAAAACACACACACACACACAGAGAAACAAACAGAAAACTCAGTAACCTCAACCCATGATCATTTCAACAAACAATACAGAGGCAAGAAGTCAGAACACACCTCAAAGACAATGAAGTGATTGGACTCCCAGTGAGAACAGGAGAGAAATCTCCATCAGCAATCCTCTGAACATAAGGCTCCAAATCCTTGTGAGTTACCAATGGAACACAAGCCTTGAAACTCTCAGGATCAGTCCTCCCTGCAAGACCCAAGCTTTGCAAGTACTCAGCCTCAGAGTTCTCTTCCAGAATCCATCTCAGAGTCTCTCTCTGAACCTGAGCAGCATCCTTGGTGGAGGCTTCAAAGGCCTCAATTACGCTTTCTAAGCTGAAAACTCCCATCTTCCCCAATTCTGCAGCACAACAAAGGTTGGATTTTTATTCAAAGGCACCTCTCTAAATCCAGAAATCCTAGATACAATGTATCAAAGAAGCAGTTTTTCCATGACTTTGACCAGCAAATAGCTCCAATAGAAGCGACAACCTCTTTCTCAAAAACAGCCAAAAAGATTCAATCTTTAGCTCATAAAAGTCATTTAAACATCAAAAAAATAAATAAATTCTCCGAGGATTTACCCAACAAAAAGAGCAACTGAAACTCTGCTGGATCTGCAAGGCAAGGTCTGAAATGAGAGAAAGCAGTTGGATATGGATTCCTTCGAACAACAAAGTCTCCAAGCTAAAGAAAACAATGAAAACGACGAATATTCTATGATCTCTCTGTCTCTTCTCTTCTCTTCTTTGTGGGATTTTTATTCTTCTCTCTATAAATATATATATATATATTTTATATATTTTTTTTTTTTATTATAATGTTTGTTTTCAGTGATGCCATTGAGGAGGGAAGCTTCATCATCTTATAAGCTCCAAATTTAATCTTTTACATTTTACCCCCTTTATTTATTTTTTTAGCAAAAACACCCTTATTAAATATCTGAACCTCAGGTTTATTATTTGATCATTGAACCAAATGTTTGCTATAAAGCAATAAACTCAAATCCTTTTTTTCAAAAAATTAAAAAAAAACAGTGAAGTGAAATTTTGGAATTTACTAACTATTATTATTAATTTTCTTTAGGTGAGAGATGTTGAAAAGTCAGTCTTTTGATTATTAAATATTTGTCAAGAACTGACAAGTAATTTCAGTATTTTCAGGGGGGTCGAAGTAAATATCCCTTCGGATGTACTTGGTTAGTTGGTTTTGCTAGTGGAATCTCATGTAATAACATTGATTTATTTATGATGTAAGGTCTCCATTTATTTATTTATTTATTTATTTATTGGTGCTTGGATTTTAACCATACTTCCAAAATGAAACTGAACTTCTTAACCATCAGGTTATCTCATTTATTATGGTTGAAATTTAATTTTTTTTATATTTAATTTGTACTCTTAGTGGTACATAATCCATGATTAAATTCTAAGTAGGTATACTTGTAATTTGAGTGAGTAGTAGTGGATATCTCTATGCAGGTAACTTGAAAATGAAAATGAAAATGAAAATGAATTCACCTCTCAGTTAATCAAGTAGTGGAAGTTCTAAATAAGTAAAATTTACTTACAATTTCTAGATTTTAAATAAGTAAAAAAGTAAGTAATAGTACAGTTTGTGTAATAGATGTGTCTGAGCTAGCCATGATTCATTATTTATTAATAACACCAAAGTATTATAAATTCACTTCCATTTGATCTTTTCCTTCTTCTTCCTCTCCAAACTATTAATTTTTAAGTTATTCCAAAATCAGTCTTGTTATTTTATTTTTTAATTTTTTTTTGACATTTTAACTCATTGAAAAAATTGAAATATATATATATATATATATTCAAGGGAGTTCTACAATAAATATAAATAAAGAAGATGTCGAGAAGAAACATAAAAAAAGAGAAGAGGAGAGATGTTTGACTACGAGAAGAAAAAAACGAAACGACTATAAAAAAAACATTAGATGAAAAAATAAGTTAAAGAAGAAAAACATGCAAAACAATAACATTCGCACAATATGAGTAATTTTGATATTACAAAATTAATCAAAGACCTTTTGACCTATTGATACGGGATCTTTTATGTAAGGTTTTTGTTTTCTGAGTCTCGCATGATGAGAGTATGATGTTCGTTAAGCTTGTGAATGCGTTCCACATCAGTGCATATCTATGACTGTTAACTTTAAATAGGGGTGCTTGTCGTCTAGTGTCAAAAAATATTACAAAATTAAAAATATTAATTTGATGTTTAAAAAGGAAGGCATAGAAGAATTCATGTAAAATCAAATTTGATTATTGTAAATATTAAAGGGACATGTGATTTGCTTATTTATTTATTTATTAGGCAACTTTCTTTTTTTTTTAATATTAGAGAGAGATGTTTGGAATTCATTATTTTTAAAATTATTGACATTTTGTGATGTGGAACAAATTGCAATGATTCAATGAACATGAATAACTTTCGTCGGACTTTGGTCGGGACATGTTCATGTGCCCAAATAAACATTGGTGAAAAACCATGTCTCATTTACTCCAATGTTTCCCTCCATAATTCTTAACCTAATTGTCCCTTGTGATTTACTTATTTTTTTTTATTATTTTTCACCTTTTTATTTAATGGAATCTTAAATAGTAAAAATAATTTATAAATATTACTTATATGAATTATTGTGTTTTTATGTGTATATATAAATAAAGAAGCTTCAGAGACTTGATTATTAAAACTTTGAAGTTTAGAAAGATGACTTACTATTATTTTTGCTATTATTGAGAATTTAAAGGCAATAGTGGAATTTGAAAAATTATATATATTTTTAATGTGACAATAAAACATTAGACTTTGTTCTAAACCACAGACAAATATAGATCTATATCATGATATTTTTTTTGTTTTATATGTTCTAAGAGATTAATTTAATTCATGCAATTACGATGATGATGATGGTGCACTTAACTTGCACGTAGTCTTTGTAATTCACACCTTTCTTGCTTGTTTGAATAGAAAAAAACCTAATATAAATTGATTAATTTATAATTATAGAATAAAATATAAAAATAAAAATATATAATTTTTTCTCTAAATAATATATTTATTTTTATTAATTTTATATAAAACCATATATGGCCACAACTACAAGCAATCTATTTTGTCATATTATACACCTAGAAATATAATTACAAAATATTGCAATTATTTATATATCCAAAACCCCCCAAAAAAATCAATAAAATATTAAAATAATTCAATATTATTTAAACTCTTTAAATTTATAGTATAAATTATTTAATTAGATATTTAGTGGCTAAACTAGAGTATCATTTTCAGTTGTTACTAACCAACAATAACCATAATCTAGAAACTTCATATAGAATATAAAAAAAATTATAAAAAACATATATATATATATATATATATATATATGGGAAAACATCATCTAGGACATCCCTAGATTTCAAATCTAGGGATGTTTTTAAATCTAAGCCGTTGGATCATCATCCGATGGTTGATTGATTATATAAACATTGTACATCTTTTTTACTGTTCATGATAACTGTACAACACTGTAGAACACGGTTTTTACTGTTCATAATGATAAGAGCCGTCAGATTTTCATCCGATGGCTACTATGGACATCTCTAGATTTGAAATCTAGGGACGTCCCTAGATGATGGGTTCTCATATATATATATATATATATTTCTTATATATAGAGATAAATATAACAAAAATCAAATTGGAATGGTGGACTTGTTTGGCTAGATTGAGTCATTTACTTTGGGTGGTTGGCACTAGTGACTTGATAATGGTTGTATGACCAGGATAGGCACCCACCATGAATTAATGGGAAAAGGATTGCCAACTCAAACTACTCCATTATCTTGTGATCATTCTTGTTATTTGTTAAATATAATTAATTAATATTAGTCTTATCACATTATTATTATACACTAATACACCTATATTTATCCATAAACATCTCAAAATTAATACACGTGATATATAGATAGATTTCAAGGTATATGTCTATTCATGTGATAGTTCCAAATCATTTTGATCAATATTTATCACAACATACATCTCAACATTAATTAAGTAAAATTCTAGATAAAAAATATTTTTAACTGTGCAAGATTTTAAAATATCAATAACTTTAAGTCAAAACATGCAATTTTCATGTGATCATATACTTTTCCGTATTAATTATGTGATTTGTATCAAAACAGTTCCGCAATTAATACTTTACTTTTTTATATAATATTTATTTTGAGGATACCAATATGTCTTTGATCTAATTAATCATTAATATATTTAAGTAATTAATTAAGTCTTGTATGGCTTTTGTTGTTGGACGTGCATGAAAAATTTGGTATCTTTGTTTATTTAATTTGTTTATCTTTGTCTTTCGAAAAAAAAAAAAAAAAATTTGTTTATCTTTGAATGCTTTGCATGTTCACTGTTTTATTAGTTATTATGGTTGACCTAATCTTTGTGCATGCTATCCAACCTAATGACCTTTTATTTAATGAATATTAAATTGTGGAGATATGATTAAAGTCTTGTGAGAGTAATTGAGATTTATATGGGTGAAAAGTTACTCATATATATCCCATTATATCCAAGGTTTTTTTTAATGAATTATATACATGTAGAATAAGTCTCTTGTGAATTATAAATAAAAAATAGATGATTTGGAAACTCCCTTATAGAATAAAATTTTCTAATATCATAGATGATTGTATTTTTATTTTCTTATAAGTTACATGTTTTTTTAAATAGATAAACTACTGATTCATTAAAAAAAATAAACAAAATACAGAAACTAGGTCACCAGAAGTGAAACTCGATAAAAAACAATGAAAAGAAATAAAAACAATAGAGAGAGAGAAAATTCATATGTTAAAACCGTGTGTGGACTTTCTAAATGTACCACTTGTGATCTTGCCCTCATTTTGATGTAGCGAAGTAGATTCAACTTTTTGTTTTCACTCGCACTCAAAGGAACAACAGATGTCAATAGGTTACGAATATTGTTGGCCAAATAGTTATTGTTAATTATAAAGTTTTGCAAGGGTTAATATGAAAGGAAAAGATGTGAGGAGAAAATAAGGGAGAAAGCATGCATATCTTAGAGACAATGACTTTAGAAAAACTAATAATAATGAGTAGATGACAAAGAAGAGTTGGAATTGTATTAATAGTAGACTTTGAAAGGAGGCAAATGACTAATCATGCACGTTGGTCAGATTGGACCAAAGTTAATTTTAAAATAACATAAAATAATAATAATAATAATAATAATAACAACATGATGTATTTCATTAGTGAACTTGGTCAAGTTGATCCATGTGAATTCTGGCCTTGGGTCTTGTCAACCACATTTGCACATTGACCAGAAAACTCTTTAAAAATTTTCAAATTAACTGATACCACTACTAATATTATTGTTATTTATAGAGAAAATGCAATAAAGGTCTTTGGACATTTGCAATGATCAAAATGCCACCAATTTTACTTATAATTTTTTTTTTTTTTTACAATCAAGAGCAGACTTCAAATTAATTTTTTTTATTGTTCTTATTTTATCTTTTTGTTTGTCTTTTTCTTTTATCCTTTTACTTTTCTTTTTCCCCTTTTTAATTTTAAATGTTTCTTATATATATATACATGTGCTTCTTTTTATTAATCATCTTTTTCTCTTCTTGTATTGTAGTATTTTATTTTCTCTTTTGTTCATTGTTTTCCTCTTTTTCTTAATTTTCATTATAACACTCCATTAAACGTTGTTATTTTTTTCATAAGTTAAAATGGCTAGAAGGATGAAAGAAAAGAAATGAGAATGAGTCTGATAAGCTAATGGATATGACAATGATGGATTGGAAATAGCTAATTGCTCTAATTAAAGAAAAAGAAATATGATTAATAAAATAATAAATATGTGTTGAGTGGCATAAAATGGATTATACTGAACAACTCATGACTCTAACTAGATAGATAATGAAAGATGGACAGCAAGGAAGAAATATGAGCAACATGCGTAACTGA